>NC_080782.1:41639197-41953276 GCF_028018385.1 Neofelis nebulosa
AAGTTCATTGTGTATCTTTCCAAAAGAAATAGTGTTCCCTTTGGCACTGAGCACAGTAGACACGATTTTGTCAATAGGAGCTGGAAACTCCATGTGTGTGTAAAATCTAAATCCAGATAGCATGAGATAACCTAGGAGCAACATGAACCAACAGGAAAAAGAGTTGTTACTTTTCATTCACACCATCTTGTCCCATAATCAAAACTATCTGACCTCATCAATTCAAAGGAAATTAAAGAGAACCAAAGCACAGGATCCTTGGATGTGATGACTCCCTGTTCCCATGAGAAGGAAGGAACAAGGTCCTGCCAAACACAAGATCAAAATGCAAACAGCCAGATCTCTATGTCACTGTGCCCCAGTGCACAAAAGGGCATGAACACAGTGAGGGCTACATAGAAGGAGGAGGAGGAGGAGGAGGGGAAGGAGAAGGAGGAGGAGGAGGAGGAGGGAGGAAGAGTAGAAGGGAAGAAGAAAGAGAAGAAGGAGAAAAAAACAGAAAAAGAAGGAGGAGGAGGAGAAAGGAGGAGGAGGAGAAGCAGAAGCAGGAGAAGGAGGAGAAGGAGGGGAAAGGAGGAGGGAGAGAGGGGGACAAAGGAGGAGGAGGAGGAGAGGGAGGAGAGGGAGATGGAGAACAAGAGCTAGGATGTGAAGGAGCCACACAGGGAAGGGAGAGGAGGGCAGACAAGAGGCAAGAACTGGTCCTCCCAAATCTAGGCCATCGATTTTAAAACTATCCCAAGAAGGCCTTAAGGGTATTGGGTGGAGCCTGTGATGGATGCCAAGAAGGATGGGAGTCTGGGGATTAGAAATGGGCTGATGCAGCAATTAGGAGGAAAATACAGAATTAAACAGTAGAGTCCCAAGTGCCTCTCACCTACCTCCAATCCTCAGCTCTATTTATCGGTTGTACATATTAGTGTTTCAAGGAAGGGTTTTACTTGAAAACCTGAAACCCCAACTAGGTTAACGTCACTAGATGTGAGAGAAGCAGAAAGCATAAAGTAGAAAACGGACTGTCACAGCATTGCACCTTGGCTAGGTGAGGATGAGGGGACAGAGAAGGAACCCTTGCCCCTTGGCTCTAGAGGTTCCCGGTCCCCCCTGGAAGCCTCCTTCTTTCCATCTGATCCTCACACATGAAAAGGCCATGTACTCTGACCCAGCACTCAGCTCCTTCTGCCTGCCCATTTAAACATTAGCTGGTGTTCCTAACTGCTCTGATTTTATCAGCTTCACTCCTATGATTCCAATTTCCAACTCGTCTTTGATTTGTCTTGGATGTACATTTAAAGGCCATACACCAGAGTGATTAAAAAAAAGCATTGGCCTTTAACCTGAAACTAGGTATTTCTCAAAGTCCCCGTTGCCTCAGCTAAATACCAGGACAAATAACCACACAGATCATAAGATTATTTTGAGTTAGAGAGTGCGTATACCAGGTGTAACAACAGTTCTAGCACACAGCAAGTACACAACGTGTGGTTGATTTTCTTATTGTACCTTTCCCTTCCTACAGCCATTATTCTATACCTGGATTCCTGCCCAGCCATGGTGCTGGCTTGCTTAGTTCCCTCCAGCTAACTGACCCAGAAACTCTTTATTCAGGTCCTGATCCAAATGAATTCTACCACTGTTCACTAACCTTCTAACGGGTCACCTTTCTCTTCCCTGTGATTCCTTACATCCACTGGGGAAAGAGCCCTAATATTCTCAAATTTTTCTCTCGTTTTATTTTTATGTTTTTCTGCATTAGTCCTACCTTGCCTTCCCTAAAATGGAGCCATGGTCATAGTCTGACAAGGCCTCAAGTTTCCCCTCCCCTTACAGGAAAGTCAGGAGGAATAAAGAAACCTCCCTGAGCCTAAAGGGACTGCTTTTTGTCTTCTTGGCCTTCATCTTTCACCTTCAAAGGATCCTCCCTCTATAATTCATGGCTCATTGTACAACTTAAAATTTTCTTCTTCCTGTAAGCAGCTGTCCAAACCAAAGCAACCCATGTCTGATCATTTTATCTCACTTTTCCTGACCTTTTTAAATCCAAAGAACTCTTTTTTTCACCAATCTTTTATCTGCTTTACATCTGGATACACCCTTGAGGATTATTATGACAGCCCCACCCCTGAGAAATTAATTTGACATTTTGCCTACTAACCATAGCCTCCGTAAACAATTGTTCATATTTCCTACACCTACTGCTACTACTAAGTTCACACGTATTCTGAACTGTGACCTCTAAATTCATAACTGCTCACATCTTGCATAGTCTATCAGAACCTTCTTGAACACTTGACTTTCTTCCGGGCCTATGTCCCTCTTTATGGTTCCCCTCCAGTCTCTGACATACACACTTCCTATCCAGAAAGTCATTTTTTTTTTCATTTCTCACTCAGTGTTGTAACATATTTTGGGAGACAAAATCTAGTGCTGCAAAAATCTAGTGCTAGTGTTGTTCACTGGCCATTAATTTTTTTTGTAATGTTTTTATTTTTGAGACAGAGAGAGACAGAGCATGAGCAGGGGAGGCGCGGAGAGGGAGGGAGACACAGAATCCGAAGCAAGCTCCAGGCTCTGAGCTGTCAGCACAGAGCCTGACGTGGGGCTCAAACTCACAGACTGTGAGATCATGACTTGAGCCGAAGTCGGACGCTTAACCGACTGGACCACCCAGGTGCCCCCGTGGCCATTAATTTTTATATCCATTGTTGACTGTCTGACATTCTCCCATTGACGTCTGTACCAAGCCTCTCCATCCTTCTCCAGCTTCCAGACCAATACAGTTTTTTTCTGCAAACGGTAACCCCAGAATTTAACAGTCTGAGCCAACCTTACAATGGGTACCCTTTCATCTTTCTTCCTCTCCCTTTGAAATATGTCTCTACATTTACCTGCTCTTCTCTGTCTCCTATGACGGAGGGAATGGTGTTTCACCTTGTGTTCTTAACCTTATTTACTACTTCTCTATCCTGCTCCAATTAGCCACCCTCCACCATCTATCTTAAATTCCTTCTTCTTCCCTTTGGCTATGAGGCATGTTCAGTGTTCCCTAGACTTCACTGAAGCTTTGGCTTCTTCCACTCCCCTCCTCTCTTTGATTATCAAATGTCCAAAAAACATTATAATGCTATTCTCTACTTCATCCTCATCTCCCTGTGAACCCGTTCTCATTTCCTTTGCTAAATGCATCTCCAAACCTCAACAAAGACACCCATTCTTGCAACATAATGGCTTTTTCTCAGTATTCATTCTCTTCAGATGTTCATAGCAACCAATAAAACTCATAAGGAACCCTCTTTATTCGGGCATTCGCTTCTCCCCTTTTCCGTCACTGAACTCATCACAGGCTCCCCCATCAATTAGTTTCATGATCTCGTGAGGATTACTTAAATACTCTGAGTCTCAGCTTACTCACTGGTAAAATTAGGGTAATAAGAATTCCTTCCTCAATGAGTTGTCCTGAAGCTCACATTCCATGGTCTAACTACCATGTATGAAACTCTAATTATGATGTTCATTTCTTCAAAAATAATCAGTATTTTCTGAGGACGCAAAATATAAAACTAAGTGTGATCGGTTTAATCTGAGTCTAATATTCTTCATTTGGTGGAAAAAAGTTTGATGTGTTAACTTATTTCATAACCAGGCCAAGCAGCCTATACTTAATTTCTTCTACTATGTGAAGTTTAGAATTCTAAATAACAGTCCCCACCTCTGGTGCAGACAGGAAAATTCTTCTCACCTCAAACAATCAATTTGTCGGTCAGGTATTAAGTAGCAATTAAGTAACAAGAACCGCAACCACCCAGGGTGTGACATTGTACTTTGAGAGCCTCTCGGAGCCAGCACTGACTCTGGGTGACCTCACAGGAAAGGTGGAAAAACCAAGCATTGGCATATAAACATGACCCCTTCCCTGGGGTATGGCTGATGTAGCGGGTGTGACAGCCTAGAGAGCGTCCGCATCACAGCCCTCTCCACCATGAAGATCATTGGGGGTTTGCTCCTGTTCTGCACAGTGACCCATTTCTTCAGCAGCTCAGGTGAGTTAAGGGTAGAGAGTACCCTGTAGAGTCATTAAGCGTGTCTTCTCAAATAACCCCTTCTCAGCATTTGAGAGAAATGTCTGGTCATGTGGTTTTAGAGCGTATTGGTTTGTGGAGCACCTGGGTGGCTCAGTTGGTTAAGCAGCTGGTTCTTGATTTGGGTTCAGGTCACAATCTCACGGTTTGTGAGTTTGAGCCCCGCGTTGGGCTCTGAGCTGGCAGCACGGAGCCTGCTTGGGATTCTCTCTCTCTCTACCCCCCTCTCACCGTCCCTTCCCCGCCTGTGCTCTTTCTCCCTCTCTCTCAAAATCAATCAGTAAATATTAAAAAAGATAAAGTGTACTGGTTTTTAACACAAACAGCCCTGGCCTGGGAAGGGTGGATCTTGTGTACTAGCTGGTATTGGGGGATTTGGCTCCAGGGTCTTTGCTTTTAAGGATTTTTTATTTTCACCCATGGAATCATAAAAAAAAAAAAAAAAAAGAACTAATTTCTTCATAAGTCTACCTAATTTCATAAGAACACTGGAAGTGGTTGGTGTTATTAGATACAATTCCTCAGTGTAGCAACACAGAAAAACTTGGATATCTCTCCAAATCAGTCCAGGAGGATCAAAATAAAACCCAATTCTCCAAAGCCCAGGAGTCGACAATAAGACTTTTATATGGTGAAAATTATTTAAATAAATTAAGATTCTAACACCTTAACAATATTCCATTCCATTTCTTTTTTAATGTTTATTTATTTATGGGGGGGGGCAGAAAGAGAGGGAGAGAGAGAATCCTAATTTGCACTGTCAGGGCAGAGCTCAACGCGGGGCTCGATCTCATGAACCACGAGATCATGACTTGAGCCGAAATCAAGAGTTGGATGCTTAACCGACTCAACCCCCCAGGCGCCCCTCTGTTACATTTTTTTATGTCATTTTGGAGGAGAGAATATCAATGATGGCAGCACTTCATGCTCTTAGGAGGGGTGACTGCAATACCTTCTATTGCTATCTGACTTTGAACCATCATCATGAGCTCCAGAAAATATCTCGTGGTCAATAAAGGGAAGAAACTGGCTAATTCTCTTGACTGAATACAGGGCTTACCTTATTGGCCATTTGGCTTCTTCAGCAAACAGCTGGAGTTTTATATAAGAACAAAGCGTGCGCTGAGATTTCTTGCCATAGCAAATACAGAGTCTTAATCTATAGGCCCGATTTTACATTAATCAATGAGACTTCAAGACTTTGCTTTATTTTTAACGTTTCCATCTCTAACTCTCTTTCAGAAGCTGCTAGCCTATCTTTAACAACAGTGAGTATATTGAATTACGTTTAATTTCAATTTCCATTGACAATTAGTCAACAAACATTTTTGCAATATACATGTAGAATTAATTAAGCGTGTTTGGGGGGCAGAAGGGGGCGGCAGACACAGATTAAAAACTCTGCTCTCCAGAAGGCAGTTGAAGCAATGGGATATACATATAAATAACTGTAGCCTAAAAAAAAAAAATCCCAAGTTAAGGGAGAGAGAGATGACTTCCAGCTGAGAGACTGGTAAAGTCTTCATGGAAAGGGCAACATGTGAGAGGCAGGGCAGTTACCTTGGTTCATTGGGTGGGCTCTAGATTCAAATCCCAAACCCATTATTAACTGCGTTTATGTTATACAAGTTCTTTGTTTTGAAGCCATAATTTCCCCCCATCTATAAACAGGCATCATAGTCGAGCCTACCTTATTCAGTAAACAAAAAAAAAAAAAAAACTCATGTACAATTCAAGGTTAATGCCTAGCATGGAAATTCTCAGGCATTAATAATAGCAGACTATCCTAGCAGTCATAGAAGTGGTGATAGCAGTACGAGTATTTGTCATGGTGGTAATATTATTACTAATAGAAGTAGCCATAGGAGCATCAGAATATCTGATCTGGGATTCCCAGGATGGTATTCTGCCTCCTGCCCAACAGAGGCCAGCGTAGCCTAGCTTGGGGGCCTGAAAACAGCAGGACATTCTCTTGTGTCCAACACAGGGGGACTGCAGCATTTACAAGAAGTACCCAGTGGTGGCCATCCCCTGCCCCATCATGTACCTGCCTGTCTGTGGTTCTGATTACATCACCTATGGGAATGAATGCCACCTATGCATTGAGAATTTGTGAGTACCTCATGGGAAGAAAAAAGAAGTTGTGGCCAGTGTCCTCCACAGCAAACTTCTCCTCTTTCTATGAGCCTGTTTCACTCTCCATAAGCTGTGCTTATTCCCACCCAGAAGCATCTGGGAGAGAGAGAAGACTGACTGTCTTGTGGTCAGGCTAGGCTTGGCCCCCTGCTCTGCCAGCTTGAACTCGTTCCATCCATCCCCCAACTGCCAATTCCTGTCTCAGTTGAGGGAGTCCAATAAGACCAGGAGTCTAGAGGTTCTACAGAGGCACCAGAGACACCAGAGGAGCTAAGGGGATCATTTGGGGGTGATCTCCAACCCCAAGTTCAGCTTTTGGCTGTTTTCGGTAATGGGGTTCCACACAGTATTTTGTTAGAGAGAAGGATCTTAAACCCCACACTAAGAAATCATTGAAACCCACTATCCCACATGACTTCTAAGAGACTTATGGCCATACTGCTTGATTCTTAGACAAACTGGCTGGAAAGCCTTTCCGCTCCTCAAATTCCTAGCAGCTCTATCGGTAGCCTTAAGGGGGAAAAGGGGAATAAGGCTATGGCAATTTTTTTTTCTTTTATCTAAAAGAGGGGAAAGCAGCTCTCGGTGCTTCCACCTGGGTCCCACGGGCATGTTTTGTTTAGGTATTTCGTTTAGCCTGCATGGTATTTTTGAAGGCAATATAACTAGGTCGTTGCCACTTCTTTAATGCAAAACAGGCACCTAAGCATTTATTCCCTTACACAAAGTCCGCTCTGCTCATTGTTAAGTCTTTTTACACCACCGGATTTTGGCCATCCATCTTCAATCTTAATATTTTTCATCTCCGTGATTATCTCACAAGTTGGAATAGCAGGTGAGGCCTCTAGCCCACAAAGATATGTCTGCATCTTTATTTCTACTCAGGAAGAGGGAATCTTCAGAAAAGAGAAGATGCACACATACTGGGCCTTTGGCCTAGCAACTAGCTTGTGTTCAAGGACACTGAAGGGGACATGTGGTGGCAGTTCTTACCACTGCAGGATCCAGCTTCATCACAGGCTTTGCTGAGCAAGAAAAGCTGAGGGGCAGGCCACCTCAACTCCCCTTGTCAGAAGCCCTCCTTCTTTGTAAGATGCAGGGTAACCCCAGGCTCTGGGGTCAGTGGGGGCCGTGGGCAGGCTGGGTGTATCACTGGACTAGGGAAACTTGGCTTCTGTCAGAAACTGCCTGTGGCAGGGACATTCCTTTTCAGGGATTCAGTTTCCTCATCTGTAACATTAAGTTCTGCCTCCTAATTTCTATAGTTCCTTTTGGCTCTAACAGGATATAACATGGCCTCTTGCTTAATGAATCTTGTGTGTTTTCTCATAGGAAAAGTAACGGAAAAGTTCAGTTTCTTCATGAAGGAGCATGCTAACTTCCCCACAGACATGGATACAGAGCGATGACATCTTCACCATCACCTTCGTCTTCCCTGGGCTCTGACTGCCCTCTCCCTCATCTCAGCCGGGGCTCTGGGTAAGGGCAGAGACGGAATGCGACGCATCTTTGTTGGGCAGAGAAAACTGTTGCGGTCCTCCGCATGCCTCACTGATTTCCGGGCCTCCTTTTGTACCTCAGTAAAAGAATCTCCTTACATAGTGTACCTCTACTTCTGCTTGTATTTGTTTCTTAGATTGGGATGTCGCGTATCAGTTTAAAAATAAAACTGAAGGACACATAAATCTCCTTTAGGAGAAAATCCTGTATGAAGAATTCCAAGTGACTTCAAGAAGACACACGCACACGCATGCACACCCACCCACACACACAGACCAGTGAACATCTTACCCTCTCCTGGAGTCTTTACTTTCCTTAATCAGTACCTGTCACTGGGAACTAGTCTGTGGACCATACTGGTCCTTTATATTAGTCTCTTTTCCAAAGTGCCTCAGAAGGGAGACTCCTTCGTTGTAACAAGTCATCCCTGATGGGGTGCCTGGGTGGCTCAGTCTGTTAAGTGTCTGACTCTTGATTTCAGTTCAGGTCATGATCTCCCGGTTCATGAGATGGAGCCCCATGCTGTCAGCGCAGAGCCTGCTTGGGATTCTCTCTTACCCTCTTTCTCTGCCTCTCCTCACTCTCTCTCTCAAAATAAATAAAGAAACATTAAAAAAAAAAAATGTCATCCCCGGAGGGAAGACTTTCCTGCCCATTTCTTTCCATGAGCATTGAATAATTTCTCTTTTCCTGTCTCTCACCTTGCTAACCTCCTACTGTCGCCTCAACAGAACATCCCTGGCACTGACTACAACATGGCTTGAGCTCCTCTCTAACACCTGTCTTCCATACCTGTAATATGTAGATACCACTGTGTACCAAGACAACATTGACAGTATTGGCAAGTTGTGCATTTTTCCTTTAAATACAGAGATATATAATTCCCTCCAAGTGGTGAAGCTGGAGTTCTTTCCATAGAGGCTGTTTATGTGACCACTACGCTTTGAGGAGGTCTCAGTGCTACGTGTAGCTCACAAAACATTAGTGACCTAGTTTGGGCCTTGGTGTACTTTCTTTTTTTTTTTTAAATTTTTTTTTCAACGTTTTTTATTTATTTTTGGGACAGAGAGAGACAGAGCATGAACGGGGGAGGGGCAGAGAGAGAGGGAGACACAGAATCGGAAACAGGCTCCAGGCTCCGAGCCATCAGCCCAGAGCCTGACGCGGGGCTCGAACTCACGGACCGCGAGATCGTGACCTGGCTGAAGTCGGACGCTTAACCGACTGCGCCACCCAGGCGCCCCTACCTTGGTGTACTTTCATGGGTCATTTTCTCCTCCCCATGTTCACTTCTTCCCTCACTTGCTCCAGAACTACTCTTGGCCCAGAGATTGAAAGAGGATAGTCCTGCCCACCACCTATAGGCTGCCTTAAAGATAAAAGGAGGCCTTTGGAAACCTTATCTCCTTACAAACTCAAGTAGAGAGGGAATTCATAGTTATGGTGACTCCATAAAAGTGGTATAAAAAAGGCGTATAAGCAGTTGACTCCCGCCTTTATATCCTACCTCTAAATTGCTATATAATCACATTAAGTACAGACTCTGTCCCCATGATCATGACACACGTAACATGGTCGAGATGATTGGGATAAAATATGGGTCTGAACCAGAGTCAAGTTCAACGTCAAGTTCAAAGTTAAAGCCAAGCCAGATCATGGTCAAGTCAACTGTGAGACTGTGAAGAAGAGCAAGGATAGGGAAGTATCTCAGAAAAAAACAGAGCTGCTGAAGTAAAAGTAGCAGATAGGGAGAAGTTGTGATCTGGACAGTGAAGGGCCTAGAACAGGTGGTCAGATGGGTTTGCTGGCTTAGCTCTCTTGAGTTGCTTGCCACCTTCAGCAGCTCTCACCTCCCGGTTCTGAGCTCCCTCCCACACCGGTGTGATCCTCTCCTGAATTGCTCACACCTGCTGGTGTGTGTAGAGCATCCCCTCACCTGAGTGGCACACACCCCCTCAGTCTCCCAGTCTGTGCTGCTCTTCTCATCATGCCAGTTCCTCCCACCTTCTCATATCCTCAGCTTCTCTTGTTTTTCCTTCTCCCAGTTTTGATTTATCCCTGCATCTAACACTGTTTGCTCTGTCTTAAACAAACACCTGCATTTTCCTGGTGTTCCTCACCAATCTTTCTTACGTATCTTCAGTTGCTTCTACCTTCTTAGGAGGCTTGATTTCTGTATTTCTCCATTTGCCTCACCCCTTTCTCCTCTGCTGCTATCAAGTTTGTGGCTACCTCAGTCCTTCCCATTCTTCCTCTGATCTCACTCACAACTTCTCGGCTGACCTGAATCCTCAGAAGCTCATTTCTGAGTACACAAAAGCTCCCTTCTCCTTGAAGTTGGATTGTGATAAAGACCAAGGCATGGGCATACCCCTACCCCGTGAGCTCGTCTTCACCCTGGTGTATGGTACAGATAGAAAAACCTATGACAATCCCTGCCAACTGTGCGTGAAGGTCAGGGAAACATATCAAAAAACCATGATACAAAACATGGCCAAATACACACCTACACTAGAATTCCTGATCGTCAAGGATGAAAGAGAGCCAGTCAACCGCCTCATTTTATGGATGGAAACTCTGAATTCCCAGAATTGGAAATGTCTCATTGTTCACATGGAAGACGAGGACAAGAACCAAGATTTGCTACTCCCAATCCAGGGCCCAAACAGTGTTTCCAGGATTCCATCCATTATACCTCAATACTCTTGAGAATCAAATTCCTTCTACCATGAAATGACCCAGTGTATAATAACATCTATAAAGCACTTAGAGTTCACAAAATACTTTCATATTTTCTGTCTCGTTTAATCCCCACATAACATCATAAGGTAAACGTTATCAGCCAAACTTTTCAGGTGATATAAAAGAAGCTCCCAAAGTAAAATGATGGGCAGAATTGCAAAACCGGGAATGGCGGATGGTTCTGCCTGCTCAGGATCTATCTAGCGTCTGTTCTACACACCACACTGCATAAAGAAAGTTAGGAAACATCTCGCTTTATTGCAGACCTGAGCGGCATTAGTTCTTCAGTCTATACTGCATCCAAAGCAGATGCTAACCGTTGATGACACTGCCCCCTTTTCTGCCAACATTCACCAGAACTTACCACCTAAAAGGAGGTTTCTGATCTTTCTTAATTTGAAGTCTAGATTTGGCCTACAATTGATACATCCGTAAAATCCTTTTAATATTTATAAATGATGTTTAAAAACAGTTATTGCTCTTTAAATTTTAGAATCAATCTATGGTTAACCAGTAGTAGAATGAATTACAGTATACAGAATGGAATGTGTATATTTTTAATGTACGAAATGTAAAAATTAACATAGAGGTGACAAATCTTTAGAGAAAAAAGTTGGCTGGCTAAGTGTGTGGAGGCAAGTAATTTTCTTGCAGAATTACGAGATGCTATCTAAGGATGAGAATAATAGAACGTGACTAAAATATATTATTTAAAGTTATAAAGGTAATATGAAGACTGAAAAGTCGCGATATACTCATCAAAAATTGGGAAGAGCTAAAAGTCATGATATAGTCATCAAAAATTGGGAAGAACTAAAGATGGGAAGGTAATGTAAATTAACAATTTTTCCTTCATAGATGGGGGTCAATAAGTAACTCTTTTTAGTTAAGAAATCAAGAAACAAGGTTACAAGTATACTATTGAGAATTATTATGGTAGCAACCTTAGAATAGAAATGGTTAAAATTATCTCCCACTGAAGTGTGATATTGGCAATGAAGACTTTGGTTTTCATCGTAAGCTAGTTAACGTCAATGGACTATATATATATATATATATATATATATATATATATATATATCTTACTATCACATATGTAATTAATTTCCTTTCTTTCCCTTTTTCCCTGCCAGGGAAAGTAAATCTTTGCCACAGGGAAGCTGATAACCATAAATGCAAATGTAAAGGAGGTTTATTTTTAAATTTTTACCTCTCCAAGTTTAGACCTGGAAGAGAAAATGATTTTATTCAGTTTTACTTGCTTCTCTGTGTACTCATCGGCATTTGCATCACTGAGGTCTTTGGCGTCCTCGTCCTCTCTGTCTTCATTATACAACTTCACCAAACAGCTCAGGAGAACACAACAAAACTTGGGACAGGAGACTTATGTGTTTATGCGAACCTGAACTTTCACTGGTGTGTGTGGCCGTGGGTTGGTCATTCATGTGTGTGATGGCACTTTCCTTACTGACAAAATCAAGAGAATAATAATCCCTAATTTAACCTGTATATTGTGACAGTCAGGTGACATATGCATGCAAACACGCTTTGTAAACTGAAAAGTCCTACAGAAATGAAAGGGTTGATTACGACCTGTATGCCTTCCTTCTCCAACATTTACCCAGGCCCAAAACATAGACCACATTCTTGGAAATGTGTCTGGCATGCTGGAAGTAAAGGCCCATGATCAGCAAACGTTCTGGGTTGTTTTTTTTCTTGGTTTGAGATAAATGGGAACATTTCAGTTCCGTAGAAATTGATACTAGAAAGTGAAAAGGCAAATGTACAATGTGAACATATAAGAGTACATGAATTTATGTATATAGTTTGCTCCATTGAATATGGCCTCACTTAATAGTGTAAGACTGTGATGAAAAATGAGATATTCGAGTAATCTCAAGGATCTCATCACAAAATATTTACTAATTTTGAAAGGAAAAAGAGTAACCATAGAGTGGAGAAACCTGGCAGACACTAACCTGCACAAGTGATTGAACTTAGCATTGTTAGTGATGGGGCAACATCACGTAAACTATCTCAAAGTATACAGTGCAAATAATATAGAGTAACTTCCGTATTTCCCTGCCAAAAATGCACAGCTTGAACATAGCCCCTAGGAAATGTCAGACAAACTCAAATTCAGAAACCTGCTGTAAAATAACTCATCTACAACTTTCAAAAACCAAGAACAGGACTTTTAAATATTCTTCATTGAAAGAGACTAAAGAACATGACAATTCATGATCCTGAATGCATCTTTTATTATTGTTGTTGAGAGTCCACATAAAAAAATTCATGTTTTTACTTTTTTTAATTTTTAAAATTTAAGTATAATTAACATGCAGCATTCTATTAGTTATAAACGCCCTCATTTTTCAAGTGTATAATTCAGTGGTTTCTAGTCTACTCACAAAATTGTGCAACCATCACCACCATCCGATTGCAATACCTTCCATCACTCCAGAAAGAAACTCCAAGCCCACTGGCAGCCACTCTCATTCCCCCATCTTTCCAGCCCCTGGCAACCATGAATCTAATTCTTGTCTATGAATTTACCACTCTGGACATCATACATAAACAGAGTCATATTATATAGTGTCTAACTTCCTTCACTTAGCATAAGATTTTCACAATTAATTCATGTGGTAACAGGTGTCAGTACTTTATTCCTTTTTGTAGCGGAATAATATTCCATTCTATGGCTAGACTACATTCAACATTTATCAATCAATGGATACTTGGATTGTTTCCAGTTTTGAGCCATTATGAATAAAGCTGCCATGAACATTCACATCCAAGATTTTGTTTTGTTTTGTTGTCAATTCTCTTGGGTAAATACCTAGAAGTAGAATTTCTAGGCCATAGGGTAACTCTACATTTAACTTTTTGAGGACCTAACAAACTCTTTTCCAAAGCAGCTGTTATGACATTTGCCATTCCCACCAGCAATGTATGAGGGTTCCAATTTCTTTACATCTTAAACACCTTGTCTTTTTTTTTTTTTTTTTAGACATTCTAATGGATGTGAAATTGTACTCATTTTGGCTTTGATTTGCATTTCCCTGCCTTTATTGGCCATTTGTATATCTTCTTTGGAAAAATGTTTATTCAAAATCCTTTGCTCATTTTTTAACTGGATTATTTGTCTGGTATTGTTGAGCTGTATATATTCTGTTTATATATTCTGAATACTAGTCCTTTATGAGAACTATGATTTGCAAATATTTTCTCTCATTCTTTGGGCTGTCTAATGAAGAACAAAAGTTTTTAATTTTGATAAAATCAACTTATTTATTTTCCCTTTTGTTTATTGTTTTTAGTAGCATATCTAAGAAGCCATTGCCCATTAAAAGGTCACAAAGATTCATGCCTATGTTTTCTTCTAAGACTTCAAAAGTTATAATTCTTACATTTAGTCTTTGATCCATTTTGTGTTAATTTCTGTTATACTTTTTTATACAAGATGAAGTAAGTGTCCAACCTTAGTGTCCCAGCATGAATTTTTGAAGACTATTCTTTCTCCAGTAAGTTGTCTTGGCAATTTGCCTTTGTCAAAAATCAACCGACCATAAATAAAAAAAGTTTATTTTTGGATCTTCAATTGTTATACACTGTCTTGACTACTATAACTTTGTAGTAAATTTCAAAATTGAGAAGTGTGCGTCCTCCAGCCTTCTTCATTTTTAAGATTGTTTTGGCTATACTAGGTAACTTGTACTTCCATACGAATTTTAGGATGGACTTATTCATTTTTCCAAAAAGGGCAGCTAAGACTTTGGTAGAGACTACTGCCATCATAACAATATTAAATCAGGTTGGGTTGGATCGTTCTGTTATAAAGGCATTGTGGACACAAATGGCAAAATTGGAATGGAGTCTTGAGGTAAAGAGTACTCGAGAAGTTCCTTGTTTTAGTTTTGCAACAATTATTTCAAAACAAAGAGTTAAAATTTAAAAATGTGTTCTTCCTAATTGTTATGCAAAGCAGATACCAGTAACCTGATAAACCTGTTCCTCTGAGAATGCAAAGTTCAGGCAGAGAAGTGACTTCCTAATGTGAAATAGCAAGAGAATATGGGAAGGATATGCTACACTGGGCTGAATTCTTAAGTAAATTCTCAAATAAACCGTAAGCCTCCCCCCGCCTCTCCCACCCCCAATACATACTGAAAATAGTTCAGAATTCCTTGGAAGGGGGGGGGGACTCAACTTCATAGTGACATTTTAGTCTTTTTTTTTTTTTTTTTCTATTCCACTATAACTCAGTGCTGCCTAAACAGTCTTGCTTATTAGGAGGAAAGTACTACCATTGTGTTGAAAGACATTTCTGAAAAGCTCAGCTGACTTAGTGTCAAAGCTTTCCTGATTCCCAGATCCTGCAACATTTCTCCTCCAGAGGTGACCCCTTAACCCGTGCATGTGTGCACATCAACGGGTCCTAAACTCTGGCCAGTCTTCCCCAGAAGCAGAAGAGGTTTAAGCAATTATAATCCCACCCAGCCCAGCCTTCCAACACCCTCCACAGAGTCACCTCTATATTAGTTCTCCTCTAATTTTGTGTCTAAAATCTTGAGATTCAAGTCTCTTCTTGGGTTTCAATTTAGATGACTGCCTTATTCCCTAGAGATTCTCTCTTTATGGCCCTGTAACTGTATGTGAACTTGTTCCTTCTAGATCATCCTCTTTCCCTTCTCTTCTCCCTTCTGCATTCACACTCTTATAACCAAAGCCAAGTATCAGGCTCTGATCTAGACAAACTCTCCCTCAAATAGTACTTGCCTCACTAAACCCCTATCCCACCTTCTGGAGCCTGAGGGTGGAATTTGGGAACTTCTCACCTAGACCAGTGATCTTTAAATTATCCTGTGGAGCCCTAGGGTCTCCACGAGAGTGACTCAAGGGCCACTATAGGAAGATGGGGATTAGGAAACCAAGCTGCCACATTCCTTCTTTAAGTAACAGAGAGCCTCTGTGATCTGTTTAGTGTATTATTCTTCCATATAATATTTTCCAGTTCCACTATGCACTCTTGTGACCTTGGGCAAGTTATTTATGTTCTCTGAGCTTCACTTCTTTTATTTGTAAAGTCTTAATAGTAGTAGTGTTTATCTCATATAGTTTTAAAATTTAAATAGGTTAATATTCATACAACAATTCCAAAAACTACCTGACACATACTTAGTGCTCAGTAAATATTATTACTGTCATTGCTATTGCCATTAAACAAAGTATTTTGCCATTAAAAAAGACAAGTTCAAAAATGTGGATAGAGATCATTCTCACATTCAATAAAGGAATTACCTCTACAGGGTCCCTGACAAGTATTCACTTGACTTCCAATGAGACGATTAAAATGATAAGATCCTCATTACCTGCAGTCATTATCAAACATTGCTGATCATCACAAAGTTTCTTTTGCTATCAGTGCCAATCTATTATTTCCAGTAGGCCACAAAGATACATCATCTGCATATTTTAAAACAGTTCCTAAGTGCTTCCTGATCTTTTCTTCAGACCACTGTCACTGTTATTGTCTTCGCTATCTTGATCATCATCATCAAATACCAAAATTTTTTAAGAGCTTACTTTGTGCCAGACCCTGGATAAGTACTTACATATACATCTCATTTGAAACTTACAACAAGCTTATGATAATGGTGTCATTAACTTTATTTTGTAAGCTTGTTAAAGAAAAATTATTTGGCACTTATTAAAATGGTAGGGAAGGTGCCATTCAAGGTATAGTCTTGAATGCTCCTATTGCAATAAGAAAGAGAGAGTGCTCAACTCCGAATATAATAAGTGGGGATTTATAGCCAAGGAGCAAGTTGAGGGAGTCAGTAGATGGAAAATTACTAACATTAGTTATCAAGGACAGGGAGGATTCTTGCTAAAGGTTGGCCAAGAATTTATATATTAAAAGTGGGGAAAATAACTTGATCAGATATCAAGGGTAGAGCAATGACTAAGCAGGATTCTCTGCTAATACAGAAAGGGGAAGGCAAAAGGCATGAGATGGAGGTGAGGTGGGGAGCAAGGTTAAGGCCTAGTCAAGAAAAGGACTCAGAGGAGCCTAACTAAAGTTTAGTCAAGAAGAGAGTCCTTGTTAAGCTATAATGAAAACAGTGGGAAAGTTTCTCATTATTCATGCTATACCCAAGTTGAAATACACCCATTTCTTTTTTTGTTGTTTTGTTTTTATTTTTATTTAAATCCAAGTTAGTTAACATACACTGTAATAATGGTTTTAGGAGTAGAATTTAGTGATTCATCACTTACATATAACACCCAGTGCTCATTTCAACATGTGCCCTTCTTAACGCCCATCACCCTTTTAGCCCATCCCCCCACCCAACACCCCTCTCACAACCCTCTATTCTCTGTATATAAGCGTCTCTTATGGTTTGCCTCCTTCTCTATTTTTATCTTATTTTTCCTTTCCTTCCCCTATGTTCATCTGTTTTGTTTCTTAAATTCCACATGTGAGTGAAATCATATGGTATTTATCTTTCTCTAACTGACTTATTTCACTTAGCATACTACATTCTAGTTCTATCCATTCTGTTGCAAATGGCAAGATTTCATTCTTTTTGAATACCAAGTTATATTCCACTGTGTGTGTGTGTGTGTGTGTGTGTGTGTGTGTGTGTGTGTGTATACCACATCTTTATACATTTGTCAGTTGATGGACATTTGGGCTCTTTAATTTGTAATATAGTTTCTAAGAGTAAATGCTCATTAATGTTTACTGAATGATTAAATGAACATTAAGAAACTAAAGTTATTAGGAGATAAAGAACTTGCCCAAGGTCATGCAGGGAATGGTGAAGCTGACAATGAATTTAGCTCTGCAAGACTCTTAGAGTTTCAACTCTCAGTAGTATTAAGATGTCTGACCCCCCAGACCAGCATAGGTTCCAGCTGTCTTCATCCTTTTGAAGGGAAGCAACTGTGAATTTCAGTCTCTCAGTCTTTGACACCACTTCCATTGGTGGTATAAACAGTGTCTTACAACTGTCTACCAAAACTGCAAGAGCTGCTTGCAAGGTCTTCTCATAGAGTTGCTCTATTTGAAAATTGGCACATTTCAAAATAAGTGTCCTTGTAGCCTTTATCAAAGATTTCAAATGAAAAATAGTTTGATAAAGCACAATTAAATGTATTTAAACCACGACCAAATGATTGGTGGCTTGTCTATTAAAAATTATTGTATTAGTGTAAGATGTCACTGGACTTGTATGTACCTACAGCCCATGGAAAAGTCAACATCTCATTCTTTTTTTTCGAGAGAGAAAGAGAGAGGGTACTCACTCATGAGCAGGAGATGGGAGAGGGAAAGAGAATCTTAAGCAGGTGCATATCCAGTGCAGAGCCCAACATGGGGCTCAATCTCATGACCATGAAATCATGACCTGAACTGAAATCAAGAGTCTGACATTTAACTGACTGAGCCATCCGGGCACCCCAACATCTCATTCTTCAACCTTGAGCCTGTGCTTCAGGTACAGTCGAGCCACTGCAGCCAATAAATCCATTATTGGTTAAGATGGTCACATAGCTCTTTATTATTGCCTTTGAGGAATCCCTTCTTCCAAGGTTTCTTGATAAGGAAATTCCACCAGAGATCTGGCATTAAATGAGGAGTGACTATTCAACAAGTCCACCCATTTTACCATCTCCTCAAATTTAGAATCTTGGAGAAATGATCCCCCTGCTAAGAGCATAAATCATTGCTTGTTACTGCTGAATAAAGACTTGGGTGTTGATACCTTTTCTCTGTGCCCAGTCTAGAGTCTCAACTGGCAATATTTCCCATTTGATGCTGGAGAAGATAGGAGGAAAGAGGGGAAACTGGGAAAGTGTCAAAAGAGGGGAAACACAGAAAGCTGCCATGCTGGTGAGTGTTCCTGGAAAAGTAGTGCAACCAAGAATATGTAGTAAACTGGGTGAAATGACTTAACTTCTTTCTGACTTCACTTTCTCATCTGTAAAACAAAGAAAATTGTAGTAACTGACAGATTTGTTATGAAGATCCAATCATATAACAGCTGTGAAAGCACTCCATCTTTCAAGTATGTAAAGAAACAAAGAAATAGCAGTTTTATTGGGTTCTATGGTCTATTAAAATGAGCAAACATGAGCAACCATCTGATTTCACAATAAAAGAATTCCCATACTAGCATATGTCTCTGACCTCCTCCCAGGATTCTGTTTCTGGAAATAGTTACTTCACAATTGAGGCAGGAACTCTTGTCAATATATAAGGTAGAACCCAAGTGGGCAGAGCAGACGGCAGAAAGTTACTTGTTTTGCCTCCCTCTGACTGCCCTTGGCCACTTCAGCAGCATGAAAGCAACAGCCTTTGCCCTGCTCTTGGCTTTGGCTTTGACATCCATCTTCAGTGAGTATCTCCCTTATCATACCCACCCTTCCCCGATACTAATAGCTCACGTTGTCTTCTGCTCACAGAATTCTGGGATAAACACAGATACATAGATAGTAAGGCAGGTTTTTTGAAATGCATTATTTTGTCTCTACCAATAAATCACTAAATGATACTATCTCTGGGGCTAAATGGTTAGCTAAGGCCAAAGTCTCATCCCTATAAATATTTTGTATAACTTCTTTGGTAAGTGTACATCCAGACTTTGCTTTGACTTGATATCACCATTTATGGGGATGCCATTTCTTCATAAAACAGTCTCATCCATTGTTTGGCAACATGAACTATTATTATTTTTCATTGAGTTGAACTTTGCCTCCCTAGAATTTTCAACTGCCATGTATTCCTGCTACATAACAGCAGACATTCCCTAAATATAAAACCACTTCTCTGGTGGTTTTTTTCCCCCAATATTTCCTAAACTCTGATTATGAGGTAGGAAAGAACTTCTCAGTATTATAGTAGTTTCTCTTCATTGTTATAGTAGTTGGCTCTGCTCTAATCCTACTCCAAAAAAAAGAAAAAAAAATATGTGCTAAGCTTCAACCTTTGATATTATATTGATACACAGCTCTGAAGAGAGTCATATTTTTGACAGTCTGAGAGCTGAAACATAAATAAAAGATCATTTTTCTACTAAGATGAGGTTCTTCCAAAGTTTAATTTAGTTTCTCTTGTCTTTGTTTTTCTTACAGATGTAGAATGTGCCACACGCCCTCAACAGGTCAGTACATCCATCTTGATATAAAGGTCCTACTTCTTTGTAATTTTAAAGCCAGTATCAATAAGGAAACATTTGCTACTATACATTAATTAAATTGCTACATGTTTGAAGAAGTTTTTCAGTATCAAAACTGGTTTTATTTAAGAAACTATTAAGAGACCTTTCTGAATGGGACATAATAGAACAAAGTGGTTAGATACCTAGCATTCGAGTTATAAAGTCCTGAGTTTGTATTCTAGCTCCCTGATTGTGTGGCCATGGGCAATAATACTGGGCTCATAAGCTTATTGTGAGACTTAAAGCCACAACGCTTGAAGAGAGGTGAGCGTAAGCACCTGGCACGTAGTAAAGCTCAATAAGGACAAGTCATGATTGTTGTAATTGTTAAATGGGTCAGACACATCTTTGTTCTTTATCTTACAGAATGAAGATTTTAATTGAACCTTCCCTTTATGACTCATATTAAGTAATAACTATTGTTGAGAAATTCTAGCTGTGGTGGTAAAAACTTTAAACCAGGAGTCAAGCATTTTGGGTTCTAGACCAAGCTCCACGACTTTTCAGCTGTGTGATTCTGGGGCCCAGGCAGCTCCTTTCATCTCTTTGAATCTTTTGTTTTACCTATTAAAGAGAATAATAGGATTCTCTATTCTATTCTCATGATTTACTGGTTGCTTGAGAATGAAAAAGATTCATGAAGAGGAAGCCTTGGGAGTCTCCTTGTACATATCACATTGAGTCCTGGTACTGGGGTTTGAGCAGGCAAGAAGTGAAGTCATGCTGAAATATACTCACCAGGGGGCCCTGTAATTCTCATTCTCCACCATACTCCACTAGGCCCTGCGGTCCTTCTGCCATTTTGTCACGCATACTAATCTCTGTATTGCCAGCTCTCAGCTCAGCCCTAAAACTTAGAAGGTGTGTGGTGTAAAGCAACCAAAGGAATGAAATGATTAATTAACAGAACATAGCTGAAGGGGAAGATGAATTTAACTTGAAGTTTGACCATATTTCATGCTATGCAAGTGGAGACAATCAAATCGTAAAATCTTACATGTGGAATTCAGAGTCAGAAAAACTGGAAATGTAGAGTCTTCTGAATAGAGCTGGAGTTTGTGTAGGCCAAGGGATAAAGATAATAGCTATTATTTACTCAGCATTTTCCATGTCACAAAGTGCTAAGCATTTTACATGTATCTTCTTGCTTATATATATATTTTTTGCTTTAACCTTACACTGTAGTTATTATTGTCCTCACTTTGCAGGTAAAGAAATCAAAGCTTAAAGAAGTAAAATGATTGTCCCAGGGTCATATCCCAGAGCACATCAGGATTTGAATCCTGATGTGTTTGACTTTTACTGTTCACATTCTTCAGCTTGCTCATAGATGAAAAACCCAGAAAATTCTTTCTTGGTGATTGCATCCTTGCTCCTGCAGAGAGCTTTATACGCTGGCTTTGCTCCTGCATATAGAACAGTGGTTCTCAACTACAAGAGTAAAATACATGTGACTGTCTGTGTGCTGATTAAGTGTATAAGAAGTCATTTGTTACCAATAATTAATGGTAAAAGTCGCTAATGATGTGCTAGTTCTTAAAACTATAGTAGGTATCCCTATAATACATCTCACTGTTGCATTCAGATAGAATTTTTTAAGTGAAAGAGAGGAATAGCAGGATGTGTAGGACACTAACCCCATGGGAATGGTTACATCTGTGAATTGGCCGTGGATGTTTTTAATTTTTAATTTTTAATTTTTAAATAAATAGTGATTTGGTTACAAGCTGCCATAAAGAAGTTTATCACTCATGATTTTATATCTGATGTAAGAAATCTTCACACTTGATATATCTCAAAGGCGTTTGATGAGGAATAGGAAACAAATGACCATTAGACTAGGAAACAAATGATTGGCGAGCCCTCTAAGCTTGCTTGGGAAATCCTAAATCTTGGGAATAAGGATTCGCTTGAAGGCTTTTAATATGTATTTCCAGGTTGATTGCAGTAAATATGAGAAGTTCCCACGGAGAGAAGAGGGATTTTGTTATGAAATATATGCACCAATTTGTGGATCTGACGGCAAAACTTATGCCAATGATTGCTTCTTTTGTTCTGAAGTTCGGTAAGTACTGAAATGTTTTTCTTTTCTGTATTTAAGGTGTAATTGTGTGTTACGACAAATATATGTCCACTAGAGAAAGTGGTTTGGGGAATAATGAATATGTGAATATGATGAATATGTAAAATTTGGGGTCGCTAGTGTCACTGGATCTCTACATATTCTGGCAGTAAGAGTAAAGCAAAGAATCCGAGAATCTTTGAGTTGGAAGGAAATTGGAGGGGCGCCTCATTCAACTTCCACCTACTAATCTATTGCTTGAACTCCCTCTGCAAATAATTCATGTCATCTCAGAGTCTATGCTTGATTATTTCCAGGGACAAGGAACATCCCTCCTGTTAGGCATGCCAGTCCAGTCATATGTTAGAATGAACTAGATTTACTTGTTCAGCTTTAACCATTAAGTTTAGATATGTTAGAGCCCCCTAATTATTGGCACAAAAGGCGACAATAACTAAAAATCCTGAAGAAATTGTTCTGTTTCAGAGGGTGACTTCTCAACAAAATATATTTTGGAGCTATAATAAAAATTGAATTTGAAAATCAAGTAGCCAAAATTAGCTTAAAGGTAACAAAGTAATCATCTGAAAGATGTGTTAGTGTCAGATCAAAAAATATAAGGGGTGCCTGGGTGGCTCAGTCAGTTAAGCGCCGACAGCTCAGAGCCTGGAGCCTGCTTTCGATCCTATGTGTCCACTTTCTGCCCCTTACCCCACTCACGCTCTGTCTCTGTCTCTCAAAAATAAAATAAACATTTAAAAAAAATTTTAATATAAGATGGTGTATGATATACTAGAATGTATAGAAACATATAGATCCTTTTAAGTATTTTCAAAACATACATGAGTGAAAACAAACACCTAATATATGTGGCATACTGTCCTGGTTTTTTTCTTATCAGAAAAAATAGTTTTATGAAAAGTTACATTTGATGGAAAGTGCAAAATGTGACTTTAAGACAAAATCATTTATGGAAAAAAGGTTTCTAAGCGAGTCTCCTTTTACTAGAAATTCATTAAATATGTTTTCAGGGATATAAACTGATTGTGACATATTTTGAGCATCATCCTCACATAGCCAGCACCAGTTGCTCAAGTATTTGTAAATTGCAGTCACCCACCCCCTTTAAAGAACACCAATAAGTGGAGAGACTTGGGTACATTACTGGGGGGTTCATTAGCGAAGTTTGGATGCTAATAAAACGTCTACAGCCTCAGCAATTTTCATCTGTTGCTATTTTCTCTCCACAGGAAAACTAACAACAAACTGAAATTTGTACATTTTGGAAAGTGTTGAATCTATCTTCTGATTCCAAGGCACATGAAACATATTTCTTCTCCCATATAATCTATGCCATACTGCCTAATCTTGTCACCAGTGTGTCTTGATTTCTTTGCGGAATAAAGTAGACATATGGGAAATAAATGTAGGTCTGACATTTTTTGTTCAGGAGTTGAATCTTCCAGATTTGTTTTACTTTTGATGATGTCTCATAGACCATCTTAGGGCCACATCTTGGGAGAAAAGGGTTAATTAAGAACAGTAGTGGGGCTTCTGGGTGGCTCAGTCGATTAAGTGTCCAATTTCGACTTCTGCTCGGGTCATGATCTCATGGTTTGTGAGTTCGAGCCCTACATAAGGGCAGTCTCTGCTGACTGCACAGAGCCTGCTTTGGATCCTCTGTACCCTTACATCCAACCCTCCCCCTCTCATGCTCTCTCTCTCAAAAATAAATAAATATTAAAAAAAAAAAAAAAAAAAAGAACAGTAGTGGGAATCAGAAAAGCAAAGAAACTGAAGCAGATGCTTCTTCTTGCCCAAGCTAGAAAAACACCCGGTGGATAACTTAGTTCTTGTGTATTCCTAAAACATGAACAGAAAAAGAGGGGGAGCCTTCAAGCACAAGAATCAGGAAACACTGTTTTGCTAGATATTTCTTGTTTAAGACATTGAAAGCTGCCCTGGATTGAGACTGCTGTGTAACTATTTCCTACCAGAAGACATGTCTGTAAAATGTGGCTGGTCAAACATGGCCGGTAAAGTTTTGCAAATTCCCATGAATTAGTTGATGTCTTCCATGGGTTTTCTCCCCGCTAAAGTGTGATCTCAGGTCTAGGACCCCAAGCTTACCTTACCCCACTATTACATTCTAAGTTCCAAAAATATTATTATATGTTCCAAAGATCATACTATCAGTTCCAAAGAACAGAGAATATGCCTGTGCACATCTTGTAATCCATTTGTGCACCTATGCAATTAACACATATCTGTTAATGCCTACTTTGTGACAATTTCTATGAATTATATGGGAACCAAAGGCAAAAGAAAAAAAATTAAATTTCCTTACTGCCTATGTCCATTGACAAGTCCTTGTAACAGGCAAAGTGACATTCCTCTAGGAGCTCAACTGCCTCAATGATGACACTTTGCTAAGGGCAAAAGGGAATCTGAGCTTAACATTATCCTGACCCCCCAGGATCCTACTTTAACATTGAAAAATTCCTTTGGAAACTTCCTTTTTTTTTTTTTTTTTTTTTTTAAATTTTTTTTCAACGTTTTTTATTTATTTTTGGGACAGAGAGAGACAGAGCATGAACGGGGGAGGGGCAGAGAGAGAGGGAGACACAGAATCGGAAACAGGCTCCAGGCTCCGAGCCATCAGCCCAGAGCCTGACGCGGGGCTCGAACTCACGGACCGCGAGATCGTGACCTGGCTGAAGTCAGACGCTTAACCGACTGCGCCACCCAGGCGCCCCTGGAAACTTCCTTTATCTTTACCCCCCAAGATATATGTTGGCAATCATACTCCAAGCTTATGGCCACCTGATATACATATTAAAGGTCTCATGACTGAGTTTTTACTAACAGTAACAAATGACCTTTTCCTAACTGCAGCTAGTCCCTCAAGGTCCTAGAACCTTTGTTTCCAAAATTCCTTAGAGACTCACACTATCCCTAACTTCCTCTAACCTGAAGGTATATAATCAGTCACTCTTCACAACCCCAGTGTAGCTCTTTCTGCCCATGGGTCCTTTAATAAAACTACCTTTTTGCACTGACGATGTCTTCAAGAATTCTTTCTTGGCTGTTTACTCCAAACTCCAACACTTCAAACCACATCACTACGTATTCTCTAAAAAGCTTCTCCTATGTATTCATTCATTCATGTAATCCTCCCAGATTATCATACATCATATTGGATTCTCATTAATTTGCAAGCATCTCTTTTGCTACATTGTGAGCTCATAGCTGACATGCTGCGGGTGTTCGGTTAATGCTTAATAAACAAGCTGAATTAAATGAAAATGAATTGAATTTGACTTCTATCAACAAGTAAGCAAGGAAACCATGGTGTCTTACCCCAGATAAGCCTGAAGTCGGGTGTCACTCCCTGATCTAACTCTGGCACTAGAATGTGTATGGCAACTGTTTGCATTCTTCACTAACCCAAACTCTGAATGCTTTTCCAAGTTCCCATGAAAAGGATCCAGACACACAAATAATAGAGAGCAATGATTGCTTTTTCAGAGGTTGTGGGGGAGTGACTTACACAGCAGATACCTTGCTTACCTACAGCTGGAAACTCCCCACCACTTTCCTTTCCTCTACAGTCATCTCCTGCAACACTATTGTAAGTGCTTGTCGTTTGTAGCATGAAAAGAAAATTGCTGTAAAATTTTAAAGATGCACAAATAAAATAAAATAAAATAAAATAAGAAATAGAATAAAATAAAATAAAAAATAAAAATAAAATAAAATAAAATAAAATAAAAACAAATATGTGGCCAAAACCTGTTCTAGAACTGAGGCCTACTCACATTCTAAGAAATCTCACCCTGTTTCATTTTAAATTCTTCTCCATACTTCAGCAATGTAGGCATTACTATAGCCAATATACCCAGTCCTTCTGGGGCAGGTCACTCCTGTCTCTCTGAGAGAACAAAGGTAAGCTGAGGCATTGACTTTGCAATTTTAATTAATAATAATAGTACAGATCAAGGAAGTGGAAGCCAGACCAATAAAAACGTTCCTTTAACAAAACACATCCACATGGACACATGCTGAAAACTTTTCAGAATTTCTTAAGAAAAGGAACTCTGAGTCAATATAAAGTTAAGCTTTTTGTGAATACCTGTTTCAACACTGGAAGAGAACTACCGAAGTTGTGAAAGATGCCTCTAGAGAGCTCAGGAAACTATCCGATCCTTCCAGTTGCCAGACTCCCAGGCGCTGATTTCCTGGGATGTGAGCCATTTAATGCTTAAAAATAGGCTCTGTGGCCCAGCCCAGCCCTGGGTGACTGACTCATCAAAGAATAAGACTGGCTTCTGGGTTTCATTCTTCTTGTACCTCATTGTTCCTGAATCTCGTTCCACAAGCCCAAGATCCCTGTTCTGACCAAGGCAGCTTCTCCAGCCTGAGGCCCCCGCCCTGTCACCTGCCCAGTAGCCCAACCCTCTGGCCTTGCCCTAGTGGGGTATGCTCTTTGCTGCTCTCCTCCTCTCAACCCTACCTGTTCCAGAAATGGAGCCCAGTGGCAGACACCCAACAATATTGGTGGACGTCTGTTGTGTCGGTCATATCGCTGGTTGCCCTCGGTTTGGGCTGTCTGGGCTTCAGTTCTTCCATGTTTATCTATGAGGTCCATGGATTGCCTGAACCACCATCTGTTTGCTGCCACGCTCTTGAGACATGAACATGTCCTCGTGTCAGCTGAAATTGTTTGTGCAGCCTTCGTAATATAATGGCTAAGATAGCGATCATTTGGCAATATGTATATTATCAAATCTTTATGTTGTATATCTGAAATTAATGTCATATGTCAATTATATCTCAAATTCTTTAAATTCCAAAAACTGAAGGCAAAAATCCCTAAAGAAATTTTAAAATGAGAGCGATGTGGGGCTTTGGGGATAGAGAGTCCTGGGATTAAACCTAGTTTTGCAGCTTCTGAGTAAACTTGAGTTACGGGTTGAGCCCGAGTTTTGGTTCTAACGTTTCAAAATGGGGGCAGCAACAGTTCCTAATGGAATGGCCTGAGTCTACGTATACATCAGGTACACAACGCTGTGCCTGGCACATAATTAGCAAACAGTAAATGAATGATTGGAAAAACAATAACAACAAAAGTCTGTGGTCATTCTAACTTTGTTCCCTAAGCACAATGGGTAGTTCTATTTTAGGTTCTAGCTTCTCATTGTCTTCTCCCCAATTCCACCCTAGCACTAGCCCACCCCTGCCTGACCCCTGTCTGACCCGGTCCTGAGACAGCGTTATAAATCTCCTGTTAGAGCAAACCATCACTTTTACAGCCATAGAAGGCAGCAGAGTGGCTTGATCACAATGCAACGAAAATATATTCCCATCAGGGACCTTGGAAAGAGTTTTTTGAAGGTATGCTCATTTTAGGATTAAAAAAAAAGAAAGAAAGAAGAAAAGAAAAGAAAGGAGGGAAAAAAAGAAAAAAATATATGTCTTCTGGTTTGGAGCCCCCTGAGAGCAAAGAATTGGGTCCTGGTGATCCTTGTGTCTAAAATGGATATCTGGGTTTTTTCAATTTTTTTTTTTTTTTTAATTCCAGTAGAGTTAGCATACAGTGTTATATTAGTTTCAGGTGTACAATATAGTGATTCAACAATACTACACATCATTCCGTGGTCATCGTGATAAGGGCCCTTTTAATCCCTTTCACCTATTTCACCCAAAACCCCACCCACCTCCCTTCTGGCAACCGCCAGTTTGTTCTCTATTGTTAAGAGTCTGGTTCTTGGTTTCTCTCCCTTTCTCTCTCTCTTTACCTTTGCTTGTTTGTTTTGTTTCTTAAATTCCACATATGAGCGAAATCACACGGTATTTGTCTTTCTCTCACTGACTCATTTCACCTAGCATTATACTCCTTACCTCCATCCATGTCGTTGCAAATGGCAAGATTCCATTCTTTCAAAAGAACAATATTGATATCTGTTTCTTTGTTTCTCCATTGCTTGACATATAGTGGGCGGCCTGATATGTATATGTAACTTTTAAACTGTGAGAGAAAAAAATAAAAACAAACAGGTTGAATATATTCAAGACCATGTATTCAACATCCTAATGGCACTAAGAGTCCCACACTAAATTCTGGATTGCCTGAAAATAACAAAAGAAAACAGTGTTATTTAGCAAAGGGCAGAGAATGGAAGAACAAATGTAATTCCTCCACGGCTGAAGAAATGTGCCTAGTCTGTGGTTGCATGAGGGTCTTTGCAGGAGGAGAGGAAAAAGGGGGTGCAGTAGGTGGGACCAGGCAGCCTAAGCTGCAGCAAAAAAAAATGGGAGTTAGGGAAGAGGCACATAAAAGGTTTCAAAGACAGAGTTTGTGCTATTTCTTAAACTATCTGATAGACATATGAGCATTTGTGTTGCTATTATTATTTAACTTGTACATGTGTATTATATATACTCTTTTGTATGTATGATATACAAAATAGAGAAAAAATAAGAAGGTGGATAAGGAGAGAAGTAGTAGTTGTTCTCAGGTATAAACTGGCCATGAATTTGAGATTTGCTAAGTGAAAAGCATTAATGCAATAAGTTTGCCTCTAGGGCATTCTCTTCCTTCTCCAATATCTATAGGTCACTTTGACACATTTTCCTCAAGGATGGAGACTTACTCTTCTCCTAAAATAGTCCTAAACTGACCAGGAAACTAGCCCATATACAGGCCCAAATCATAGAGAAAGGGATGCAGGCTGGAGGGCATTTACTCAATTGTCCTGAGCATTTCCACTTTGTCATTGAAAGTTCCCATGAAGAACAAAGCACAGAATCAAGGGCATCTTGTGACAGAAACCATTGGTTAAAAGTGTCACATATTGAATGAGTGATTCAGAGATTTCTGGACATCACAGGCCAATTACATTGCTTTTTAATAATTATTTATTGCAAAATAAAATAAGAATCACCATAGAAATCCAAAACAAAAACTGTCACCCACAATTTTCAGGAAACTTCTCGTTAGTTTATCCATTACCCATACACATTGATGCAGTTTCACATGTTGGCAGTAATGTCATAAATATAATCTTGTGTTCCATTTTGCTCCATTATGCCATAAGAATATGTATTTTTTTCTTTTTTTCTTTCCTCCGTAATCTCTTGAAGTAACCAGCATACACAGCAACCTTTTTTAAAAAAATTTTTTTTAATGTTTATTTATTTTTGACACAGAGAGAGAGAGAGAGACAGAGACAGAGACAGAGCATGAGTGGGAGAGGGGCAGAGAGAGAGGGAGACACAGAATCCGAAGCAGGCTCCAGGCTCTGAGCTGTCAGCACAGAGCCCAATGTGGGGCTCGAACCCACAGACCGCAAGATCATGACCTGAGCCGAAGTCGGATGCTCAACTGACTGAGCCACCCAGGTGCCCCTACACAGCAACCTTTAAACAGAAAGTCACTGTTGGAAGACTAACAGCATTGCCAATTTTGTTATATAAAAACTTTAATAAAAATCATAATCTGGGGCGCCTGGGTGGCGCAGTCGGTTAAGCGTCCGACTTCAGCCAGGTCACGATCTCGCGGTCCGTGAGTTCGAGCCCCGCGTCAGGCTCTGGGCTGATGGCTCGGAGCCTGGAGCCTGTTTCCGATTCTGTGTCTCCCTCTCTCTCTGCCCCTCCCCCGTTCATGCTCTGTCTCTCTCTCTGTCCCAAAAATAAAAAAAAAAAAAAAAAAAAAAAAAAACGTTGAAAAAAAAAAAATCATAATCTACTTTCATAATTACTTCAGAACACGAAGCTGTTGTTGTAACCATGTACGGTTTTTATTACTAAATAATTCTTATTTTTTCTTAAAAGTCTCATCTGAAGTAGGTAGTAGCATTTAAATGGTCTTTAAATGTTATTCTAAGGAACTCTGGGAAGTTCTCCGGGTTGCCTGAACAGCACGAAAGCAGGCACAACAAGTGAGAACCCTCTACTCCCTCTTCAATTCAGAGACATTTCTCTTTTATTTCTTATTTGGGGCTACAGCAAGATTTTCTGGCTCCTTCACCAGATATCTGTTTGAACTTGGGCAAGTTTTGAATTTCTCTGGCTTATCTTCCCTTTCTCATTAGTTACATTAGGATTCTGCTTACCCACTTCAAATTTTTGTAGGGATTCAATGAATTCATGGATAATATATGCTTTCAATGTTCACGGTATGGTACATAATCATAACACATAATGAACTCAGTAAGAATTATTATTATAGTTAAAAAATATAAGACAGTTATGGCTATAATCCTTACGCTCAATAGAGGAATTGCCTCTGCAGGATACCTAATGGGTATTCATGCTTCTTGGACCTATTGAGTGAGAAGGCCATCACTAATGCGGAACTTTATTAAAACCTCTTATTTTTATCAAGCTCAGATTTACTCCCATCCTATTTACCCCCTCATTTGTCCTAAATATATCCCTAGGAGCCACAGAGAAAAAGTGTAATTAAGAACCCTTTCAGTATTTTTAAGATAGTTCTTTATACCTTCTGAGTTTACTAATATTAGTTGAAAAAAACCTTGGACCATGCCCTGTACTAACTGTTTTACATCATGATCCGGTTTTATTCACAAAACAACCCTAGTAATAAATTTATGTGAATATAAATGAGGTGTTTATAGTATTTACCATGGTAAATCTAGCACCTAATTTATTTCTAGAGTATTACAGGGAAAAAAAAGTAATAAGTTAATGAATGAATCCGCTTTTTTCCCACTTAAGAAAAATAAAGTTTAACGAAGACAGATATGTGGTCCAACACTAGTAGGAAATGGCAGAGTTATGATTGACAAGAGCTCTGTTTGACCCTAGAGTTCAAATCCCTGGGCAATATCATAATCCCTGTCCCCAGACCAGTCCATCTGGAATAGATTCTGGCTGTTTTTATTCATTTACCGGAAGATAAATGTCAGTTCTCTGCTGCACCTCTTTCCGGGCCAAGGGTACTATGTCCATTGGTGTTGTAGAGAATGCCTGCTAGCTCATGAACTCCAAAGGCAAGAGGAGCTGCCAGTGATCTTGTTACCATAGAATGGTTCTTTGAAGTTGTCATTTCGCATAGTCGAGAGTCCTTGAAGCAGTTAGCAAACAGCATAAATAAAGAATGGTTGGTTGAAAACTCGTAGTTTACTTCCTAATATTTGGCATAATAAGAAGTGCAAATGCTGCCCTTCCCTTGGACAATGGTGTGAAGTTGATGGCATCACTAGCTAAGTAGGCCCCTGATACTGACTGCAATGGAGGTCTCTAGTTCTTGATCCAGATAGCTCTACTTGGCCTCTAAACTATGTTTGGAGACAAAGCAATTGTGGCTAAAGCATCAGAGACAGCCCAGCTTCTGCACAAATGGATTCTTAAGATATCCTCATGGATCCTCATTTTCAGTGTGAGGATGCTGGGGATCTTCTCCTTAGGAAACTTGAATAAGAAGCTTCCAACAGAGAACAGGTATATTCCCAACAGACATTCAGCTAACTCTCCCATTAGCTCTCCTTGTACCATAAAATTTGGGGCTCCCAAGAAAGCCATGCATCACTGCAGAGTGCGGGTTTTTGCATAAGCCTTGCCATCCAAGATCAGTGAATGGATTCTTCTGCTCAGTCTGGAACCAGATCTGGCAAGCTTTCAGTTGATGAGAACCCGGGGTAAAGGGCTAAGACAGTTGGTGCTGATAGCCATACTGATCACTGCATCAGACTCACATGAAAATGCATTTTTTGCAAAAATGAGTCCTGATCCCAGGAACCTTTCTTTAAGACTTATTTTAAACATTTACTAGTTCTGAGATCTTGGACAAGTTACTACCTTTGCTAAGACCTACTATCCTCCTCTATGAAATAAAGAAGATGGAAATATCCATCTCAGACATATATGTGAATCAAACAATACATGTGAAAGCACTAGGAAGTGTTGATGAACCACCCAAATGTAAATTAGCATTAACTTAGGTTTTATTAGTAATCCTTTCACAAGGAAACTTTTCGCATGATTCATTGAATGTTTTAAGCCTGTTCTAGGGCACTGTTCTGGGAAGTAACATTTAACAGAGATGACACATCTAACGATATGATGCAAGTCTCAAATGGGCTAAGCTGGTAATAGCAGGTCACTTCTCGACTCCCACCTTACTGCTTTCAGCAGCATGAGAACAATAGCCCTTTATGAACCTGGAAACTGTGCCCCAGGAAATTCTGAGAATTTTTCATCTTAAAGATAAACAAGTCTGTTTTTGTTTTAATGCATTTTTTACTCTTCATCGAGAAATCATTGATTCACATAATCTCAGAATTGGAGTGGCCATAAAGCTCACCTAACACAACTATAAGAAAGCTTCCTGTGAGATCTCTGACAAGTGATCACCATGTACCTTCTGCTTTGATGCAAAACCACTCTTGTCAAAAAAGAGTCAATTCTCGACCTATTTGAGTTAATGGAATATTCTTACTTTGCTGGGTAGAAATCAGCACTGACTCAGCTTGTCATTTACGACTGACATAAGATTTAAAGAATGTAAAAATATATCATTTATTTGCCCATTCCATATATATGGAGTGCTGAATATGGCCTGGCGTCATTTAATAAATAAATTCTCATTATTATGATCCCCTTCCTAGTCTCAGGTCCTTTTTATTGTACTCTATTCTTACTCCAGAAGAGCAGGTAGAGCATCACCTTTCTTGTTGAGTGAGTCTAAACTGATCATTAGTTCAATTCAAAGCACTGATGGGAACCCCATGTCAGCTGGCACAGATGAAGAACCAAAGCAAAAATCAGATTTCTCCCTCACCAAAACCGGTTTTGATCAAAGAAAATGGTCATTTCACAACATGGGATGTAGAATTACTACTTTTATGTAATTTCAAAATTGGGATGAATTTTTATGACAAAATTAAAAGCTCTACTATACATCTTTTAATGTGTTAAAGATATGATTTAGAATCACCTATCTAGAATCACCAGGCATAAATCTGATATGCCACACCGTTTTTTTTTTTTATGTACCTGAGTATTTACCCAATTAAGTGTCTAAGATTTAAAGAATTTTAGATTCAAACCAGTATTAAATGGAGTAAATGGAGCATCACGTCCAAGTGCACTGGCTTCAGAGTCGGAGAGAATTCTGTTAGTTCCCACCTTTGTTGCTATGTGACTAAGACATATCACTTCAATTTTTTGGACCTGTTTACTCATTTATACGATGAGGACAATTATTATACCTACCTCATTGAATGACTATGTTCTTAAGGGCCATAGTTTTTGCAAAGGGCTACACACAGGCCTTTATGCATAGTAAGAATTCCAGGGCATTTAGCTAGTAGTATTATAAAATGTCATATGTCTTCACTTATTCATCAGGGAATGAAGAATATGATCTAACCTTTTCATTTTGATTCAGTGTGAAAATTATTAATAGTCTTTAGAGAATTCTCATACATGGTAATAAAAACTTTCAGCTAATGGGCAGGCAATGCAAATGACACTCTAAATTCTCTTTGAGGATGTGCCTTGTAAGAAAAAGAGAAGAATAAATTAGCATAGAAGTGAAGAATGCGTACTTTGAAGTCACAGACTAGGGTTCTAGTAATACGCTCATCAATTACTAGCTATGAGTTTGGAAAACGTACTTAACGTTTCTCTGTTTGGGTTTCCTTTTTTTAAAGGAAATGTTAATAGCATGTTCCTGAAAAGATTGCAAGAGTTAAAAGGTAAACCACATTAAGGGATCTCAGAGGATTTCTGGCAATTAGTCAGGAGTTCCAAAAATCTCAACTGTGGCTATTTTGCCTTCCTAGGATGTATGTAGGCTGACATGACACAAAAGGGATGACAGAAGAGTGTGAGAGGAATAGGTGAACCTGTCTTGTGAAACAAATAGGATTTTCTGAGCAAATAGTGAGAGACAGTGGAGTACATGACATAGGCATCAAAATATATTACCCTTGGACTGAGAGCCAAAAGACAGATTAAGGACTGACTGTACTATGAACTTTGGGCCACTCACTTCAGCTTTATGAGTCAGAAGTCCTCACCAGCTTGCACAAATGGGAATAGAAGTAACCACACTTCACTGAGTTGAAGGGAGGGTCCTGTTAGGACATATGTGATAGGAAACGCAGTGTGGTGAGATGGGCACAGGCACTCACGTCAAAGAGTGCTGGCCTCAAATCCACTTCAGCTTCTGATCATAAACCAGCCACTTGTTGTCTCAGAATGACTACCATATTTTTTAAATGGTAGTAATAGCCAGGCCCAGGTATAATACTTGGGGGCTCAGGGCAAGAATTAAGATGGAAGTCCATGTACTATATGTCTACAATTTACTTAGCTCAGATATTTAAAATTTACAGCTAACATGCATTTAAATAAAATTCTATCCTCCTACCTTGGCAAATATAATTTCACTGCAATGTGAAAGTCTAGGCTGAAATTTAAAATTCTCAGCTCCTAGCTGGAATGTAGCGGCATGAGAGAAGGGCATTGGTCCCTCTCTTGGCCTATAATAGGTCTCCTCTTCTCCCACCTCAGTTTTGAAGAGGCTTCTGCACATGGCCCTGCACACCAAAGCCTGCATGTTCAATCTTTACCTGAACTCTGGCAGTTACCCCTAGGTCACATCTTGGGGTGAAGGCTGTGCATACTAGGGAGGATGGACCTAAAGAAGAAATTTACATGGGCCCTATAAGCAGGATCAAGTCTGTTTGTAAAGAAAGTTTAGGAGTTCAGGGATCCAAGGTATAGTCTAGAAGGGGATTACAAGCGTTTGCAGGGCAGATGTCTTTGACCTACAAGCTCTTAGCCTTGTGAGGAGAGGCATGGCTGGAGAAGATCCAGAGGGAAGCCCCCTAAAACTTGGAGGCCCAGGGCAAAGGAGCCCTTCTTGCATATATTGAAAGATGGAACCAGTAATACTTACTTCTCAAAGTGATTACAATCAGCTATATCCTCATACCTATCAGAATGGCTAAAATCAACAACACAAGAAACAGCAGATACTGGCGAGGATGTGGAGAAAGGGGAAACCTCTTGCACTGTTGGTAGGAGTGAACTAACCTACGATCCAGCAATTACACTCTTAGGTGTAGCCCAAAGATTACAAAAATACTAATTCAAAGAGATACATATGCCCTGATGTTTATAGAAGCATTATCTATAATAGCTAAATTATGGAAACAGCCCAAGTGTCCATTGACTGATGAGTGGATAAAAAAGATGTGGGTGTGTATATATATCACTATATATATATATATATATATATATATATATATATCTCACTATATATATATCTCACTATATATATATATATATCTCACTATATATATCTCACTATATATATATATGTATATATATATATATATATATATATATATATATATATATAATTTGTCCATTAAAAAGAATGAAATATGCCATTTGCAATGACATAGCTGGAGCTAGAGAGTATTATGCTAAGTGAAATAAGCCAGAGAAAGACAAATACCATATGATTTCACTCATATGTGGAATTTAAGAAACAAAACAAACAAGTAAAGGGAAGAAGAAGAGAGAGAGGCAAACCAAGAAACAGACTGTTAACTGTAGAGAACAAATTTATGGTAGCCAGAGGGAAGGTAGGTGGGGGGTGGGTTAAATAGGCGACGGGGATTAAAGAGGGCACTTGTGATGAGCACAGGGTGTTGTATGGAAGTGGGTTGAATAACTATATTGCACACCTGATACTATGCTATATTGCAACTAATACTACGCTATATGTTAGCTAACTGGAATTTAAATAAAAACTTTAAGGATTAACAGAGAGCACATGGAAGGGAAGGGAAGTACCCAGAACATGTAACGATGTCAACAATGTTAAATTATATGTTATTGTGGCTGCTGTTATTATTATTATTGTTACCATCATCAACATCATCATCTTTATTATTAGAATATGCTTGGAAAACCACCGGGAGCTATAGGAACACGGGCAGTATTTCGGTAATCCTGACTCCTTTTGCCCCTATAAAACACTGAAAGTCCTTGTCATCAATCATTATATCAAGAACATAACATTTGTCACGCCGTGAGTTTAAATAAGCTCTTCTGGGCTTAAATATTTTAAAATCCATACTAGCAGCCTAAACTTTCTTTTCCTAAATGAAGCCTTCTCACAGCTCAGCAAATATTTCTAGCATGCTTTTACCATCTCGCATCGCTGAGACAATTTAGTAATCAAGATGAATTCTCTTGATTGAATACAATGCAAGTATAGGAGGCCTGGCTAGCCCTACTAGACCATCTGTCTTCCTTCCATCCCACTGTCCTTGGTCACTTCAGCCCCACGAGCACAGCACTTGCCTCTTCTCTTCCTTTGTCCTTGCCTTTACACCGGATATCCCTTTCTCCCACGTTCTCTCCCTTGCCCCAGGCAACCGCAGTCCCATGACTATCTTCTGCCCAGAGGATTCTGAGATGGTCACCTAACAGATGGGTGGATATATTTTTCTCCTGAAAGACATTGGGACAACACATTTTTAGGACTATTGGGAAATCACAGAGTCACAGAATCTCCGCTCCTGAAAAAGACAAGTCTTATCGTTCAACTTTCTGTTCAGAGAGGAATGTTATTCCATATCCCTGAGAGATTGTCATTCAACTCTTGCTTTCGACTGGATGGCCCTGAAGATGAGAAAGTCAGACCATTAAAAGGCAGCCTTCCCCACTGACACCTTGAATGTTCAGAAAATTGTTTGCTCACAATCTCTCAGCCAGCACTTGTTGAGGCATCAGGTGCTGGGCACTGGGTTAGGGGCCCAGGATGCAATGATAAGTAAGATCATTCTTGTCCTCAATGAACCCTTTATGTGAGCCAAAATGCTAAATAATACAGTGGTTAGGTTGGTGAGCTCTGAAGTCAGTTTTCCCAGATTTAAATTCCGCCGATAATACTAACAAAATTTCAGCTAAAAGATGTTGAGACTCTAAGGTAAGTTCTGAGGTTCTAATGTAAAACATGATGACTATAGTTGAAAACAGTGTATTGTATAATTGAAATTTGCTAAGAGAGTAGAACTTAAATGTTCTCTCTCTCACACACACACACCAAAGATAAATATATGATGGATGTGTTAATTAACTAGATGGGGAAAATTCTTTCACAATGTACAGGTACATCAAATCATCACAATGTACACTTTAAATATCTTACAATTTTATTTTGTTTATTATTATTATTTTTTTTTATTCTGGAGAGAGAGACAGAGAGAGCAAGTGGGGGAGAGAGGTAGAGGAAGAGACAGAATCCCAAGCAGGCTCCATGCTCCATGAGGAGCCTGACATGGGGCTTGATCCCAAGACCCTGGGTTCATGACCTGAGCCAAAATCAAGAGTTGAATGCTCAACTGACTGAATCACCCAGGTGTCCCTCAATATCTTACAATTTTAAAATAAAATCTTTTTTAAAAGTCCTGGCAAATATTTTACAATTTTGTTTTCTAGTTAATTAGTTTATAAATAATTGTATTTGTATAATACAATTGTGGTTAAACTGAGCAGGATTCTTGCAAAAACTAAGTTTGACAAGGAACTGCACACATGGCCTTGGGAGAAAGTTAAGGAGTCTTAATAAAGTTTAGTCAAGCAAAGAATCTTTGTCACAATGTAGAAAGAATTATCTGTTCTAAAATAGTCCATCTTTATTATTCAAAGCACAAGTGCTTAAGAGAACTTGGGTGTTCCTGGGAAATCAGAGAACTTATCATACTTTTAGAATAACACATCCTTCCTTAAGAGGTAAGCCTCATGTCTTTATTTTAGTAACAGTATGAACTAAGCCCCATTTCACCTGGTCATAACACAATGTTCAATATGGAATTCTTGATTTTTCATGATCTCTGGGTCCCTACCTTGTTATGCAATCCAAGTATTATAATTGAAATCACATGATAGACTTGAGTCTCCATGTATAATCCTGATTATTTCTTTAACATGCTTTGTGTTAAATATGATAGTAGGTGCCATGACCAGGGATGTAGGAATGGATATGGCAATAAAAAAGGATAACCACAACAGATGAACACAGGGAAAGGGAAGGAAAAATAAAAACAGAGGGAGGCAAACCATAAGAGACTCTTAAATACAGAGAACAAATTGAGGGTTGCTAAAGGGGAGGTGGGGGGGGATTGGCTAAATGGGTGATGGGATGAAGGACACTTATTAGGAGGAGCACTGGGTGTTATCTGTAAGTAATGAATCACTGGGTTCTACTCCCGAAACCAATACTACACAGTATGTTAACTAACTTGAATTTAAATAAATAAATTTTCAAAAAAGGATAAAGAGATTGTTCTACTAAGACAGAAAAATTGCCATTATTGTTCTATTCTAATCCATCAGTTCTCAACTGAAGAGGTGAATCAGACTCTGTCATGCAATTTAAGTGTGTGTGTGTGTGTGTGTGTGTGTGTGTGTGTGTGTGTGTGAGATACGTCTGAGTCACACTCTGGATCCACTGAATCAGAATTTTTGGGAGGAAGGGGAGACAGACATACATTTCAAAAAAAATTTTTCCCAGAATTACTCACTCTAAGTTCATCTTTTTCACATTTGTTTCTTCTTGCTAGTTAATAAGTATAACACACTTCTATGGAACTGAATAATAATTTATCAATCAAACAAATCAGTGGTAAATCATGCTGTCATGCCATAGCTGTACAGCCTCTTAGAAATGAAATATTTTGGCCTGCAAAGTGTTCTTGGTCTTTGGTGACCTGGTGACTTTGCCCTTGGTGTCACATGTAAATAGATCATTTGCAAAGTGACTTCATAATGGGCTCTCAGGTTCTCAGAAGGGGGTAGAACTCTCAGTTCAAAAAGAGAATTGAGCCTTTGAGGATTTGCTAGGAAGTTCTTGACAGAGGGAACGCCACTAGATGAATCACGTTGTTCCTTTTGGGAGAAGATGAAAACTTTCTTTGTGGCTATTTTGGCTACCAGTTATTTCTCATGTAAGGATTTGTCAAAGAACTTTGGGGAGGGAGTAAACATCTGATCTTCCAAGGAAAGTAACAAGCCAATAATAACTGTTTTCTAGATGTATGGATTTTTGAAACTTGAAATTTCTCTCAGAGATGAATTTATTACCTCAGCTAGAATGAGTATCAGTGGTGAATCCATTTTTCAATATTCCAAAAACTCTGCCATAGACAGGCTCAGACTTGAGACAGCTTAAAGAATGATTTATGAGAGGTGTAATCACTATTGGACAAATAATTTGGTCTGTTGAGTTGATAGTCAATTTCATTTCTCTTCTCTTCGTAATGCTTTCCCACTATACTCCCACACACTGGCATTGAGTGTGTCTGTGTGTGTGTGCGTGCGTGTGTGTGCGTGCGTGTGCATATTCGAATACCTTCTACACAAAGCAGTATCAGTTTCTAACATGGCTTACTATTAGAGCACAGCCTGATGTTATCAAATCTCAAGAGAGGGCTTAGCTCTTCAAATTAACTCCAGCAAAATTGGAAAGGAAACCCATGAGGCGAAATTAAATCTGCCAGCGGAGATTTGATCTGGTGAAGTAGAAGGGTAGGCAAGGAGGACACTCAGCTGAAAGAAGTCAAGGCTGTTAAATAGAATATAAAGTATGAAGGTTATAGGAACCATTTGGGTAAGCAGTTGTTGACACAGAGATCCCAAACAGAGCAAGAGCCTTCCTTATAAGCACATTGAGTTTAAAAAGAAGATATTTAAGACAGGCAATAGTCAAAAAAGAATGCAGGTATCTAAGATTACTGTCAGCAGGTAGCCAGTCTTATCAAGAACTAGACTTTCTCTAAAATGTGTCTACACAATGTCTGAGCAGCCCAACTGTGGATGATATACTGAGTCCCAGAGGATGAATCTCTCCTGACTAAAGCCAACATTAAACCTAGGAATGGGTTATGGTTGAATTCTCAGGTGGGACAGTAAGTGTGCTTGCGGAGTGCTTTGGGAACCAGGCACGGCTAGGCAAATCTTACTTGAAGGAGCCACATATTTTTCTATGACTTTCATGGTTATTAATTTAGATGGGATTCCTTAACGGGTTAATTAACTGTTCACATCTAAATACTATATTTTTTACTTGATCCTTTTTCCTAAACATTTTTGTTTCAGATATTTTTGGTAACGGGCCACACAAGGTAAGTTTTCTACTTCCTACGTGAGAATGATTTTTACAGTCTTAGGCTTCTAGTATTTCTATTAGGTTGAACCATATTAAACCACATGAAATTGCTAATATTTGATCATTTCTGATATATGTGATGGCAATGCATATAGTTCAATCTACCCAACTCTGTCAAAAGAGATCCTAGGGTAAATCAGGACTCATCCCTGTCTTTACTGCACCTCTATTTCCTTATATAACACCAGCAATTAAAGCTCCTAATTTCTGGGGTTTTTCCCTCCTTCTAAATTCATTGCTGTTGCTTGCATTTAAGTTCTCCTCACTTCTTGCCTATATTATTACAGTGGCCACCTAATTGTCTTTCTGTACTGAGTCTGATCCAGGAGTTGGCAAAAGATGGCCACTTTATTTTTAGAAAAAGAGTTTTACTGGAATGCAGCCATGCTCATTAGTTTATGCATTGGCTCTGGCTGCTTTTAGGCTACGTGAGTTGAGTAGTTGCAACAGAGACCATATGGCTTAAAAATTATAAAATACTTGCTACCTAGCTCTTCATAGGAAAAGTTTGTCAATCCCTATACTAATCTTTCCCACACTGTTAAATATGGGCCTTCTAAAATACAAACCTGATTGAGACATCTCTCTCCTTAGAACGGTGACTTCTAGTACTGATGGGAGATAAACCTTTTTGCATGACTTAGAATACCTTCTTTAATGCAGCATTTCTCCCTGAAAGGAGAATTCCCTTTTCTCACCTTAGGTTCTAGGTGACTTAAATTATTTTGGGCTCCAAGCTATTCCAATTTTGTCTTTGTGTATATAATTCTCTCTAATTAAATTATCCTTCTTTTCATACTCATATTCAATTTTAGAAATCATTTTCATCTCTTAAGAGTACACCAAAGAAAAACTTTTTTTGGTAAAGCCTCCCCAAACAAATCATGTAGCCTTACTCATTAAAAAAGGAGATGACAGACATAAACAGTATTTCTCAAAAAGTGACTTGAGTACCCTCTAATAATATTAGTGATCATTTTAGCTAATTTAACAGTGAATATTTTGGTTGTAATCATTATAACTGTTCTTTGATGTGTGTTAGAAAAAAATTTAATTACAACTTCAAATCCAAGATATCCTGGATATTAATGTTTAGGACATTTCTAGGGTGAGTAGTCAAGTTTAAAAAGGAAACCCATTCAGTAAAAAAATACTTTTAAAGAAAAAATGGCACAGGAATTTGGAAGGAATCATGACCCAAGGGACTGAAGTTGGCAAACACTGCTGTAGGCAATGAGAGCCACTGAAGTTTTGTAAATATGGTAGCACCTTGATCTACGGATATCTAAATATTATGTGATCTGAGTCAATGGAGTAGGAAATTGTGGCAGCCCATTCCTTTATCTGCTCATTACATGGTGCTTATGAACTTTCCAGGCCCCCCTGTAGACAATTTACTCTGTCACTCAACTTCCTCTGGATCTAGCTTATTCCAACTCTGGGACTATGAAGGTAGAAAAATAAAATGGGGAGATATTGAAGAAATCTTGTCTCACTATTCCAGACTTCTAATCCCCAGAGGACTGGTCTATAGTGAATACCAGAGTAGGACCATGCAGGGTATTCCAATCTAAGAACCACAGTTAAAGGGGGTTTTGATGAACTAACATGATTCCAGAAGCGCTTCAACAGTGGTTGTAGTCATTTTTTGTCATTTCCCAGAATGTTCTCTCTCCCTTCTACCAGATACATATTACACAGCCAGAGGTCAGGGTTATATGGCCTCAGCTGCCTTTTAAGTGGAAACCCCAAAGGCTCCAGCTGCTGAATTTAAAATAAGGAAGTTCTGATGTTTAAAGTGTGAAAGAAGACATATTTTATTATTATCTCCTGTCTGCACAAAATAAAACTCCCAAGCACTTATATTAGAAGCCATTAAGAGATCATTACAGGATAGAGTTTGACCTGTGTAGTTTTGTTTTAGGACATTCCATGCGGTTACTATCAAAAGAAGACCATACAACAAAAATCTATATGCTCCATAAGAGTCAGCCCACTATGCGCTTCTAATAATGTTACGTATTCTAATTCCTGCGTGTACTGCTTCGCTAACATGTAAGTGAAAACACCAAACCCAAAACAGAAACCTGTTTTGAGAACTTAACATGTAGCTGACCGGTAATATATGGAAGTTTTGAATCACTATACTTTACACCTGAAACTAACTCTGTATGTTAACTACACTGGAATTAAAATTAAAAGAAAAAGAAAAAACAACGCTTCTACACATTTTGGAATGTGTGTGCGGAACCCTCAAGATGTGATTCTGGAAACTAAAAGTGTCCTTGGAGTTTCACTCCAGCTGGCTGAACCTCAGGGGGATGGGGGTAACAGGTACTGAGCAACTGAGATTCTGAGTCCTACCTCCAACTCCAGCAGAGAAGTCCCCCTCTCCCTGTTCTGAACATTAGGTTTCAGAGTGAGATTATATGTGAAAAAAGTTTCTGTTCCTAAAATGTTTGAAAATCAAAGCTGTGAGAAAAATCACCCTTTTCAAGATAAGACTATGGCAATGTCTCAGTACTCAGTCAGAAGACCTTGGGTTGAGTCCTGCCCCTGCAGGGCTAAGTGATCCTGGGAAGTCTTGTAACCCCTCCATAACTCAAGTTCTCAGCTACAAATCTGAGATAATATTTCCTGCTTTAATTGCTAAATACGCTGTGACAACACTGACGCTTCTTTCCTGATACTTTCAAACATACGAAGCTCTCTGCTGCTTCAGGACCTTTGGGCAAAAACCATCCTCTCCTGCAAGAAGAGTGCATGCTTTTCACAGGACTGGTTGTGTCTCATTGTTTCGGCTTCAGTCTAAATATTTCTCCATTACAGATGCCTCCCCTGGCCATCCTGTCTAAAGTAGATTTACTTCTGGTATTTTTCATGTTACTATGCTTCTGTTACCTTCATAATTCTTACCAGATATTTTATTTTTATGTTTCTGTTCCTTTGGTTTTGGCCTATCAACAAACATAAGCTCCATGAAGTCAGAGGGCAATATGACCTAGGACAGGTAACTTAACCTAAGCAATTACCCGAGAAGTTGACCGTGAGAACTGAAAAAGCTAAGGCCTAAAAGGAGCTTAGCATAATGCTTGTCATATATCACCAGTGTCCTTGTTGTGTTGCTTCCAACTAGATGACTTACCAACCTGGTTTGCCTGAGACTGAGGGTTTTCCTGTGGGGTGAGACTTTGGGTGCCAAAAGAGAACGGTCTCAGACAAATCAAAATAACCAGTCACCTCACCATCAGCAGGCTTTCCTATCTAGCCCCTTAGTTCTCCATCCATATTTACCAACTTTTTCTTTCCCTCAGAAATATAACCTGTACGATCGTCATCCTCAACTAGTGCAACAGTACCTTCCAGACAACCTCAAAACCGCATCAAATAGACTTCCTATGTAGTGGTCGCGATAAGCTCATGGCACATGCTGAGATCCCTTAGAAGAAAAAGAAATTGTACAGACTACCCCTTCTCCCAAATTTATTAGTAGCTCTCTACTTCCATCCTTCCTTCAAACTTACTGTTTACCCTCTTCCCTAGGATCCCAAGGTTTCGGGGAAGTGAAAAATAACTTCTTTATTGCTAAGAATTTATTTTTAGGATTTTAATTTAAAAACAGAGTGAATCATAAATTCATAAATGCACTGTTTTAAAGTGTACAATCCAGTGGTCGTTAGCATATTTGCACCACTATCTAATTTCAGAATAAATTTCATCGAAAGTCTGTCTCCCTTCCACCATCCTGCCAGTACCTGGCAATCACTGGTCTACTTTCGTCTTGATGGGTTTGCTTATTCTGAACAATTAGTATGAATGCGATCATACAATACGTGGCTTTTTGTTTCTGGCTTCTGTCATTCAGCATAAGGTTATCAAAGTGCATCCATGTTGTAGAATATACCACTTCTTCATGTCTTTTTATGGTGAAGTAATAGTCTATTGTATGGCTATACCACACCGCTTTTATTTGTCCATTAATGGGCATTGGGTTGTTTACATTTTGGGCTATTGTGAATAATGTTGCTCTGAACATTCATGTACAGGGTTTTGTGTGGACATATGTTTTCATTTCTCTTAGACGTATATCTAGGAGCAGAATTTCTGGGTCATATACTAACTCTATGTTTAACAGTTTGATGGACTGCCTGTTTTTCAAAGCAGCTGCAACAGTTTACAATCCCACAAGCCATGCATGAGGCCTCAATTTCTCCACATTCTCACCAACCCTTGTTATTCTTCATCTTTTTTATGATAACCATCCTAATGGGTGTGAAGTGGTGTCTTGTGGCTGTGATTTGCATTTCTCTAGTGACAAATGATGTTTAATATCATCTCATGGACTAATTAACCATTTGTTCAATGCCTATTCAAATCCTTTCCTCACCTCTCAATAATATTATTCACCTTTTTATGGTTGAGTTGTAAGAGTTCTTCATATATTCTGGATACACGTTCCTTATCAGATATTTATTTGCAGTATTTTCTCCCATTCTGTGGGTTGTCTTTTCACTTTATTAATGATGTCCTCTGAAGCACAAAATATTTTCATTTGATGATGTTTAATTTATTGTTGCTATGCTTTCATTGTCATATCTAAGAAACCAGTGCTTTAACCCAAGGTCCCAGAGATTTACTCCTCTGTTTTCTTGTAAGAGGCTTATACTTATTTTTTATATACTTATGTCTTTGACCCATTTTGAGTTAATTTTTGTACATGGTATGAGGTAGGATATCTAACTTCATTGTTTCATACGTAGATATCCAATTGTCCCAGCACTATTTGTTGAAGACTGTTCTTTCCCCACTGAATTGTCTTAGCACCCTTGTTGAAATCAATTGATCACAAATATAAGGGTTTATTTCTGGACTCTAAATTCTATTCCAGGTTTGTATACCTATCCATATATTGATACGACACTGTCTTGACTACTGAAGTTTGCCATCAGCTTTGAAACTAGGAAGGATATATTCTTCAACTTTGTTCTATTACTAATCGTCTTGGCTATTCTGGGCCCTATACTTAGAAAGTTATAAAGGTGTTCTCAAAGAATAATGTACGGATCAGTTTAGCGTAATAGTTTTAAGAGTAACATGAGGGGCGCCTGGGTGGCTCAATTGGTTGGGCGGCTGACTTCGGCTCAGGTCATGATCTCGCGGTCCGTGAGTTCGAGCCCCGCGTCGGGCTCTGTGCTGACAGCTCAGAGCCTGGAGCCTGTTTCAGATTCTGTGTCTCCCTCTCTCTGACCCTCCCCTGTTCATGCTCTGTGTCTCTCTGTCTCAAAAACAAATAAACGTTAAAAAAAAATTAAAAAAAAAAGAAGAGTAACATGCTAGGGAAAAATTAGATATTCTAATAATTGATGATTGGCTTCAATAATCTGTAGTACATCTGTAGTCAATATTTCTCAGGAAACAAGTCAGGGAAGCAGTTGTGTCATTGTTTATAGGAGTTCTACAAATATCAATGCTCCAATGCCCTTTGACTTTGCTGGAAAGAAATTTAGTATTTTCTAAGGTTTCATTTTCTAAGTAGTTCTTAGACAAGTACAAAGACATTAGTAGCCCTGGAAGGAAATATATTTTTCTCAGATAAAATCTGCTCCTTTTCCTATTGTGGTACCACCACTTAAATACCCTTGTCCATATTCATCTTCCTGGTGTTTGGTACGCCTATGTCCTACTGCTAATCTTCTTTTTGTCTCAGGCCAGTGGGAAATCCACTCAGCTTGCCCTCCCTGGTCATTTCAGAGAGTTCACATGTAAGAATTATCTGAGTCCCCAGCTGTCACATTTATCTCCTTTAGCCTGAAATTTCTTACTTCTCAGATTTTCATTCCAAATGTGGGGCCAGGACACATTCATGATAAGCTGAGGGCACCAAGCACAACTTTATGTTATCTGCATGTGTGCCTCCCTCTCTCCTTCGGGTTCTAGTTCAGGTTCTGCCAGTACGTTGTTTCTGCATCCTGGGGAAGTCAGAAGGTTGATCTGCTTAAGCACACTGAAGACTTTTGGCTCAACATTTTGTTTAAAGGCTCATCCTTTTTAAGCCATGTATGATAAAAAGAAAGTTTACTAGATATTACGTATTTGGTTTTCTAAAAATAAGTATGACATAACGTTGAGCTAAAAAAAGGAAAATATAAGGATATGAAATGATACGTACTGTATGATCAGACTTTTGAAAAATATATTTATTACGTATACAGGAAAATATAAAATATATGAAAGAATACATGATGGGGATCTTTTGAATACTTATAAATAAACCTAACGTAACTTTTGTGCCTATTATATGCCAGGCACTGTGCATGCTACTACATAGTAATTATCTCATTCAATATTCAAAACGATCCTATGAAGGAGGTATTGGTGCTAACTACCATTTTGTAGATGATAAAACTGAGGTTGAGGGTAATTTAGGGATGCATCAAGAAGTCATAGCTCACTAGGGGAGAAACCAAGAGACAAGTATACCAATCTACATCCAGAGCCTTCAAGCTAAACTTCGCATTATCTTTAAAAAATTTTTTTTTAATGTTTATTTATTTTTGAGAGACAGAGAGAGACAGAGAGAGAGAGAGGGAGAGAGAGAGAGAGAGAAACATGAACAGGGGAGGAGCAGAGAGATAGGGAGACACAGAATCAGGAGCAGGCTCCAGGCTGTCAGCACAGAGCCTGATGCAGGGCTCAGACTCCTGCAAGATCATGACCTGAGCCGAAGTCGGATGCTTAACCGACTGAGCCACCCAGGTGCCCCTAAACTTCGCATTATCTTATCTTATGATTAGAATCTCTATTTGGGTAGAGTTTTAGGATTTTTCAGAACAATTTCTCATATTTATCCATTTGTCTCATGAATATTTAATAGGCATCTAGTAAGTTCAAGATACTGTGCTAGGTGCAGAAATAGAATATAAAGCCTGCCACAGCTTAGAAAGTACTTTCCCAAACAGGGCACCTATGAGACCCACACCAAAACTGTGTGGTAGGAAGGGATGCGATTGATTATTCCCTTTTTTGGCATATAAAAAGAAAAGACTCCAAAGTTAATTGTTGCCTAATGTGAATTAGTAAGTATTTGCAAAAGATTAATGTTTTTATTATTTCCCAGTAGCTCCTCTGTGGCTATTAATTTTTTTAAAAAAATGGTCCGCTTTTTCATGAAAAATACAATAGCAAAAGCCTACTGACTATAATTTAGCACAAAATGTCGTCATTGGCTTGCTGTCGTTTCTTACTCTATTTCTGCTGAAGACGACAAATATCTTCTGTTTTCCACATTGCTGTATTAATCTTGCTCTTGACCACTATGTCCTTTGCCCCCAACAATAAAAATCCTTTCTGCTTGCAGTTCATAGAGAACGTTCACAGTGAGCCTCAAAGAGTTTTCTCAGTAGGTACCCATAATCATGGCAGATTATGGTAATTCTGGTTCAGAAAAGTGAAAAAAGTTCCTCAGCGTACCTCAGGGAATCATTTTTGTCCCTCCCTATACTTCTTAATATACAGGTTCACTCATTTGCTAAAAGCTCTAATAATTTTTCCCCATGATTTCAAAGTAGAGGAGTCACCAGGGTGAAGGAAGAGTGAGGGTAGAGCATACCTTTATAGCTATGTGCTGTTTAAATCAGGGGTTTACAAATCAAGGCCTCCCTTCCCTTAAAATCCTTACTAAAACACAGCTAGATTAGAAGAGAAGGTTATATTGAATACAAATAGTCTCTAAATGTTTATATCAATCTCTCTTAGAGCTTTGAAACACACTTTGAAAATTCAATACAGTGGAAAATGCAGAACGACTAAAAAATCTCAGAATAAGACCTGATTTTCCTTCATTCGTCAGGACTGAACCCATTTGAATTAAACGTCGTCTTTCTTTCAAAAAGTGGAATTCATTACATCACTTTATTTTTTAAAAAATCAATAAATCTTATGCTATGGAAAGCCCCTCTTTAACTCAAGATATATTTAATGAGATGTGCCAGAATTGTGCTTGTTTCTAGAAATACAGAGCTGAGTTGAAAGTGACCCCTGACTTTGAGCCACTCACAGTCTGTTATGCTAATTGGACAATTCATTCATTTATTCAATAAATATTCTTTAAGTACTTATGAAAGTGAGAGATTTGGTTAAATTCTGGGACCTCAGTGGTAATTAAAACAGGTCCATGTCTTCGTGCAGTTTACAGTCCAGCAAGGGAGCAAGAAAATGAATGATTATTTAAAAATATGACAATGTGGGGGTGGAGCCAACATGGGGGAACAGCATGAAAAGTTTTTTGTGTGTCTCGCGCCCACGAAATACAGCCAGAGCAACACTAAATCATCCTGCACACCTAGAAAACTGATTGGAGGATTAACACAACAATCTGCACACTCTAAACCACAGAATTCAGCAGGTACGTGGCACAGAGAGGTGAACTTGGGGAGCGAGAAGCTGCGGGAAGGGAGCCGCTTTTGCGGGCGGAGAGAGGACAGAGACGGGGGGTGGGGGGGAGAATATGAGAAAAGCACCCCTCCCCAAAAGAAGCTGGAGAGAAAGTGGAAAATTGGAAACAGCCCCAGGGACTAAACTAAAAAGGGAGAAAGGAGAAAGGAGAGGGTTAAACTCCATTGAGACTGTAAACAAGGGGAGCGCAAAGGCTGCAACTCTGCAGCTACATACCTGGCGGTGCTCTGGTGGGAAAGGTGAACAGAGTGGGGTCCAGGAGGTTCTTGGACCACACGGGAAAAAGCGGTTCCACTGCTGGAAGGACATTTGGTAGAGACTGTTGAAGCCACCTGGTCCCAGCAGACCCCAGAGAAGGGCCACATTCGCTGGTGCTGGTACAGGGTCGTTAAGGGTGAAGCCTGGTGCCAGATGTGTATTGTGATTTTTCCATAATCCCTGAAATGCTGCTGCTACACTATCTCGTGAACTTTTTCTGGGCCAGGCAGGCACCTGGCTGCAGTCTCGGGGCACCGGCAGCAGCAGGGTTCAGCAAGCGTTCCTGGGTGCAGCCGACATTCAGCCATTGCTCATTCGGCCATCGCTCGGTGAGACCCGCTCGCAGAGGGGCGGAAGGGGTCAAAGCCGCAGTCCTTCGGAAGTAAGGGGCCAGGGAAAACACCCGCATCTGAGACAAAACTCAGGAGAGAGGTACTGCCTGGGGCTTGGTCATGGACAGTGAAAAAGCGGGGAGTGGATGAAAGCTGAAGACAGAGGATGGGTGCGTGATTGCTGATGGGAAGAACAGAGTTCCAATAGTAGAGGCAGGCCATTTTCACTGCTCCTGCGCACGCGCATGCACACCTAGGAGCATCACAACGTTCCACCCCAGTAGGCTAGCAGCGCCATCTAGTGGTGAAAGGAGCCATTACACTAAGCCCTGCCGAACTGGGCCAACCTTGCCCTTCAAGAACAAATATCACTGTCTGCTTAGTTTATGGACTATAAAGTGCTTCATAGTCTGACATCTAGGGGAAAACGAAGTAATTTCAGTCCTATTTCAATCTGTTAGCAGGTCCATCTATTCAATTTTCTTTCTTTCTTTCTTTTTTCACTTCTTTTCCCTGAATACAGAAAGAGAAAAAATTCATTTTTTTTCAATTTTTATTAAAAATATTTTTAATTGTTTTGCTATATTTTTTACTTTTATGTAAATTTTTTCAAATTCTATTTTACTTCCATCATTTGTAGTCTACTTCAGTGTATTCACTTTTCCAAATTTTCAAATGATTTGTTTTTTGTTTCATTTCTTTTTCTTGAATACAGAAAGAGACAATATTCATTTTTATTTTTAATTTTTATTAAAAATATTTTTCTTAAAATTTTTTCCACTATACTCTTTATTTTTGTGTAATTTTTTTCAAATTCTATTTTACTCCCATCATTTCATTTTAGTTTACTTCAGTGTATTCATTTTTTCAAATTCTCAAATGATTTCCTTCCCCCCCCCCCCCCAACTTTTTTCTCTAATCTATCAAACCACTTTCAACACCCAGACCAAAACACATCTAGGATCTAGTATCATTTATTCGATTTGTGTGTGTGTGTTTAATTTTTTAATTTTAATAGTTTTTTAATTTTAATTTTTCTACCTCGTTAATTCCTTTTATCCCATCAAAATGACGAAACAAAGGAATTCACCCCAAAAGAAAGAGCACGAAAAAAACGACAGCCAGGGATTTAACCAACACAGATACAAGCAAGATGTCTGAACCAGAATTTAGAATCACAATAATAATAATACTAGCTGGTGTCAATAATAGATTAGAATCCCTTTCTGTGGAGATAAAAGAAGTAAAAACTAGTCAGGATGAAATAAAAAATGCTATAACTGAGTTGCAATCATGGATGGATGCCACAGCAGCAAGGACGGATGAGGCAGAACAGAGAATCAGTGATATAGAGGACAAACTTATGAAGAATAATGAAGCAGAAAAAAAGAGGGAAATCAAGGTAAAACAGCACGATTTAAGAATTAGAGAAATCAGTGACTTGTTAAAAAGGAACAACATCAGAATCATAGAGGTCCCAGAAGAGGAAGAGAGACAAATAGGGATAGAAGGGTTATGTGAGCAAATCATAGCAGAAAACTTTCCTAACATGAGGAAAGACACAGACATCAAAATCCAGGAAGCACTCGGGGCGCCTGGGTGGCGCAGTCGGTTAAGCGGCCGACTTCAGCCAGGTCACGATCTCGCAGTCCGTGAGTTCGAGCCCCGCGTCAGGCTCTGGGCTGATGGCTCGGAGCCTGGAGCCTGTTTCCGATTCTGTGTCTCCCTCTCTCTCTGCCCCTCCCCCGTTCATGCTCTGTCTCTCTCTGTCCCAAAAATAAAAATAAAAAACGTTGAAAAAAAAAAAAATCCAGGAAGCACAAAGGACCCCCATTAGATTCAACAAAAACCAATCATCAACAAGGCATATCATAGTCAAATTCACAAAATACTCAGGCAAGGAGAGAATCATGAAAGCAGCAAGGGAAGAAAAGTCCCTAACCTATAAGGGAAGACAGATCAGGTTTGCAGCAGACCTATCCCCAGAAACTTGGCAGGCCAGAAAGGAGTGGCAGGATATATTCAATGTGTTGAATCAGAAAAATATGCAGCCAAGAATTCTTTATCCCCCAAGGCTGTCATTCAAAATAGAAGGAGAGAGAAAAAGTTTCCCAGACAAAAAAAAATTAAAGGAGTTTGTGACCACTAAAACCAGCCCTGCAAGAAATTTTAAGGGGGACTCTCTGAGGGGAGAAAAGATGAAAAAAAATTTATATTCATTTATATACATATATATGTATGCAAATAAATAAATACCAAAACCAACAAACATTAGAAAGGACCAGAGAACACCACCAGAAACTCCAACTCTACAAGCATGATAATGGCAATAAATTCATACCTTTTAGTTCTCACTCTAAATGTCAATGGACTCAGTGCTCCAATCAAGAGACAGAGGGTAACAGAATGGATAAGAAACAAGATCCATCTATATGCTGTTTACAAGAGACCCACTTTAGACCTAATGACACTTTCAGATTGAAAATAAGGGGATGGAGAACCATCTATCATGTTAATGGTCAACAAAAGAAAGCCGGAGTAGCCATACTTATATCAGACAATCTAGACTTTAAAATAAAGACTGTATCAAGAGATGCAGAGGGCATTATATCATAATCAAGGGATCTATCCACAAGAAGATCTAACATTGTAAACATTTATGCGCCAAATGTGAAAGCACCCAAATATATATATCAATTAATCACAAACATAAAGAAACTCATTGATAGTAATACCATAATAGTAGGAGACTTCAACACCCCACTCACAGCAATGGACAGATCATCTAATCAAAAAATCAACAAGGAAACAATGGCTTTGAATGACACACTGAACCAGATGGACTTAACAGATATATTCAGAAAATTTCATCCTAAAGCAGCAGAATATACATTCTTCTCCAGTGCACATGGAACATTCTCCAGAATAGACCATATACTGGGACACAAATCAGCCCTAAGTAAGTACAAAAAAATCGAGATCATACTGTGCATATTTTCAGACCACAACGCTATGAAACTCAAAATCAACCACAAGAAAAAATTTGGAAAGGTAACAAATACTTGGAGACTGAAGAACATCCTACTAAAGAACGAATGGGCTAACCAAGAAGTTAAAGAGCAAATTAAAAAGTATATGGAAGCCAATGAAAATGATAACACCACAACCCAAAACCTCTGGGACGCAGCAAGGCAGTCATAAGAGGAAAGTATATAGCAATCCAGGCCTTCCTAAAGAAGAAAGAAAGGACTCAGATACACAACCTAACCTTACGCCTTATGGAGCTGGAAAAAAAAACAGCAAATAAAACCCAAAACCAGCAGAAAAGACAGAAACTAATAAAGATTAGAGCATAAATTAATGCTATCAAAACCAAAAACAAAAAAACAAAACAAAACAAAACCCAAAACAGAACAGATCAATGAAACCAGAAGCTGGTTCTTTGAAAGAATTAACAAAATTGATAAACCACTAGTCAGTTGGATCAAAAAGAAAAAGGAAACAACCCAAATAAATAAAATCAAGAATGAAAGAGGAGAGATCACAACCAACACAGCAGAAATAAAAACAATAATAAGAGAATATTATGAGCAATTATATGCCAATAAAATGGGCAATCTGGAAGAAATGGACAAATTCCTAGAAACATATACACTACCAAAACTGAAACAGGAAGAAATAGAAAATTTGAACCGACCCATAACCAGTAAGGAAATTGAATAGGTAATCAAAAATCTGCCAAAAAACAAGAGTCCAAAGCCAGATGGCTTTCCAGGAGAATTCTACCAAACATTTAAGGAAGAGTTAACACCTATTCTCTTGAAGCTGTTCCAAAAAATAGAAATGAAAGGAAAACTTCCAGACTCTTTCTATGAAGCCAGCATTACCTTGATTCCAAAACCAGACAGAAACCCCACTAAAAAGGAGAACTCCAGACCAATTTCCCTGATAAACATGGATGCAAAAATCCTCAACAAGATATTAGCCAACCAGCTCCAACAATACATTAAAAAAATTATTCACCACGACCAAGTGGGATTTATACCTGGGATGCAGGGCTGGTTCATTATCCACAAAACAATTAACGTGATTTATCACATCAATAAAAGAAAGGACAAGAACCATAAGATCCTCTCAATAGGTGCAGAGAAAGCATTTGACAAAATACAGCATCCTTTCTTGATAAAAACCCTCAAGAAAGTAGGGATAGAAGGAGCATATCTTGAGATCATAAAAGCCATATATGAATCACCCAACGCTAATATCATCCTCAACGGGGAAAAACTGAGAGCTTTCCCCCTAAGGTCAGGAACAACACAGGATGTCCACTCTCACCACTGTTATTCAACATAGTATTGGAAGCCTTAGCCTCAGCCATCAGACAACACAAAAAATAAAATGCATCCAAATCGGCCATCCAAATCGGAGGTGAAACTTTCACTCTTCGCAGATGACATAATACTCTATATGGAAAACCCAGAAGATTCCACAAAAAACTGCTAGAATTGATTCATGAATTCAGCAAAGTTGCAGGATATAAAATCAACACACAGAAATCAGTTGCATTCCTATACACCAACAATGAAGCGACAGAAAGAGAAATCATGGAATCAATCCCATTTACAGTTGCACCAAAACCCATAAAATACCTAGGAATAAATCTAACCAAAGAGGTGAAAAATCTATACACTGAAAACTATAGAAAGCTTATGAAAGAAATTGAAGAAGACACAAAAAGATGGAAAAAGATTCCATGCTCCTGGATAGGAAGAACAAATATTGTTAAAATGTCGACAATACCCAAAGCAATCTACATATTCAATGCAACCCCTATGAAAATAACACCAGCATTCTTCACAGAGCTAGAACAAATAATCCTAAAATTTGTATGGAACCAGAAAAGACCCTGAGTAGCCAAAGTGATCTTGAAAAAGAAAACCAAAGCTGGAGGCATCACGATCCTGGACTTCAAGCTATACTACAAAGCTGTAATCATCAAGACAGTATGGGCTGGCACAAGAACAGACACTCAGATCAATGGAACACAATAGAGAACCCAGAAATGGACCCACAAATGTATGGCCAACTAATCTTTGACAAAGCAGGAAAGAACATCCAAAGGAATAAAGACAGTCTCTTCAGCAAGTGGTGCTGGGAAAACTGGACAGTGACATGCAGAAGAATGAACCTGGACCACTTTCTTATATGATACACAAAGATAAACTCAAAATGGATGGAAGACCTCAATGTAAGACAGGAAGCCATCAAAATCCTCGAGGAGAAAGCAGGCAAAAACCTCTTTGATCTTGGCTGCAGCAACTTCTTACTCAACACGTCTCTGGAAGCAAGGGAAACAACAGCAAAAATGAACTACTGGGACCTCATCAAAATAAAAAGCTTCTGCACAGCGAAGGAAACAATCAGCAAAACTAAAAGGCAACCGACAGAATGGGAGAAGATATTTGCAAATGACATATCAGATAAAGGGTTAGTATCCAAAAATCTATGAAGAACTTATCAAACTCAACACCCAAAAAACAAACAATCCAGTGAAGAAATGGGCAAAAGACATGAATAGACACTTCCCTGAAGAAGACATCCAGATGGCCAACTGACACATGAAAAAATGCTCAACTTCACTCATCATCAGGGAAATACAAATCATAACCACAATGAGATACCACCTTACACCTGTCAGAATGGCTAACATTAACAACTCAGGCAACAACAGATGTCGGCGAGGATGCAGAGAAAAAGGATCTCTTTTGCATTGTTGGTGCCAATGCAAGCTGGTGCAGCCACTCTGGAAAACAGTATGGAGGTTTCTCAAAAAACTAAAAATAGAACTACCCTACGACCCAGCAATTGCACTACTAGGCATCTATCCATGGGATACAGGTGTGCTCTTTTGAAGGGACACATGCACCCCCATGTTTATAGCAGCACTATCCACAATAACCAAAGTATAGAAAGAGCCCAAATGTCCATCGATGGATGAATGGATAAAGAAGATGTGGTATATGTATACAATGGAGTATTACTTGGCAATCAAAAAGAATGAAATCTTGCCATTTGCAACTATGTGGATGGAACTGGAGGGTATGATGCTAAGTGAAATTAGTCAGAGAAAGACCAAAATCATATGACTTCACTCATATGAGGACTTTAAGAGACAAAACAGATGAACATAAAGGGAAGGGAAACAAAAATAATATAAAAACAGGGAGGGGGATAAAACATAAGAGACTCATAAATATGGAGAACAAACAGCATTACTAGAGGGGTGTGGGAGGGGGGGATGGGCTAAATGAATAAGGGGTACTAAGGAATCTACTCCTGAAATTATTGTTGCACTATATGCTAACTAATTTGGATGTAAATTTTGAAAAATAAAAAATAAAAAAGAAAATTAAAAAAAGAAAAAAAAAATATGACAATGTGAGGAAAAGTACAAGCCCGTGACTTCTAGGAGCCAACCTGGGCATTCCTGCAGGTTATTTAGACTCCTACTCACCACTGGGCCTCGATGTTATTTAACATCAACAATTTCACAGAATGTTAACACCTGGCACAGCCACTCTGTAACCATGATGAATCAAGACAAAGGCAGTACCACTCCATGATCACATCTGAACACAGGCAAAACGTGAACATTATGCCAACTACAGAATACCAGACGTCCTCTACCTGGACTAGTATAAGTGACTGCTGCCTGTCTACCAAGTACAACTTTAGCCTTTGTCTATTCTTCCCTCTTTCAAAATAAGACTTTGAAAGACACCAAAGTGCAGAATGACTCCACTCCTGAGGGCATCCAATTTAGAGTAAAACCAGTTTTCCTTAAAATTTCCCCAAATTAATTTAAAATCCTAAATCCTATAATAAATCCTTTCTAATATCCTTTTATCGAGCTTCTCTGTGGCTTCCCATGTGCATTCTCATTCTTGAAAACAAATCTTATTTTTTTTATTGAGAATTTTTTTAATATGAAATTTATTGGAAAATTGGTTTCCATACAACACCCAGTGCTCATCCCAACAGGTGCCCTCCTCAATGCCCATCACCCACTTTCCCCTCCCTCCTATCCCCCATCAACCCTCAGTTTGTTCTCAGTTTTTAAGAGTCTCTTATGGTTGGCCTCCTTCCCTCTCTGTAACTTTTTTTTTTTCCCCTTCCCCTCCCCCATGGTCTTCTGTTAAGTTTCTTAGGATCCACATAAGAGTGAAAACATACAGTATCTGTCTTTCTCTGTAGGACTTATTTCACTTAGCATAACATTCTCCAGTTCCATCCACATTGCTACAAAAGGCCATATTTCATTCTTTCTCATTGCCAAGTAGTATCCCATTGTATATATAAACCACAACTTCTTTATCCATTTATTAGTTGATGGACATTTAGGCTCTTTCCATAATTTGGCTATTGTCGAAAGTGCTGCTATAAACATTGGGGTACAAGTGCCCCTATGCATCAGCACTCCTGTATCCCTTGGGTAAATTCCCAGCAGTGCTATTGCTGGGTCATAGGGTAGATCTATTTTTAATTTTCTGAGGAACCTCCACACTGTTTTCCAGAGCAGCTGCACCAGTTTGCATTCCCACCAACAGTGCAAGAGGGTTCCTGTTTCTCCACATCCTCGCCAGCATCTATAGTCTCCTGACTTGTTCATTTTAGCCACTCTGACTGGCACGAGGTGATATCTCAGTGTGGTTTTGATTTGTATTTCCCTGATGAGGAGTGACGTTGAGCATCTTTTCATGTGGGCAACAAATCTTAAACCCAACTTGTTCAACTCAAGTGTTCCTGGTGGTCTTTGTCCTGAGGGCATTGATAAATGCAAAACTTGAAAGTAGCAAAATATTACTCCTTATTGCTCAAAACATTCTCTTCTCACTTCTCCTTCAAGGCATGGGGAGGAGCATGAAGAATATGAAAATAGGTGATATTTGAACTCTTAAGGATAGGGAATATTTTATTCATTTATTTTTGTTCACTCCTTGACTCATATGATACCTTGTTCCAAAAATAATTTAAGGTGGCTGATAATTGTTCAGTGGATTCAGAGGTAGAGAGTGGAAGACATCTTTCTGAGAATAGTCATATAAAGACAACACTGACCAAAGAGACACCAAAACACAATGGAGTACTCTAAGGTGAGATGACGGTACCCCAAATGACACTGCTGTTTAACAGAATACTCCTGACCCCACAGCTCAGGCTCTCCCTACCTTGTCCTCAACCCAGAATGACATGTGAATCACCAGCTGCCAGGTTCTACTTGACTCCCTACCACCATAAGCATCTTCTTCCCTTTTCTGGAGACTCTTCATTTCCATCCCCATTGTCAATCACTATCCCTTACTGATGGCAAGCTCAGTCTGATCTCAGGATCTAAAAACAAAACAAAACAAAACACCTCATTCCCCCCCTCCCCCCCCTTGGTCTTAAGGAGTTTAAGAAACTCTAGTTCATTTGTCAGGTAAATCCAAGTCAAGTCTCTCTTGGTCAAACCTAATGATTTTTAAGTAGAACAGTACTATTCTCAAAACAGGCATTTAAAATATATGTGTGGGCAACTTTTGTTTGTCACAAAGACTGGAGTGGGACTACTAGCATTTAGTGGGCTAAGACTTTGTAATGCACTAGAGAGTCCCGCATGTTGAAGAACTGACCCATCCGAAATGCCACTAGTGGTCCTATTGAGAAACATCTCACCCATAGATGGAAGGCATCATATCCAGCCTTGCCTCTCTCCACACCACTCTCTGTGGTTGGGACCTTGTGCCATCCCACGTCCCTCTGACTAGATGGCCAGCCTGCTAGCATTACCTCTCTTAAAAAAAAAAAAAAAAAAAAAAAAAAAAAAAAAAAAAAAAGGCTTGCTCCTAGTGCAGTGAGTGAGCTACACCCTCTAGTGGGGAAACCACATGTAATATATCCACCTTTGGAAGAATAACACCCAAAAGAAAATCCAACTCAAAGTGACTGATGTAAAAAAAAAAAAAAAAAAAGAAAAAGAAAAAGAAAAAAAACAGGTGTGTGTTGAGGGGAATTTCTATGGCTCCTGCACCTGAAAAGTCCAGAGGAATCTCTGAATCAGGCATTGCTAGATCAGAGTCTCAGAAAAAGTTGCCAGAAATTTTTCTCTCCATTTTTTTTTGACCCATCTGTGCTTTCCTTGATGTTGTCTTCATTCTCAGATAAACACTGACCACCACCCCAACCTCAACTCAAGGCAGTTCTAGAGTTACAGTTTCAGTAGCAGAGTTTCCCTTCCCTAAAACTTCTAATAAAAGACTTAAGTCTCGTTTGACTCGTTGAAATAAGATTCGTGACTCAGTCTACAAGCTGTGGCTACAAGCAAGCTTAATTCTTATCGGAATGGACCGAATTATAAGGCATGGCAGGAGCCAGGGGTGACGCAGCCCCACTATATGGACGAGAAGATGATAAAGAATTGTGCCCCAAAGTTGGGAATATTGAGGTACTATCGCCAGGATAAATGAATGAGACTCAAGCAAAAACAACAGATCCGTTGACACTATCCTTTCTGGATGCCATCTTTCTCTCCTGAGTCTGAGGTCCTCAGTCCTGTCCAAAACTCAGTGCACTTTTTTTTTTTTCGCCTTTACTACAATTAACTATTTAGCATTTTTGTATCACAGTAACACTTTACCATCATGGTAGAAAGCAAGGAAATGTCACCTAGAGATCTAAGCCTTCTGGAAAACATGCTTTCATACTCATACAAAATGATTTGACTTCCCATTCCACAAACCATGGGAGGTCTGGTAAGAGGACCCTAGGACCTTTATGTTCTTCCTACTTGCTCTGTATCCCTAATTTTGCAGAGTTCTCCATCAGTCCCTCATTTTGCCTTCTGATACTGACGTCTCACCCCCTACCACTTTGGTGCAAGTTAGACCCTCCCCACCTTCCTTCATTCCACAAGCACTTTCAAGGCGATTTGGGGTAACAAATGTTTTGTGAAGGTTTAAGATAGTAAAGGAGGACAATGGCTAGCAATCAGAAAATTTATCATCAGGATTCTTTTGGTTAAGAGTGATAAAACTCCAGCTGCAACTTAGCTTAGGCTAAATAAGAAATGTGTGGGCTCATACAATTAGGAGGATTCAGGGTGGGTCTTTGTAAAAATATTTTCTTTATTTTGAGAGACAGAGTGAGCAGGGTAGAGGCAAAGGGAGAGAGGGAAAGAATCTTTTTTATTATTTTTTTTTATTTTATTTTTTATTTTTGAGAGAGAGAAGCAGAGAGAGGGAGACACAGAATCTAAAGCAGGCTCCAGGCTCTAAGCTCTCATTACAGAGCCCGACACGGGGCTTGAACCCATGAACCATGAGATCATGACCTGAGCTGAAGTCAGTCACTTAACAGACTGAGACACCCAGGAGCCCCGAGACAGACAGACAGACAGAGAGAGAGAGAGAGAGAGAGAGAATCTTAAGCAAGCTCCATGCCCAGTGCAGAGCCCAACATGGGGCTCAATCCCACAAACTATGAGGTCATGACCTGAACTAAAATCAAGATCTGATGCTTAAATGACTGAGCCACCCAGGCGCCCCCACCCCTCCCCAGGGTAGTCTTAATTCATGCATAGCCACAGACTTAAACAATACCAAGAATCCATCCATGCCCTCTGCTAGCCTTTAATTACACGCTGGTTTCATCATCTCCCACAGACTCTATCTACGTGAGGAGATAGTGGCTGCTACCTCCCCTGTCATGTGTCCTTACAGTCAAAAGGAAAAGGGTTGGGGGTGGGAAGCAAGGAATGCTGGGACTCAGTCCTATCAATATGCAGTTACAATCCCCAGATATGAGAAATCAGTTTTTTTTACATGATTAAGTGTCTGATAATCCCCAAAAGATGAAATGTGAACATAAAAATGAAGATAAAATTATATCTATATTACTATTTTGTGTTAAAAGACAGTCTATAAATAATTGGCATTTAAACTATTTGTCATATTTTAAGAAAATCTAGCATATTAAAAAATGTGATGGACGAACCTTATTCCAATTTGAAGTTTTTAAATGAGTATTGATTTGAACTTAGAATTTTAAGTTGAAAGAATAAGAATTTATTAAGACTGTAAATATTATTAGCATTCTGAGTTGTCATTTGTCATATTTATGATGTTTATATAAATTTATGTTTAGTAATTTATATATTAACATATACTATATATAAATATATAACTATATATATTTATGTTTATGTAAGTTATTTGCCATATTTATATGTTTAATTGGATAGAATTATAACATTTATTTATTTGGAAAGGTTTTGTTTGCCAAGCAATTGAAGCACTTAAAAGGAAGAATTGAGTATATTAGATTTATCCATGCATTCATGAATTCCTTCATTCAACAAAACTTACTGTGTGCCCACCCTCCATGTGTTTATTTTTTATTTTTTAAGTTTATTGATTTATTTTTGAGAGAGAGAGGAAAAAAGAGAAAGAGAAAGGAAGGGAAAGAGAGAATCCTAAGCAGGCTCCATGCGGTCAGTTGAGCTGAAATCAAGAGCCAGCTGCTTAACCGACTGAGCCACCCAGGCACCCCCTGATGTGTTTATTTTTGAGAAACTGATTCACCTCTATGCTTATTTGTCTGTCTTCCCTTACCATATGGAAGGGTGAAACACACCCACTTGTCATCACAATTGTTTCCTTGCTCCTCGTCCAATGCCTGGCCCCAGAGCAAGCACTCAGGAAATACATATGGAATGAATGAATGAACTATGTCAGGACCAAAATGCAATCAGCTTTTCAAAACTACAACTGTTCTCTCCCTGTTACCTTTTGAATCAAAGGACCATTGACTTCTGTCCCAGTATTGGGTTCACCTAGATGGGCCCAGCTCGCTGGCATTTTCCATTTCTTTCCTTGTAATCCTGAATGACATTCACCTGCTGCCTATAGGGAGGTAACTTGTTCATTCAGCTAAGATGAGGGGGAGAATCACAGGACAGGCAAGGGGAAACAGTGAGTCCTGTGTGCAGCTGGGACATACTATCTGTGAAGGGAAACGAGAATGAAATGGTAGACTACAACCAACGTGTACTGGGCCTTGGATGTCTGATTAACAAGTTACATATGCATACTCAAATTCAATCACAAAGAAGCCATTGACATAATCCACAGGATACTTTAGGAAGATCAATCAGATTGCCACTTGGAGAAAAAATTATGACTGTACAATTTAGTAATTAGGGATATGGGTTTTGAAGTCAGCTCAAATTTCACAATGATTCTTTGCAATTTACTAGCTGTGTGACCTTTAGCAAAATACTTAACTTCTCTGAACCGGAGTTGTGTTACTTATAAAATGGAGTAAGTGATACGTAGGCCCCAGAGTTCATTGGATTAAATGTGATGAGGTACTTAAATGATTGGTAGAGTGACATTATGATTAAAAGAATCCAAAACCTAAACCAAAACAAACACAATAAAAGTAAGACTTCGCAGGGGAGAGGCTAGAGCCAGGATGATCAGAGACACAATTAAGAAGTAGTGACACAGAAGCCCACACGGGGTGCAAATGAGGTGTTTCCAGTGTAGCTGCAAAATGCTTAGACTCACTCAGTGCCTGCTGTGCTGCTGGGCATCGTGGCATTCTCCTGAACTGTTCTTTGTACATGATGTCTCCCAGCCTGCTTAGGAGCAGAGACTGTTTCCTGGTCCTCTCTGCAGCCCTGATGTCTTATTCCCAGGTCCCATGCAGTCTTTAGTAAATGTTGGCTGATCGTAAATAGTTTTTGACGTTTCACTTTTCTGAAGAGGAATTTCTTTACTCTCATATCTAGAGATCAGGCTAAAAGATCTGCACTAGATGTAGTGACAGGGAAAACACAATACGAGTCATTGTAAGAAGAAGGCTTGTTGAGTTTCCCAAGTTTTGACCTTAATCTTTACACTTTCCTGTGACATAACTCTGATCTGGTGCAGTTTGGCCCAAATTAAAAATAAAAAGCAAAGGCTTTATTGCTTAATGCTTAACTCAGAGCTCATGCTTACAAAAGCTTCCCATGCAGGTTTTTCCTTCTCCCTCTTTTCCTTCCTTCCTTCCTTCTCATTCTTTCTTTCGTGGTTTGTTTTGTTTTGTTCTGATTTGGTTTGGTTTTGCCTAATCTACCACCTTGTGTTTGGTTTTGAAATTGCAATTCTCTATGCACATACCTATGTGAAACATCCTTTCATAGGCTTTCCTTATTAACTTGGGAAAGCGTAGAATGCTTTGAAAGTGAACTTCAGAAATATTACATGCTAAGGTTCAGCACTTGCAACTTCAACTATACCTGAGAAGGAAAAGAGGCCTCTGGACAATCAAATAATACCAGGTAAGTTTTGTGGAGTTTTTGCTGCATGCCAGGTACTGTTCTAAGTGGATTACAAATGTTACCTCACAAAAACACAAACGAGGGCAAAGATACGGAGAAACGGAACCTTCGTGCACTGTTGGTGAGAATGTAAAATGGTGCGGCCACTCTGGAAAAACTAAAAATAAAACTGCCATATGATCTAGAAGAGATACTTGCTTACTTACGTTTACTGAAGCATTATTCACAATAGCCGGGAGGGAGAAACAACCCAAATGCCCATCAATGGATGAATGGACAAACAAAATGCGGTATATACATACTATGGAATGTTATTCAACCTTAAAAAAGAAATTCTGATACATACCACATCATAGATGAACCTTGAAGACATTACGCTAAGTGAAAGTAACCAGACACAAAAGGACAAATATTACATGATTCCACTTATATTAGGTATCTAGAGACAAGAAGTGGAATGGTGGGCTGGTCGGGGGGGGGGGGGCGCAGGAAGTTGTTTAGTGGGTATAGAGCTTCAATTTGGGAAGATGAGAAAAGTTCTGGAGGTGGATGATAGTAAGAGTTGCACAAAAATGTGAATATATTCTTTTTTTCTTAAGTTTATTTATTTTTGAGAGTGAGGGAGCAATTGGGGTAGGGGTAGGGGTAGAGAGAGAGGGGAGAGAATCCCAAGCAGGCTCTGCACCATCAGTGCAGAGCCCAAGGTAGGGCTTGAACTCATGAAACTGTGAGATCATGACCTGAGCCGAAGCCAAAAGTCGGACACTTAACCAACTGAGCCAACAGGCACTCCAAAAACGTAAATATTCTTAATGCCACTGGACTCTACACTTAAAAGTGGTTAAAATGGTAAATTTTATGTTGCATGTATTTTTACACAATTAAAAAAACAAAAACATGTAGGGGCAGCTGGGTGGCCCAGTCAGTTAAGCATCTGACTCTTGATATCAGCTCAGGTCTTGATCTTGTGGTCGTGAGATCAAGCCCCACGTCAGTTCCATGCTCAGTGTGGAGCCTGCTTGGGATTCTCTCTCTCTTCCTCTCTCTCTGCCCCTCCCCTGCTCAAGCATGTGTGCATTCTCTCTCTCTTTCTCTCAAACTAAATAAATAAACATTAAAAAAAACATGTAAAGAATCATTCATGTGTAGACTCAAAAACCTGTACTGCTGGGTCTACCAGCCTTCCTTTCTGATACTTGTGCTAATAAAATCTACATATGTTCCCCTCCCCAAATTAAAAATAAACAAATGAGGTGGTGTGGTAAATTAAAGATGGCCACAAATTCTTTTCCACTCCTTCAATTAAGAGGTAGAGTCTCGGGGCGCCTGGGTGGCTGTCGGTTAAGCGTCCGACTTCAGCTTAGGTCACGATCTTGCGGTCCCCGAGTTCGAGCCCCGCGTCGGGCTCTAGGCTGATGGCTCAGAGCCTGGAGCCTGCTTCCGATTCTGTGTCTCCCTCTCTCTCTGTGCCTCCCCCGTTCATGCTCTGTCTCTCTCTGTCTCAAAAATAAATAAACGTTAAAAAAATAAAAATAAAAAAAAAAGAAGAGGTAGAGTCTTATTTTTCTTCCCTTGAATTTAGGCTGGCTTAGTGTCTTCTTGACCAATAGACTGTGACAGAAGTCTGGGATCCAAGGCTAGATCTGGGATCTAGCTGCTTAGAACAGCTCACTCTCTGCATTTTCTGTCTCTGAGAGCTCCCTATCAGGGCTCAATGGCTTTGTTGTGAGAAACCCAAACTAGAAAAAGAGACCATGTGCAGGCCCTCTGATGCAGAGCTCTAGGCAAGTCCCTACATGGCTTCTGGCCTGAATTGCCAATAACGTGACATTCATTTGAGCCTGAAGCTAACTGCAATTTCAGTTAATGTCTGACTGCAAGAGTGTAAGACGCCCCAAGCTAGAACTGTCCAACCAAGCCCAGTCAATCCACAGAATCATGACAGATCATAACAAGTTGTGTTAAACCACTCAATTCTGCAGTGGTTTGTTATGTAGGTACTATAACGATGTCCATTTCTACTGGAGAAACCTGAAGCTGAGAGCTGAAACACTGGCTCAGAGTCTCTGTGCCAGTAAGCAGAGGAACTCACACTTGAACGAGATCTTTCTGAACTTCTAAAATTGTAAAGCCTGCATTCTGACCAGCACTGAATACACAGCTTCTCAGTTGAAACAGTTGTAAAAAATGATATGCTTCTCAAAAAATCCTGTTTAAATTCGTAGCTGAGCTCTACCACATTACTCAACTCCAAGGGTAATGTGGATGACTCCGATGTGCACGGTACCCTCCTGCTGTTGTGTTACACAGGCTCCATAGCCATAAGAAGTGGCCCTGAACAAACCCTGTTCCCTCTCCCCAACCAGGGCTTGTCCTCTTAAGTGTTAAACCTTCTAACAAATGCTAGGCCCTTGTCTAAGGGCCTAAGGAGTTTCAAGGGAGAAGAGAGGTTGGTGCTAGAACCTACGGAGACTATGAGAAGTAGAGGCATTTGGAAATTTAATTAAAAAAGAAAAACCTTTCAGTGGTTTAGGGCCATTGAGTGTAGGGCAGATTTCCCTGTAGAGGTCAGAGCACCTCTGAAAATGCCACTGTAGGAGAGCAGGGCACACTAGCTCAGGACTCTAATAAACACCCGTATCACTAAGGAACAGAAAAATCTTGGAGCTGAAGGGATGCATATGTTCTACCTTCACATGTTAAAACTTAAACTAGTTTAAAAATTTTTTTTTTTTAATGTTTATTCATTTTTGGAAGACAGAGAGAGACAGAGCATGAGTGGGAGAGGGAGACACAGAATCAGAAACAGGCTCCGGGCTCTGAGCGGTCAGCACACAGCCTGACGCGCGGCTGGAACTCACGAACTGCGAGATCATGACCTGAGCGGAAGTCGGTCACTCAACCGACTGAGCCACCCAGGCGCCCCACTAAACTAGTTTTGATGTCTAATTATACACAGCAGGCACTCATAGCACTCAGAAAACATCTCTATTCAGCATTTATGTAGTTATGCTTTTGTCTCCTTTCTAAATTTGAAGTAGGAAACATAATCTTATTTGTATTTCTAGTCCCACCATGGTACTTTTTGCCACAGGAAGAATGCTAACCAAACGAAGGAATATATTCAAATAGTCATCCCATTTGCACTGAAGTAAACCTTATTGGATCCCTTGTATCTATGCCGGGCTCAGTGCTAGGCACTTCCATATAGGATTCCTATGTTTTTCTAGACAATCCAGAACACCGAAAAGGCCACGGTTTGTGTTAGTGTTTCAGTTCAAATACGAAAGAAACTGACGGAAGCAACTACTTTCACTTACAGGAAGAATGCAATACGAAAGCCGGGATTAAGATGAACAGTGTACAAATAGAACGAGGTTTTGTTTTTTTCTTCCCAGAGCCCTAAATCAGGACACACGGTTTTAACACATGGAATGGCACCCAGCAAGAACTGTGTCTGCCAAGACAAGCTGAAACCTGTGATGCCAAAACGTAGTAGGGAAAGAGAAGACACCAGGTTTGGTGTTAAGAAAAGACTAGCAAGGAGCAGGAAGCCCCCCCACCCCCACCCATCCCAAGTTTGTTTACCTTGTCCATCTTCAGTGCTTTCTGCAGCAGAATCGTCTAGTCTGCCCCGTGTCTGGTCAAACTGCATCTCCTACGGTTTCAACGCACACTAGCTTTCCTGAAAGGTTATTTGTATCTATTGTAATGTAGGTATTTTAGTTCATTTTAGTCACATGCATGCAGAGGCAAGAACGTGGGATCCGGAAGGTAAAAAGTTGGGTTTCAGTCCACTTGTGTGATATTAACCTCTCTGAGGGTAATTTTCAGCCATTAAACAAAGACACTGATTCCTGCCCGTATGTGAGAGCGCTAGGCAGTTCTTAATGAGACACTCATACGCGACCCTTTCAGAAACTGTAAAATACTGTTCATTATGTGCATAAACAATGTCCCCAAGGTAGAGAAAAGCTAATTTAAAAGTAACATCGTTAACTTTCCCCCACAACTCCTCCCACCCTCCCCCGCCGGCAAAAAAAAAAAAAAAAAAAAAAAAAATTTTTTTTGCTAGACGAATTCTGGAAAATTCTCTATTGGAATGCACTCGTTTTACAAATGGCAACACGAGGTCCAAAAGCTTATCAGAGACCGCCAGGCACGGGCAGAGCGACGTGCAAACCACAGGGTCCTGACGGCCTCCCCCCCGCCCCCCAGCGTCAGACTCTAGGCGCTTCCGGCGCGGCGACGCCGTCCCGGTAAAGATGGACTGACGCCAGCGCCCTCACAAACGGCCACGCGTAACATGGCTGCCGAGACTAGACGCCTGCGTCCCACACCTAACATGGACAAGGGGAGCGGGCCCAGCCCCGGAAGGCAACCCCCCGGAAATGCCTGAGCGGCGGCGGAAGCGGAAGCGCCGCGGAGGTGGGGGCCGCGGGAAGTGTCTGTAGCGTTTCTCCCTCCCTCTCAACCACAATAACAGACGGAGGGCCGGCGTAGGTGAGGCGGCTGTCGAGAGGGCCCGGGGACCGGCGGCGGGCCGCAGAGCCGGGGGTGTGGGCGGCGGGACGGAGGCGGCCGGATAGGGGCTCCCGGGCTCCCGATCGCCCGGTCTCTCGGTCTCGGGCCCCTTTCAGGCCTAGAGCGTCCCGGAGAGCAGGGATTGGATTTGTGGTGCTTGGCCTTGTAGGCCCTGTTTGCGGGGCTTGCTTACCTTGTCCACACCTGGCCCAAGATTCTAGCCTACAAAATTCTCTCTGGGTCTCGATTTCCTCAGGATAGGGGCGGACTGGGGGGTTGGCCTGGACAACTTATGGGACCCCCATCCCACCCCGGGTGTCACGAATTCTACGATTTTTACGTTGTCAGTGTTTCAACCGGTAAATTAAGGAAGCCCTGTAGTCAGCGTACTGAGGGGGTGTCCCTGAGCAAGACGCAGTGAATACGTCTTTGAGAGGCAGCCAGCCCTAGGATCAGGAGCCTCAAATTCTGGTCTTACCCCGTCCACCGACTCAACTGTGTGACCTTGCCCAGGCCCATTACTCTCTCCGTAGCACCGTTTGCTTATCTGTCAAGTGAAGGTGTTGGTTGCCTCTGATGCTTCTCTTAGCTCTGAAAATCAGATTCTCAACTCCCTTTAAAGGAGTCTTTCCTTAGAGACAGACCTGAAAAGCTTGTCTTCCCTGTCTCCTGTATAGCCTGGAGTTGACTGATAAGAGACGTCTACCGTGTTTCTTTCCAGACACCAGACTGGCCGAGGGCACCTGGGCGCTTAGGAAGGCTCTTGTGCAGTGGGAAGCTCTGTCCTGATGGCTTGGGTCTATGCATCTATACCCGCAGTGTGAAAACACCCCTGTGCGAAAAACGGGAGACCTCGTTTTTTCTCTTAAAGCTGCTGTTAACTTGCTGGCACTTTGGACAAATTCCTTCTGACTCTCTTGACTTGAGAGATCTCATCTGGCAAATGAGAGCGTAGGATTAGGTTACTGGTTTGTAATCCTCTTTCCCATACTCTGAGCATAACTGAAGAGTAAAATAATGGCTCTTGTAAGGCCATGACTTTCTGGGAGAGGAAAGAAATGGGGTATGGAAAGCTACACATTGTGTAGTCCTATAGATTGAAACGTCTGCGCTTCTAATTTTTAACTTTAACTTCTGACAATTTCTGGTTTAGGTGATCCCTAAGGCTCCTTCCCTGCTTTTAAAATTTGTAGTGCTGTGATTCTTATGTTCTCTTAGGGCAAAGAATAACTTTTTCGTGTGTGTTTGTTTCAATGAATGTGTGCCTGGAGGTACACACTTTAGTGGAAAAGATACTAACCCATAGCATAGGAAAAAAAGAAAAAAAAAACTCGGTTTCAGTAAGGTGAAGTGACATAGTAAAAATAAAATTGGTCTTGCGCTGGAGTTCAAGACCTGTATCCTTGCTTAAGCACTGGTACTTTCTGACTTTGTGTCTTTGGACAAGCCAGCTTACATCTCTGGGCCTCACTTTTCTTTACCTGGAAGATGAAGGGTTGGACTGGATGATTCCTAGAGCCTTTGACACTATAATTCCATTTGTGTTTGTTTTCGGACCAGCTTGGTGGGTGTGGTGTGGCATTTCTTTAGGCAAGAGAGACTATCCTAGGTAGTAGACACAGAATGTTTATGATGTTAGGAATGGGGTCCTATTAAGTGATGCGCAAGATTGTTTTGATACGAGCAAGCTGAAGCCAATAAAGAAAGGCATTAGAACCTGAAGGGCAGGAAAGCCCCTGACCAGATGGGATGGTTGAGGACATTGGGAAGTTTTAAATGGGAGAAAGGTATTTTTAGTGAGGGCAATGAAGACTAAGACTGCATTCTAAGGCTACGTTTCACGGGAAGAACGACTCTGTCACCATCTAGCACTTAGTAGGTAGTAAGTGAATGAGGCGATAGACTGATGAATGGATAGCAGCAATCAAGAATAGAAGGAGTTTCAGGGCGCCTGGGTGGCTCGGTTGGTTAAGCGTCTGATTCTTGGTTTCAGCTCAAGTCATGATCTCAGAGTTTTTTGAGTTCGAGCTCTGCATCTGGCTCTGCACTAACAGTGCAGCGCCTGCTTGGGATTCTCCCTCTCTCTCTCTCTCTGCCCCTCCCCTGCTTGCGCTCTCTCTGTCTCTCAAAGTAAATCAATTAATTAAAAAAACTTTTTTTTAAAAAAAGGAGTTTCTCCATAGAATTCTTATTTAGATACAGAATGAAGAATTGGTTCAGTATTAGGAAAATTTTATAGAAGAAGAGATCTCTTAAGTTTTCTGTTTAGTTGTAAGGCAAGTTGGTTTATCTTTGCCCTGTCCAGTGTGTTAATAAGAGATAAAACACATACCCGGGAGGGCCTCGTGTGATCTGAGGAAAGGAGTAATTAGTAAAGTCAGGGATGGAGGAGGATGTTGGCGAGATGGTACAGGTATAGGAAGATTTTTAGTTGTGACATTTAGGGAGTGAAGGAGTGGATTGATACAGGACTTTTATAGATACCAGCAACTGTCAGAATTGTGAATAGTGTTAAAATCTCTCCAGAGGTTCTAATCCTTAAGAGAGGATTAAAAGGAAAAGAACTTGATTTTGCAAGCAAGCAAATGTTGGTGCTTCCCCGTAAGAGGTGGAGATAGCCTTGAGGGTCAAGGATTAAAAGAGAGGGGTAAATTTGGGAGCAAAGAGAATGAACTGAGTTAGTAGAGGGTAGTGTAGTTCTGTTTGGGAAGAAAGGAGTTTTGAACCTACAGGCTGGAAGAAGAGCAGACCTAAGAGAAATTGTATTACAGCAAGACCCCTGGCTTAAAGAATACACACAGACAACTCGGGTTTACTACTTGGAATGTACTTGCACCGCCAGGATGAAAAAGATGCTTCTGGTAGCTAAGGTCTGCTGAACAGCCAGCCACAGAATATAGCATCCCCAGGACTGCTGAGAGGGCTGTTGAGGTCCTACGTTAGAAGGACCACAAACCCTGATTTGTGGAGGAGGGTTCGGTCAGCAGCATTTCTGTCAGCGCGTCCAGAAGCCCATCTCAGAGCAGTGGCCAGGCTCTGGAGTGCGGAGAAACAGCCGAGGTACGGAGCCTGACTTGATGTAGGTGTAGTGTCGGCTGGGAAGTCCGAATCCCAGCCTGAATCCTGACACTTCATACATATTCTGGGGCCACTGACTTCTCTTGCCTGGTTCTGTTTGTCCATCTGAAAATTGAGGGAGCTGGTCTTAGGTAGGGACCTCTGGGTGAGCTTTGATGTGTCTGTGAAGTCCCCGAGATTGCATATGAAATTCATCATGCACCAGTCTGGGTATGTTTTATTTTCCTCTTGGGGAGAAGATGTGCAGCTTTCACCATAGTCCCAGAAGGGTTTGTGACCCACAAAAAGTTAAGAGCTGCATGACCAGGTGGTCTCTGAGGGCCCCTTCAGCTTTGACATTCTGGGATTTTGTACTTCTGTCAGAATGACATTTTAAAGTCTGAGCCTCCAGAACTTGCTAACCCTAGAAATAACACCTGGTGCTGCAAAATATATTCTTCACATATGGTTACTCACCTGTTACTTATACTTCCCTCTCCCTTACCCTCTGTGACTCTTCTACTAGGCCCGCATCATTGCTTCATCTTTACCTACTGTTGATAATAGGATTTTCCCTCCTTTCCTCTTTTCCGTTTAACCTGCTTCTGCTTTGCACCTTTCCTACCTCGTTGAGTTTCTCAAATGGCAAATGACGATATGTTGGATATAGGGTAGGAGGAAACCCAAGACGTGGAAGTCTAGTTTTCTATTCTCACTTGCTTTTATCCCTCATCCCACTAAAAGAAAAGCAATTAAGAAGAGAGAGTGCACCTACAAGAGAGACAGCATCATCACTTGGATTTTGCTGGTCTTGCATGGTGTTTTCTTCTCATACAGGGATACCAGGCCTCTGTTTCTCTCAGCATAGCCTGGCTAGGGATTTCACTGAAATGGAAGATGAAGCCAACCTTCGTTTAAATAATTTTGTTGTCCTTTGTAGAGTTGGAGTGGTGATAGTACTCAAAATAAATGAGTCCTTTAATGAGGAATCTTTTTATCTCCTGGATATTTCTAGGGGCACCTACTTGGAGGAGGAGAGGACTGATAGCTTTCCTCTGGCTGTGGGTCCTGACTGTTAAGCCCCTGGATGTAGGATGGAGATCTTATCTTTTACCCTAGTGTTCATCTTCACGGGTCCCCCACCAGAGGCTTAAGGCAGGGGAGTCACTACTCCACCTGCTGTCAAGTAGGTAGCTGCATGACTAAGTCTTCAACTCTAGGCACGATATGGAAAATGATGTACATAATTTCACCTAAAATGTTGTTAGTGCTGCTAATTTAGGCCCTTCAGTAGCTAGTGTTAACGCATACTGTAAGTTAAATAGGTTTTTGTGGACTTGCTGGGCACCTGATCTCTGCATAATGTATGAAATCATACCTGTGAGTAAGTATTTTTTTCTGAGTTCTAAACAAGTGAACTTCTATAAACTCAAAGTTAAGGTGCAGTCTGTTTCGTTTAAAACTTCAAGTGCAGGTTGTGCACTGAGGCTACTAAACCTGATTGCCACAAAATCACAGCTTGCAAAATAATAGGGAACAGCAAAAGGTGGAATCATAAGAAGAGGGTATAAATTGTTAGTGGTGTGGATTTGGTAGAGAAAAAAAGAAGGGGGAGGAAAGATTTGTACTTAAAGGATGAAAATCAAGAACAGGTATTCATGAAAGGTTAGAGTTGTCCAGATCCTTAAAAGTGAAGCATGTGCTAAAGTGTAATAGCTGGGAAATTCATCCATGGTTGGGTTGGTTGAAACTGGTTAATAGTCTCCTTGAGGCATTTGTAGGTGCAGATAGCTGTTTCTTTTGTGTTTAATCCTATGGATTAAAATTGGACTGCATTTTTGTCAGGGTTAGAAGCCCGTTGCTAAGATCATTGAGTGCTGCCATAGCAAACAGAGTGCTCATAGGACCATGAAATGGTTCTTAGCAGCCTTGAAGCTACTGGATGCCTCTGGAATAATGGAAAGAATGATGGATGTTCATACATCAGATATTTGAGGATTTATTATGAGCAAAGACTTGTCTTCACCTAGAAGTAGGAGATTTGAGATTCTTTTCCTGGCAGAACTGTGGCCAAGAAAATACCACACAAGTTTTTATAGGAGAAGCATATGCTGAGTGTCACAGGGAGCTCAAAAGAGGAGGTGAGTAGAAGTTTTCACAAAGGACTTAACCTTTAAGCTAGATTTTGAAAGCAGGTTAGTGGTGTTTTAGGCAAAAAATGGGGAGGGAAGTACCGCTAGTCAGAGTCAATAGCTAATTGGGAATGAAAGATGAATGTTTGGGGGCCCTGAGGACATTGGTGTGGCTGGAGTGAGTGTCCTGAGGAACAAGGGCTAAGGATTGAAAGATAAGACTGGGAAGGTGCTGTGAGACTAGATGGGAAATATTTTATCCTATGCAAACTAGAATTCCTTGCAGGCTGATTTGGGGGTTTTTGTTTTTGTTGTTTAAGAGGTATAATATACAAAACAAATTAAATTTTCAAATAATGGAGAAGAATATGGAAAGGAAAAATCTCTTCCTCCTTTCCTAACCCTCTGTTTTCCCCAAGGGTAACCACTGTTATTATTTTGTTGTGGGACCTTCCAGAAATGTCCCATGCAAACACAAGCATATTTGTCCTTTTTCTCTTATGCAAATAAGGTCATACTTTCTGCATAACCTACATCTTGCTTTTTCCACTTAATATGCAATCAGAAGAATGTTTTAAAAAGCTCATTCTGCTTTCAACGTGGAATATGATATGTTAAGCATTTATTCAGCAAATTACTTACTGTGGGCGTGCTGTGTGGTAGGCTTTGCTCCAGGCTCCAAGGAGATCATTGAGGAAGCCATTGCAGTCGGCCAGGTGAGGATTGATAGAGCCCTGAAGGCCCGCAGGCGTGGTTGCAAGAGCAGTATTTGAGACTGATTTCAAGGTTTCTCATTTGAGCATCTGGTAAACTAGAGTAGGGAAAGCAGGTGTGTGTGTGTGTGTGTGTGTGAGAGAGAGTGACTGAACATGTTTTGGGTTGGGGGGTGGTTGTAGTTGTGGAGAGAGTTCAGGTTGGGCATAATATTTTTGAAGGATGTTCAAGATCCTGACATGAAGGTTTCTCATAAGCAGAGGAAGTAAAGGTTAGAGCTCAGGAGGGATAGCAACTAGAATACTTTTGTTTGTTTGTTTTAAGTGTATTTGTAGTAGAGGAAGCCCCAAGAATGGATACAGTTGCCCCTGGGAGAAGAGGATTCTAGGGTGAATTGGCAAAGGAGACTGAGGAGTGGTCATGCAGGAATAAAGATGATCAAGAGAGTATTACTTTGGGGAGAAGTAGTCACATGATGAGAAGTTTTCGTAGACACAGTGGTCAGCACTGGCCCATACTACAGATGGGTCAGGTGAGGGGAGCACGGAAGAGAGCCTGTGGGATTTCATGACGAGGAGATCAAAATAACCTTATAGCAGTTTCAGCACTGTCGTGAGATGGAAAGGTTCATTTTGCCGGAGAGGGGGCAGTGAATAGGAAAAGTTGGGCAGTGATAGAAACAGACGAGTGTATTTATAACTTTTTTTTTGTGGGCAGTTCTCAGTACAAACTTTTCTGTCTCCAGAGGTCTGTTAGCCAAAATGGGACGGTCAACATACAAATAAGCTTTTGAGAAAGCAAAGGAGATGTCATGAATTGAGAGCACGGTAGCTCATGCTCCTACTCTTTGCGGAATCCCTTAGGTCTGTACTGCCAGTTGCCTGTTGATACTCATCCACACAATTTAAAGACATGTTGTTCTGGTTTCCTAGGCCATGGCTGAAGAGGCAACAAATTAGAGAGGGATTAGAGGTAGGGGTGTGTGTGTGTGTGTGTGTGTGTGTAATGCAAGGGGAGCAAGCACGCTGCTAACTGCCAGAAATTCCAGGTGACCTTTCTGTGAGGGAAGAGACCAGAACACACACAGGCACAAGAAATCTTGAGGATTCGCTTAGCCTTGTAGTTTGCTCCCATTTACTGGTAGAGCAAAGGGTCCCCAAGAAACCCACAGACTTGCATAGTCCCTGAGGAGAGGCATCACGGAATCCTGTTGATAAGCTCAGGTCATCAGGAAAAGGTTAAGCTTTTAATGAGTCTACTTTGTAGGAAAATAGAAGCATGCAGTCCACTTTAGCAAGTTTTAGTAGTAAAGGATTACAATTAGGGAAAAGGAGAAGGTGGTGCACAAAATGGAGCAGTTACTAGAGATCCACTGATTTGGAACTGCACTTCTGTGCATCACTGTGGCATGACGAAGGTTAGGCTGTGATCTAGAGTTCTCTGAGTTCGAGTCCAGGACATTTTTGAGAATTTTACCAATGATAATTGATAATGCTATTTAAAGGACACTATTTTCACATGGTTCCCTCTTATCCTGGTCAGCAAAATAAAACAAACCTCTGGGTGCTTGCTCATCTGACTTTAATTTGTCCTCCCGCCCCCCACCCCATCCTCTCCTTTTCCTCCCTCCTCCCCTCTCTTCCTTTACTAAAGTTTATTTTATTTTTGTTTTATAAATTTTTATTTATTTTGGAAGAGAGGGAGAGAGAGCACGTGTGTGAGCTCAAGTGGGGCAGGGGCAGAGAGAGAGAGGAAGACAGAAGATCGAAAGCAGGCTCCACACCATCAGTGCAGAGCCCAACGTGGGGCTTGAACCCACGAACTGAGATCATGACCTGAGCCGAAGTCTGACGCTTAACCGACTGATCCACCCAGGCACACCCCAAAGCTTATTTTAAAAACAAGTGAAACATACATTTGACACAAAAGTGAATTAACCTTTGCTCCTTAATGTTTACAAGAGAGGAAAAGGGTGGTTTTGTTCTCTCTCTGAAATTGCACATAAACAGTGTTTAGATTTTGAGCAGAAGGTCTGTAATTTTTATCAGATTTATGAAGGGTTCTGGGACCTACTTGCGGAGTCTAATCCCCTGACTTTATAGGGGGGAAAATGAAGAATTTAAAAGGTGACTCAAGTTCATAGAAGTAGTTTGGCAGATCCAGTACTAGAGCCCAACAGTCCTCTTGTACCTTCTGTGTGAGGGATGGTCCCAGGGTTGGGAGCTCTGTAATTGGAAGGAGTTTTGTTAACCTAGTTTAATGATCTTAGCTTAAAGTGGAAGAAATTGATGCTTGGGGAGACTGAGTGAATTAGCTAGGAAGGAACAGTACAGAATAGAATGTAGAATCCTGATTCCTTGAATTATTTTTGCTTGTTCTAAATAATGCATTTTTATATTCTCTGCTGCTCTTCAGAAAAAGATGTTCTGTGGGTTTTGTGTAATGTTTTTATTAATTTGAATGTGGTCTGTGGGTACCCTTCTTTCTCTTTTCAAGTAAGCATGGTTTTACAAAAGTCTGTTTTATAGGGATAATTTCTGAGTTTGGGTTTGGTGTGCTTTAGTCTACTCTATTCTCTGCTTGCTTTCAGGTGCTTTGCAGTCAAGTAACCAAGAGGGAAGATTTGCTCTTTGATACTGGAGGTAACATAGCAATGGGTCCACGAAAGAAAAGTGTTAAAACATGTCTCATGAATAATGAAATCCCTGAGGAAACCATATCCGATGAAACAAAGGATTATATGAATCAACTTTCACATGAAGTGCTTTGTCATATTTTTAGGTAAGATTTTGTTTGGTTGATTTTTACCCACCTAGAATGTATAAGTAGGAGCAAATTCTGGAGCTGCACTCTATGTAGTCACTAGCTACATATGGCATTTAAATTTAAATGAAATCAAGTTAAAACTCCAATTCCTCAGTTACATTGGCCCTATGTGTCTCGTAGCTACTGTGTAGGACAGCGTAGACATTAACGATAGAGATAACTTTTGTTGTGATAAGTTCTGTTGGACATCCATTCTCTAGACTGTGTTAACATTCCAGACTTCTTGGAATTCTTATTGACTGATTTGTTGACTTTTGTTATTACAGTACCATGTGTGTACAACATAAGGCAGTGTTTCTGACTTTTTTGACTACAAACCACAGTGAGAAACATTTTCTTCATTATGCACATATATGTAAGTGATTGAAATAAAAGTTTCATGAAATAATACCCATCGTTACTATATGCAGTGCACACATTAAAGTTGTTTTGTGGTAAAGTTTTTTTCAAAAACAGATTTTTTGAGTATGTTATTTTCCAGACTGCATTTTAACAACAAAGAAGTGAAAACAAAAACCTGTCATTCCAGTTTCCCCTGCTTGCTTCTGTCAGTCACTGTTCATTCAGATAAACAACCCTAAGACACCTTGTCTCTGGAGTTGGAGACCTGAGTGTGAATCATGAGTCTTTGATTTACTTGCCTCGGACCAGCAATCAATAAAGATGTTGCTGTAAGCATTCAGTGAGCTGATGCTTTTAAAGCACTCAGCACACTGCATAGCATAAGCGCTTAGTGAGCATTAGCGATTATGTTGTGTTCTGCCTTTTTTCATATTGCGACGGGGTCTTCCTAATTAGCATCTTAGTCATTGACTATGACATGATAATTAACTTCTCCCTTGTGGTCTGACATCTGGATTGCTTCCAGTTTTTTACCTTAAAAATTGCAATGGAGTTTTCCAAGCATTTGGCTTTTCCATTGTTTTATTTACCTTCAGGAAGTTTCCATACATGGAATTCTTAGAAATGTTTTGAATTTTTAAAAATTACTGAATATTTGCCAATTAAGAAGTTTTGTTTTGTTTTTTTTTTAATTTTTTAATGTTTATTTATTTTTGAGAGAGACAGAGTGGAAGCAGGGGAGGGGAGGAGCAGAGAGAGAGGGAGACACAGAATGGAAGCAGGCTCCAGGCTCTGAGCTGTCAGCACAGAGCCCGACGCAGGGCTCAAACCCACGAACTGAGATCATGACTTGAGCTGAAGTCGGCTGCTCAACCGACTGAGCCACCCAGGCACCCCGAGAAGTTTTAAAATAATGATAGCAGAACTACTGTAGGGAACCACAGGTACCTTATTTTTCTTTTCTGACATGAATTTGTATTATTCTTTATCTTCCACAGATTGTTGTTGTGTGACACTGTAGTTTTGTCAGTTCACTTCTGTCTGGGAATAGGTAACCCAGAATAACAGAATTTTTATAATGTAACAAAAGGATGCTAAAGTTCATTTGGCAGAAAGATGTCTGAAGTTTTTTCAGAAAAAGAGCCTAACCCTGCCATATGTACATATATAATCTAAAATATACAATAATTGAAGATTTGGTACTAGAGAAATAAATCACAGATAGTTGGGTGATATATATATGTATATACAGTATATATATTGGTATATATATGGATTCAAATATATATTCAGATCTAGTTTATGATAAACTTGGTATTCATATCAGTGAGGAAGAGCTGAGTCGATTCTTCAGTGATGATGTCATAACCCAAAAACAATTGGAGAAAGTAATGAAAGTATGTTCTTCTCTCCCTTATCTGACAACAAATTCTAAAGGCATCAGTGAGTTAAATAATAACATTGTTAAAATCCTGGAAGAAAGCATAGGTAAGATTGTTTCTAGGAATATGTGTTAGATATTTGTTGAATAATGGCAGGGCATATAAAAGAATTGGACCATATTTTAAGTTGAGAATGAATCAGATAACATTTCGCAGTTGGAAAAGACTATTCAAATGGAAGAAATGGAATCAAGTGTCACATCTCTTCTAATACATTTCTTTTCCTGAGGGCAAATATGATGTAATCTTCATGTGATCACTGATCTATTTGTATTTAAAGGGATTGTAATATTTACCTAGGCATATACTTTGGATAACAATCAGTGATTTGAGGCAAAAATTCTTTAGTGTGTAACTTGATTCAGAAAACAAATTGAGTATTTTTCATTGTTTATAAAACGTGGAGTCCTATTGTTTCTGAAAATTATCCTACTTATATCTGAGTTTTGGAGGCTGTAAGTTAGCTGTAATGCGTGTGTGTGTGTGCGCGCGCGCGTGTGTGTGTAAGTGTATAAAATAAGGTTTGATTTTATTCTCTTTAAAGAGTTGAAAATGGAAGCAGGAGAGTCCAGAGGTGGAAAAAAAAATGGAGCAGAGAAATACTCAGCAGACACACTTAGACTTTTTTTTTTTTTAGAATTAGCTTAATATTTAGGAATTAGAGCCAAACCCAACTGTGTTGACATCCCTGCTCTTCCTTCCTCTTTCCTAGCTGTTGACTTTAGGTTAACTTTTGTGAGTTTGTTTTCCCACTTGTAAAATAGCACCTCCTGTACCAGTGGGAGTTCTAGCAGGAAACGGTACATATACTCAGCCTCAGAATTTGAAGCTCATTTAATGAAGGGACGATTGAGAGAGGTTCATAAGGAGTGAAGAGTTCAACTAGGCGACTAGCGATAGCAGAAAGCCTTTGCCTATCATGTACTTTGGCCAAAATCAACTACTAGCCAGAGTGATAGGGAACCCAGCCTAGCAGAGAAAGAAAGAAAAAGGTTGGGGGAGGGCAAATGAAGAACAAGCTACTTTGTAAAGTCGTGAAACAGTGACTACGGTACAGTGTCTGTGACATAATGTGAGCTCAATAAAGGGTAGTTTTTACCTTTTTAAAAATTTTCAATAATTTTTACTTATTGATTTTGAGAGAGAAGGGGGGAAGGGGCAGAGAGAGAATCCCAAGCAGAACCTGCTTGGGGCTCCATTACATGAACCCATTACATGACCTGAGCCGAAACCAAGAGAAGCTAAACTGACTGAGCCTCTGTTTCTACCTTTTTTTTTTTTTTATTAATTAATTAATTTAGAGAGAGAGCAAGCAGGGTAGGGGCAGAGAGAGAGAGAGAGAGAGAGAATTCTAAGCAGGTTCCCCACAGCCAGCATGGAGCCCGATATGGGGCTCAAACCCACGAACCATGAGATCATGACCTGCACTAAAATCAAGAATCGCACACTTAACAAGCTGAGCCACCCAGGCGCCACTTTACTTAAAAAAAAAAAAAAAAAAAAAAAAAAAACATCATCTAGGTGTGCATGGAGAGGTGTTTAGGAAGAGAGAAAGATGAAATTTTTTGATCTTTCAAAATGCATATTGCTATTACTGAAAACAACAAAAGTAGAGGTTAGTTGAAAAGTTTCAGGAAGGAAGAGATAGCAGGGGAAGTTGGAAAAGAGGAAATTGTAGTTGAGATGAGGTGTTCTCATTTAATGCTTATGCAATACTTTTATCAGAGTGTGATCTAAAAGGTAAAAAGATATAGGAAAAAAATGGTATACTGTAAACTTAGTATACATATCGTTGATGGAGAAAATCGTAGAGTTTCTGGGTGGTGTTGAGGGAGCATAGAGGAATTTTTTTAGCCACTACAGGAAATGGATTCTGTAAAAGCTATAAACTTACATTGGCCATGTTCATATTGATTAGTTCTCTCTGATCTTGTTCATGTTCCCTTATCGTGAGGCCTGGAGATGCACTGAAATCTTTTTTCTTCTTCTTCTTTTTTTTTTTTCCTTGAGATTTTCTTGGTTTGTGAAGACTTAAAAGGAGAAAGGCAAGTTTTAGCAAACACCCTTTGGAGGGATCTCTGTACTTTATTTGGATGCTTGAGTATTTGCGGACTCCTCTGTTTTTAGTGAAAAGCTTTAAGTGCATGTTAATCTTAAAACCCTGTAAATATTCCTAAAGTCTTATTTGAGGGGTTGGAGAAGGAAAAAAAGTAACCTGTTGGTGAGAGGAAGTACTTATCCACTTGATAAATATGAGTTTCTTTCTCTCACAAAGGTACCTCCCTCTGCAGGATATCATGTGTATGGAATGTCTTTCCAGGAAGCTAAAAGAAGCAGTGACCCTATATCTGAGAGTGGTGAGGGTTGTGGATCTCTGTGCAGGGCGGTGGTGGGAATACATGCCAAGTGGTAAGTGGATTTAGCCTGTAAGGTACCTTGGAGTCCTACTAGAAACTAATAATATTCCCATCAAACATTACTTGTCTTAAGATAGGTAATCTAAATCACCTCGTAGGTAGGGAGGCAGAATCTTATCTAAATTACTGAGGTTGGTTTGGGTTGATAAAATGTGTTTTGCTTGAGGCTTTACAGTTTTAGTTCCTTAGGGAGCTATATCAACCTGTTCCACAAGTATATGATTGGAGAATACTTATTTAGCTGTTAATTCAATACATGTCTATTATATTAGACAAAATGTCTGTTGTTCTACGATGCAGGTTTTCATAGTTTTTCTATACCCCTTAATGGCATCCTCTGGTAAAACAAATATTAATCAGTTTTTGTAAAGCTGCTCCAGCAGGCCACAGAAATTTGCACTTCTGGAGCTTTCATTTCTTTAGCCCTTGAGACTATGCTAGGTCTTAGAGATTCTCAAGGCATAATTTGCCTTACAGGTGAAGATTTCAGAGTTAGTGGCCTGACCACAAAACAGACCTCAGGTATAGACCAGATAAGAAAGTTGATGACTTTAGTTAAGTAGAGCACATCTGAAAGGGAAGAATTAAAATTAAGGGCCAGTCAAAGCTTCTTTTCAGTTAACACCAATCTATTTATTAGTGCCTTTTAGTTACTGCCATGTAGCAATTTTAAATGTCTTGTTGAACCACATTTTATTAGCATTATCCCAATTCTGATATTTTTGAAGATGTGATGAGGGTGGGGTGGGGGAGCCTTGACAGAAGTGAAGTAGAATAGGGCAGACCGTCTCTGCAATACGGGAATATTATACACTTTGGGGGGCTGTATCCTTTCAAAAAGATCATCAGTCAACTGGTAGCTCTTATCCTTTGGCCAGAGCTAGTTATCAGCATATACCTTTTTGTGAAGAACCTTGCAAAGACCCAAGGCTAGAACTTAGCTCAGTGGGAGGCAAACCACAGTTGTCCTCAAATACTTCAAAGAAACCATTCTGAGGGAAAAGAGCTCATTGTTTTCCAAAGAGTGATCAGTTATAGCAGGAAAGACAAAAAATGAGGGCAGTGTGAAAATGACTGTCATTCCTTATGTTAGATTTGCTTTAACAGAGGTTAGGTCAGCAGGAATTCTGGCGATGGGATTAATGTACTGTATCAGGCGAGATAGCAGAGTCCCATGTGATGCAGTCTTCGCATTAACATCTCTGTCCCTTATCAAATTAGAAGAGAATCTTTGCTGATTTCTTTCAGACTGTGATAAATAACTGTGAGCCCAAAGCTTCCCATTCCTGCAGTGACTGTAAAAGACGATTGAAGCAGACAGTCTGTAGCCTAGAATAAGATCTCTTTAACTTTGCTTACTAATGCCACCCTGGCATTAGTTTAAACCTAGAATTTAAGCCCCAATTTTCTATGTAGTAACGATAACCATGGTTTTTATGGTTTACATATGCGAGTTCTTTGGATTGTCACATGATCTCTGTAAAGGTAGAACGTTACCGATGTTTTAACGAGAGACAATGTGTAGTAAGTATGTGACAAAAGAGGATGGGCATTGGCAGTGGTCACACCTGGTTTTGAATTCTGGCTCTCCCACATGGTAGCTTTTCAATTCTTTCAAGTTCATTTTTTACATTCATAAGTGGGGCATTTACCTTTTTGGGGGGTTGTGAGAGTAGATGAGAGAATATAGAATGGTTAGCACATTGATTGGTTCAGTTAGTGAAGGTTGCTTTGCAAGAGCTGTTATTGTAATCAGACCAAGTGATCCTTGAGGTCTCTTCTTAACTCTTCAGTTTTGTGATTCTAAAGTTAACACAATCATCTGCACCAGCCCTGTGCAAATAGAACAACTCATGTAAGACTTAGTGATTTGGGGCTTCATTTATGTTCTTGAGAATTAATAATTTTAGCTGTCATTAGTGAGCAGACAAGTGACTCTCTGACAACCTCCATTATAGACAAAACATCCCAGATAATGAAGTATCAACTGTCTCCCTACTTACCATACCAAATCCCCTGCAGTGGTGGAAGTAATCTGCCTTACTGTTCCCGTCTGGTGGATGGAACACAGCCTCCCAGATGAATAGCTTTCTGTGAGCTCAGCATCCTTTCAGTTTGGTTCACTTAGATACTCTTAGCTAACTTGCATTTGTCTTGCATTTGTCTTTTTCAGAAACGAAATTTCCATTTTTCAGAATGTCATTTCAATTTCAATTCATTTTCAGTTTTCAGAATGTCATTTTTCCAAAATGTCCAGGGAGTGATAAACACAGGATAGAGTAATTATTAGGAAATGGATAGACCAAGAGAACCTGGTTTGTTGGGATTTAGGTTAGAACTGGGAGCTTCCTCACATCTTACTCATTTTTTAGTTGTGTGGTCTGCAGAGCCTTAGAGGTTCTCTGGACCAGAGAGTACCTTTGGGTTGGGGGGGGGGGGGGCGGTGCTGATCAGGTAGGTGGTCCTTCCTCAGCCACCAGTCCAGTAATAGGTGCAAGTTATCCGGGTTAAAAGTGTGTTGTTCCTAGTCGAAGATTTCTGTGCCTTAAACACCATCAAGGCAGTGATAAAAAGCCTTAGCTCTGTAAGATATTAACTCAGGATAAGTGGGGTTTCTGACACATGTCTTCTGTTGCTTAAGGAATATGTTTTCTGTTTAACCATTTGTTCAGCTGTAGTGTCAGTCTTACAAAATTTTTAAAATGACACCTTTTGTTAACTTTTGATAAAAATTAGAAGTGACTAGTAAATGTTCATGAACAGAAAGGTGAACTTGCCTCTAAATACTTCTGAATTTCTCAGGCTTTACAGATTCCAGTTTTCTCACACTATTGAAGAAGATGCCAGACGTCGAACAGCTATATGGCCTTCACCCTAGATACCTTGAGAGGCGAAGGGTACGGGGGCATGAGGCTTTTAGCATTCCAGGAGTTCTGGAAGCTTTGCAGGCATGCCCAAACTTAGTGGTGAGTGTACCTGGTGACATCAACTGATTGATGAAATAATCTATCAGAGAATGAAAGAACATGTTCCCTCACATCCAGATTTCATCCATAACAAAATTCAAGTCCCATTGCATACTTAGTATATTATGATACAGAAATAGACGCTTTTGATGCTAAATTAATAGCCTTTCTTATGCTTGCTTGGCATTATTTTCTAGGGTGTGGAAACTTCTCATTTGGAGTTGGTAGAATCTATATGGACATATATGCCGCATGTTCATATTTTGGGGAAGTTTCGTAATCGTAATGGAGCGTTTCCAATTCCTCCTGAAAATAAACTGAAAATTCCTATAGGAGCCAAAATTCAAACTTTACATTTAGTTGGTGAGTACATGTCTCTTGGGTCACCTGTGACTCCTTGAAATGTCCTATAATTGAATAGTCACTGAAAGGGACTAATGAGAATTGTAGAAATGGCTCTGTTGATCGATGATGGCCAGAGAAATGCTTGTACACAAATTTATATTTCCCATTAAAGAGCCCTAGGTGGGTCTGGGGAGTGAGAGAAATACTGCCTCACAACCAGTCTATTCCCTTTTTGAAGATGGTTTTGAAGTTTTGAAAGTTGGTAGGTTTTGTTTTTTGTCTTGTTTTATTCAATGAGCCAGAATCCTGCCCTTGTTCCCTGCCCTTTCGGTCCTAGCTCAACCCTTCAGAGATTTCTCCAATACAGTTTCCTGTGATGATGGAAATGTCTTATGTTTGTACTATCCCATGTGCCCCCTATGGCTAGTGAAACAGAAAAATTGAATTTTTATCTTACGTTCATTTGTCAAATAGCTACATGCAGCTACAGGCTCCTTTTTTATACACCTCAGCTCTAGAACAAATTCTCCTATGTTCAACCCAGAGCCAATGGAAAATTCTGCCACTTCTCTTTTTCCCTGAGAAATGGGAAATAGGGTGCTTTTTTTCCAAAGGCACCTTATTTACAGTGATTATAGTGTGCATCCTCCATCCACATAGTTGATGAAATTATATCACAATAATTTCAACGCAATAATAAGGGCAAATGTTTCCCCAAATTTGTTACCTTTGGCTTACATTATGGAAAGGATTTTGGGAGGACTCCTGTTACCTTAGACTTTTAATGTTTATTATTAAATAATTTTTTTAAAAATACACCTATTGAGTATCTGTTCTGCTCTAAGCATTATTCTGAGTATTGGTCATGGTTTAAGAACTAGAAATTTCTGAAACTGGGTGAGGTGGTGCAGGGAGTGCAGCAGGGATGGTAAGAAGTAGGTCTTTTTTTTTTTTAACGTTTACTTATTTTAGAGAGAGAGTGTGTGTGTGCGCGCGCGCAAGCAGGGGAGAGGCAGAGAGAGGGAGACACAGAACCTGAAGCAGGCTCCAGGCTCTGAGCTGTCAGCCCGGAGCCCAGTGTGGGGGCTCGAACTCATGAACTGTGTGATCATGACCTGACCCAAAGTCAGAGGCTTAACCAACTGAGCAACCCAGGCATCCCCACACCCCTCCCCCGTTTTTTAAAAAATTACTATGATTATTATTTTTTTTAACAGAAGTAGGTCTTAAATAGGACTTAGGTGCACAATTATGGCATAAGAAGAAAGCTCTCTAGCAGCCTTTTATTTACAAGATCAAGGAGTGCTTCTGATTAGGCACTTGGATATCTAGTTCGGGATTGGATTTTTAGATACAAAGATTCTGTGATATCTGCAGTTTATAACATAGGCTCTGTAAAGTCAGAAACTGTTTTTATATCTTTATATTTTCCATAATTCCTGTCATTGTTCATTGCAGATATAAGTGGTTGGTAAATTTTGTTGAAATGCATTAATTCATTTGATTAATTCAGCAGTTTGATTAATTCAGCAGTGATGGTGATACAAATGTGTACAGTAAATTAATGCACATTCAGGGGAGGACCCGTAACTGTCCTTTGTTTATAGAATGGATCTGGGGCAAAACGTGGATTGGGCACAGGATATCGCAGTGTTGCCTAGATCTGTCTCACCCTTGCTACTTTGAGATTCCTAATTAGAAATGCCACCATCTTGGTAGGTGCTAAACATACCTTTGTAAATTCTGCATCTTGAGTCTCGGTCTGTACTTCGTTTCCTCTGCCTTTCTTCCTTTGGTCTCATCCCCTATTTTACTTCCTGTCTGCTGCCATACAGTGTATATGCGTAGTTCCAGGCTAAAGGTAACTGCCTTTTGGGGAGGGCCGGATGGCAGGACTAATCCTGATACTGGAGCATCCTGTGGAATTTAGCCTTCGCAGAAACTACCGTTCACGTACTCTTGATTCTGCCTTCTCTAGCAGGGCTTCTAGCAACTTGAGTGCAAAGTCGTATTAAACTAGTTTTGCCAGCTACTGCTTGTTAAATGGTCTCTCACCGTGTCCTCGGATTTCTCTCAAAGACTTGTGTCACTTCCTTAGCTTTTCACGAGCCTGCAGGGTTTAGTTGTTGGGCAGTTTCCTTGATCCACTTCCTTCCATTTAGAACTTACAAGTTACCTGTCTTTCTTCTTTCATGTGTCTTGGCTTTTCCTGCCCCTTTACCTCCCTTTCTTTCAGCCAGGGTCCTTTGCAGGTATGATTCCTAGTATTAAGCCACTTACAGATCAGAAGGATAAAGTACCTTTATCAGTTTGAAATAGTAAAGTAAATGACTGATGGGTTTCTCACTTTCCCAGAGTCATACTGACTGGCTCCTGCCACACAGTTCCAAGTCCTTAAGGTTCATTCATTGGTAGAAACAACTTTAATGTCTGTCTCTGGATATCATCCAGAAACCACAATATTTGAAGCCAGCTAGCCTGCCTGTGTCCTGAGACATTTAGTTTTCTCACTGGCGGGATGGTGGGCGTTGACATCAAAGAATACTGTTGTGTATTCCTTCCACACAATTTTGTTTTCAGTAACTTATTTGCATTTTACTTTTCTTGGGTATGTGAGTCCCAGAAGAGTTATAGACTTATGAGAAAGATTCATGTGTATAAAATGTGGAAATACTTTTAAAATCTCATCTTCCCATTTGCCTTTTCTAAAGAAATAACAAAGTAGAACAAAGTAGTACACTTACGGTTTGCTTAAATTGTTCTTTACGAGCCTGTTTTAAATAAGCCAAACTTGATAGAATTTAATTAGGTAGTTTGTTTTGTTAAAAATATCCATGAAGGATAAATTGTCAACTTGAAAAGCAGAACCTTACACTTTTACACAGGCAGAATACAAACAGAATACAGTTTTTTAGTGATTTTTTTTTTTTTTTTTTGGTATATGTTTTTAGGGGTGAATGTTCCTGAAATTCCTTGTATCCCGATGCTAAGGCACCTTTATATGAAATGGGTAAGACTCACCAAACCACAGCCGTTCAAAGACTTTCTTTGCATCAGTTTACGAACTTTCGTCATGAGGAACTGTGCAGGTAATGGTACATGGTTGTGGTGGAATTAATTGTGCATATGCTATTCCGGAAATACCCTAAAGGAAACCCATAGCCACATTTGTAAATGGAATTATACTATGCTATTACTGTTTATGTTTTATAATTTACTTACCTCGTGAAAATAAATGTACTTTTTGTTTTAAAGTCCGTAGACGTGATTTGTGTTTTACCTTAGCAAAAAAAAAAAAAAAAAAAGGCAGCACAGGGTCTCTACATATTTTTATAGGCTCTTTTTACTTTCGGTAGGATTGTTTAATAGATCTCCGTCTGATTTCTTTGTTTCTTGTCTCCTAACTATCCTGCTTGTAAATAGTACTGTGACTTAATCTCCTGTAAAGCAAAAAGCACTGCTTTTCTGTTCAGAAACCTTCAGTGACTCTGTTGCCCTACATTATCAAGTGGGAAGTATTTGCTTTAAAGTGCTAACCAGGGCCTCTCTTGTTATCTTTATTTTTGACTCTTTTCCAAGATGTACCTTCTTTTATTTTCAGACCTGCCTGTTCCCTGTCCCCTATGCAACCATACCAGCCTTCACCTCAGTGTCTTCCTTTACACTGTGTTATGTTTCCTTGTCCTGAGGGAGACACTTCCTTCCACCTGCGTACGTCCTTCGAGTTCTGCCTTTTCTCATACACCTGCATTTTCTTCTTATTTTTTCTTTTTCATATAGTATAACAGATCCTGTTTTTGTAGTTGATATGTTACACCTTTTTATCCTTATAATTAGTCATGTTGGTTTCATCTCCATGTCATTTACAAGCTCTTTGATAGATTGGACTGTATCTTGTGATCTTCCATAACATCTAATACAATACTGGTCACCTAGAGAGGTATTTATGATCAGCTATTTACTTGAGTGAAGGATCAAATTTTCAACTTGGCTTTCTCTCCTTAGTTATTTTGAGTTCAAAACTATTGAGACTTCAGGGGATTTACAAAAAATACTAAGTGTCTCTCCAGTGTTACTGAGAAATCCTTATGCTGAATAAATATATGGTTAACAGGCTAATACGTACTTTCATTTTTAATAAGTATAAGTTACAGAGGGTCAACTACTTGGCTGTCAGTTTCACACATAGAATTCATAAGTTAATTCATTTCAGCTGCTGGTTTGAAAATTTATTTTTAAGGCAATTTACATCATTCCACTGAAGTTTTTTTCCCCCCACCAGGACCCACAAACTCCTTGAAGTATGTCCCCTTAGTAACAGGCTTAGCCTCTGCCCGAAACTTGGAACATTTGGAAATGGTTCGAGTTCCTTTCCTTGGAGGTCTTATCCAACACGTAGTTGAAGACAGTTGGAGATCAGGTACTCATTTTACTTTAGTTACTGAATACTTTTTAAATCCATTTAAAAAATTATTATGCTTTTATAGCTTCACTTGTGAGTCATTTTGAAAGAAAATGCTTGTTAGTAATTGCCCTTTCTGTCTGGTGTGTAATGGAGAATAACCATGAGCATGGGATAGCAGTCTTTTTTTTTTTTTTTTTTTTATGCTGTGTTCAACCATCTCAGGATAAATAGTACAGTGGTAAGGCATGTTTTCTGGCTTGTTAATACTTACTAGTTAATCATACATCTATTGTATTTGGAATTTTTCTGAGAGATACTTACAGGGATTTCAAGTGTCCATTGGTGATAAGAGACGATTTTTGACTTGTATACCTTGGGTCTACAAAAGGACTCAGTCATTAGTAATGATAGTGTCTGACATTTGTCTATTACTTGATGGTATATAAAATGCTTTCATTCATGTTGGGGCTTTTGGGTGGTTCAGTCAGTTGGGCGTCCGACTCTTGATTTCAGCTCAGGTCATGATCTCATGGTTTGTGGGATTGAGCCCCATGTTGGGCTCTGTGCTGGCAGTGCAGAGAGCCTGCTTGGGATTCTCATTCTCCCTCTCTCTGTCCCTCCCTCCCTCTCTGTCTCAAAATAAATAAATAAACTTTAAAAAAAATAAAAGGGTTTCATGTGTATCACTTGGATATTGGATCTGTTCATCAGATGATGGCTTCGAAAAGAAAAATATATTTTACTCTCTAGGTCCTTTCATGGTTTTTGAAATAATGATACGTGACGGAATGTGCTCCACGTTAAACATCTCACTGCACTAAAAATAGTAAGAAATTCAGCTAGTTAGGTAATTAATAGTTGAGAACTAAAAATCTAACTTTGTATATTCGAAATACAAGTGGAAAATTATTAAGTACCATTGGTAACAATTGACATTCTTAATACTGTTAAAATATGAGTAAGCACTACATTTTTAGGCATTTTGTCAGTCTAGTCTGACGTAAGTAGACTTCATTACATTGTGTAAAGGGGATGGAGCAGGCCCCCTCGAGATTAACAGCATTATTTTTACTGCATGCCTGTAGCTAGCAGGAAAAAGTCAGGGGTAAGGAGACCACAGTGAAACCATTTATCAGAAGACCTAGAGGGAGATGCCAAAAGTTAAGAGTTTGTATCCACATCCTGAGAGAGAAACAGACTTTTCTCTGCTAATGGGGGTTTAAGAATGATTCTACCTTATATTTTACTTAAGGAGTCAGCATACCTCACGCAAAAGTTAATTCCAGATGACTCCTAGATCCAAATGTGAAAAACAAAAAGTTTGTAAAAGAAAACGTAGGAGAATATCTTTTTGACCTTAGGTAGACAAAGATTTATTATTAAACAGGATACCAAAAAGCACTTAACCATGAAGAAAAAATTGATAAACTGTACTATATTAAAATTAAGATTTTTTCCATTCATCAAAGGCACGATTAAGAGAGTGAAAAGCCAGGCTACCAAGTGGGAGAATCTATTGGCGATACAGATACCAGATAGAGGACTTGTATCTAGAATATATGAAGTACTCTTAAGATGAATGAGAAAAAGGCAGAAAATGGGGATACAACTTGAATAGAAAAAACTTCACAAAAGGGGATAACCAAATGGGCAATAAACATGAAAAAATAATAAACGTCATTAATCTATTAGGGAAATGCAAAAAATAAAATTACAGTGTGATACACAAACACTAAAATGACTATGCCTAAGCATGACTGACATGAAAAAGACAATAGTGTTCCATACACTGCTGGTGAGTATAAACTGATATAATCACTGGAAATACTGTTTGATAATATCTACTAAAGTTGATTATATGCATATCAACAGTTGCATTCCTGGTGTCAAATACAACAGAAGTGCATACATACGATTTTCAGGAGACATACCCAAAATTGTTCACAGTAACACTGTTCATAATAGCCTCCAAATGAGAACCACCCAGATGCCTATCAGCAACAGCATGGATGATTAAAATGTGACATCTTCGTGCAAAAGAATATTACACAGCAATGTGAATGAATAAACTACCGCTATATGCAACAATCTGGATGAATCTCATAAGCAAAATGTTTAGTAAAAAACCAAATACAGAAGTACATACTGTATGGCTTTAATTCATAAAAGTTGAAAGTCAATCTTGAGAAAATTCATTGAGCTGTATACATTAATAATTTGTGTGCTTTTTTTGCTCTATATTTGCAAGTTTCAAAAACATGGAAAAAAAAACCCCAGTTGACATTAAGGAAGTGCTTGCTGGTCTTGTTCTGTATGTTCTATTGGAGGTTCAAACCTTGGCTAGAAAATGTCAGGATCCCTTTTTTAATGGTTTCCTTATGAACTTCTGGTTTTCTGAAAATCCTTTCTCAAACGCCTCAGTAATTTGGAGTAATTTTTTGATGCTGTCAGAGTGTCTTTTCAGAAGGACAGTATCTATCCATTTTCATCTCTTTCTGGGAAATGACTAGTAGCCATAATTCATATTGAGATATTAATATGAATGGAAAGACAAGCTTAGATTTACTTTTAACCAAAGAGTTATCATCTGAAGTGTGTAAAAAAGTGTGTATAAATACTTTACTAAAAGTGCTGTGGTCAAACAAAATACTGTTTTTGTTCATTTTCTCCCTTAACTAGGTGGTTTTAGAAATTTGCACACTATTGTTTTGGGAGCTTGCAAAAACGCTCTTGAAGTAGATCTTGGTTACCTCATCATCACTGCTGCTCGTAGGTATGTTTCCTCTTCACATTGCCTTTTGTCTTAGAATTACGTTTTTTCCGGTTTTCCAAAAATTGGGGGAGTGTGTGTATGAAGTTTGATCATGCCTTGTCCTGATTTAAAATACAAAGGAGTTGTTTACGTTAGCATCAGGGTGTCACTTATTGGTAATCTTGTGTTATATATAACTGCTGACCAGTCGAGCTGCACTCCAGATCCAGCTAACTCTGAAAGGGTGTGGTCTCACCTCAGAAGAGCAGTCAACATTCTGGAAGTGCCTGAGAGTCCAACAGAAGTCAGCATTGATGCACTGGTTTCTGCAGCTCTCTTGGGAACCATGTATTTCAACGTATATGATTTTGGAATGATTTCAGTTAGTTGGTGACAGTATTTGCTATTTAGAAATCAGTATTTTAAATCAGCTTTTTAAGAGTCCCGAACTTGTAACACTTTTATATTTTTAACATATCTTTCTTTGTATCGGTTTATGCCACATTTAACTGTTTCCTACAGATCAAAAGTCTACCTCTACTTTTGTTTTATTTAAATTGAGGTAACCACTTTTTAAATTTATTCAAAAACAAAACTCTTGCTCTCTATCAATAGTATATTAAGAATATAAATAAAAATGGTTTCTAACTTTAAGTAAGTAGGTTTTGTTACCCAATATAGAACTATAATCTTTGTTAAAATGGTACTTTAACAGCTAGCATAAAAAAGATGTGAAAGAAATAACACCAGATGCAGATTCTGACTTTTAACTTAACCAGGGTTAAGAAAGCACCTTGAGGGGCATCTGGGTGGCTCAGTCAGTTAAGTGTCTGACTTATTGTTAAGTGTCTGATTTATTATTCATGGGTTTGAGCCCCATGTCGAGCTCTGTGCTGACAGCTCAGAGCCTGGAGCCTGCTTCGGATTCTGTGTCTCCCGCTCTCTCTGCCCCTCCCCCACTGGTGCTCTGTCTGAAAAATAAACATTAAAGAGAATTTTTTTTTTAAAAGAAAAAGAAAGCACCTTGAAAGGATATAAGATTCTTACTGTATAATTCATTGTTAATTAATGTAACTTCAGTGTACTGCCTAAGATGTGCCCACACTTTGCAAAATGCTCCTTTGAAGGAAACATCTCAGCGTGCCTGGGTGGCTTAGTCGGTTTTGCGTCTCACTTTTGATTTCGGCTCAGGTCACGATCTCGTGGTTCATGACATCAAGCCCCACTAACAGTGTGGAGCCTTCTTGGGATTCTCTCTCTCTCTCTCTCTCTCTCTCTCTCTCTCTCTCTCTCTCTCTTTCTCTCTCTCAAAATAAATTTTAAAAACTTAAAAAACAAAACATCCCTAATGTTTTTTAGTAGAGGAGGAGGAAGTTGTTTGCCTTTGGCACTCCAATAAGATGAACTTCTTTCAGAGGCTTATGTTAGGAAGACCCTTTGATTCTGATGGTTTTTGTTTTACTCTGATATTTATCTCTTTGTTCATAGGTTACATGAAGTTCGGATCCAGCCTTCCCTAACCAAAGATGGCGTCTTTTCTGCCCTAAAGATGGCAGAGTTGGAGTTCCCCCAGTTTGAAACACTTCATCTGGGATATGTAGATGAGTTTTTGCTGCAGAGTAAGACTTAATCAACTGTTTTTATTCTCTGGAATTGCTGTAGAGAACTTACTTGACAAACTGAAACCTGAATTGAGATATGCCATATTTTCTTGAATATTAGCTTAAAATCTTAGGTGCTCTCTCTTCTTGAAAAAGAAACTTGTAATTTCAACTTGAAGTGTCAGTGATTTTTTTTCCCATATTGCTTCTGATTTAGCATATTATGGAAAATATATGATTAACAGTATACAAAAAAAAAAAAAAAGTCCTTACCTACATTTGATATTGTCTCCATTTTACTGCCCAAGTTTCTTTCCCATTCTGCTTCATTTTTTTCACAGAACATCATCCTTGGTTCCATTTGTTGAATTTGATCTGCCACACTTCTTGAAGCTTTTGATGGTCCTCTCAGATGAGGTTCCATTCCCTGTCCATGCTCTTCATTTCCATAATAAGCCCGCTGGGGGTTCTGGATTTCCCAGATAGTGTGAGCACGTAATGGTCAGTATTCATTTGATGATGCTCGCTGTTGGAAGGCTTGTTCACAGCATTTTCTGGAATGTATTTACAACTGGGAACTCATTCAGTTGGGTTTGAATGCATGTCAATTCATTATTCAAGCTTTTCTCCCCATGACATTAATCAGACATGCAAGATCATTTCTACCACCAGCATGTTTTGATTTTTGCAAGAATTAGTTTCTTCCCCATGTAATTTATAACAAGTCTTTTTACTCACTATCATACTAGATGGCATTTTTTTCCTCAGGCTCTAATTTGCGTTGTAGAAGAACATAAGAAGGCTCAGTTCCTCTAGTCAGGACAATCTAGGTCAAACAGATGTCACAGTAATGTTTTGTTCACTTTTTCCTTGTGGCGGTGCTCATTATTACATATGAAGGATTGAGAAAGCAAATCCTTATCTTCTTGCCAATTTAACGTGGGAATCCTTTTTAATGTGTATAACTTTGAAAAAGATTGGCTTTTCACCAACACAGCTTTAAAATGCTAAATTCATATAAAGTGAATGTATTTGATCTCAGACTTTTCTAGTTTTGATTGAGGTTGGTTCCATTCTGTGTGTTGTTTCTACAATATCTTATGTGTGACCCAACACAATTTTTAACTTGGTAATTGGTGTTCTTTCTATAATTGTATTTATTCCTCTTTTCCAAAGCTCAAAACTTGACAAATTTTCTATCTTCAAGATGGCCAAATTTAGGTCCACTGAAAGATAGTCTTGAAGAGCTGTCTTTATTATTTTTTTTTAAGTTTATTTTTATTTATTTTGAGGGAAAGAGAGCAAGCAGGGGAGGGGCAGAGGGAAAGGGAGAGAGAATCCCAAGCCGACTCTGCGCTGTCAGCGCAGAGCCTGATGCAGGGCTCGAACTCACAAACTGTGAGAGTTTAACCAACTGAGCCACCCAGGTGCCCCCAAGAATTGTCTTTATAACCAGCTGTTTCCCTGTAGGTATCTCTTTCCCCTTAATGCACCTTCAGTAGAAAAACACTTTACCTTTTGACTACTACTGTGCTTTGCAGTATAACTTGTTTCATAGTCTCTTTGATAGAAGTCTCGTCTTGACCTTTCATAAGCAATTCTTGTCTTCATATTTGCTGCAGTTCACCCATTTCTCCATATACATACTTGCCTCCGTTCCTCCAGAGACAGCCTAGGATTCTCTGTCTCACGGTGATGACAGGTGCCTCTAACAGACTGTCTAGGAAGGAATGTATACTTCATCCCTTAAACTCACTCTTCCAGTGATTTAGATTTTGAAGCATCTTTCCAGAAGGTGGAGGTGGCATCACCTCTAGTAAAACGTGTATCATTGTTTTGTTGCAAAGACTTGGCAAAACTTAAATGGAAACAGCACCTTTGTGCCCCATACATGTATGGCAGAAATGACAGTGCCAGGTTGGGGATATGGATATGCTGAAAAGCAGATGCTATGTGTTAAGAATATAAGAAAAATCACCTAAAACTCTTTAAAAACCAGAGCAGTATAGAGTAGTCTTTGGTGCTGGGGCTTTGGAGAGCGGGGGAGAGACCTGCCTCATAACTGATGGGACCCTTGGGCAGGTTACTTCTTAAGTTCATGTTTTCCCATTTGTTACAGTGGAGGTAAGACCACTTCCCACTTTTCCCTCAGGTGGTTTGGAGGAGTCAGTAATAAAACCAGTTTTATCGTTACAGTCTCTGACATTTAGAAAGCATTTAGTGAATGGTAGCTTTTACTTTTAGCTGACCTGTGGGCTAAAGAAAAAGGAAACAAAAATGAGTTCTAGGTGATATCATCAGGGTGTTTGAGGGAGTATGATAATCCGGAGACCCTAAGTGCCAGAAGAAGGAGGTGGCCTCCAAGGAGTGAACATCAGGTGGGTTTATCATGTTAGCTTGCAGCATTTATGCAGACAGGGAACAGAGCCAGTTCAAGATTTACCCAGTCATTAGAGAGAAGACAAGTTTCAAATCCAAAGGACAAGAAAACAGCCTGCTGTTTTTATAAGCAGGCTGAAGAAAATTGCTCACTCAAACTGTAAAGGATGGCTTAAGGTAAACTCTGCAAGAAATGCCAGAAAATACCAAAAACAGGGACTATAGGAGAGCGGCCGTGACCTGTGTGGAGAGTAAAATTGGTAGAGCTTGGAGTAAATAGTTGTAAATGTGTTCTGGGCTAAAGGTGTCAGTCCCTGCCATATGCGGGGCAGCTTCATCAGAGCAACAGTTTTGTTTGTGTTTTGTGTCAGATGGCAGTAAGGACTGTGAGAGACATTGATGAGAGTGCCTGCATCCCAGCACTACGCTGGACACAGAAATTATAGCTGTGAACTAGTCACACTCCCTTTTTCCTTCAAATTGCTTATAGTCAAGTGGACCGTCTTAGAGAGTAGGGGCAGGCAGCTAGGGGAAATGAGGACAAAAGGCGAATAATGAGGTAGGCTTTCCAGTGCCGTCTAGTCTAGTAGGAGGATCGTCTTTTACTAATCCCTACCTCCCCGGCCCTCAGTCTGTGCCTATGACAGGAGGCACTAAAGCCCAGTGGGAGAGGGAGTGGGTGTATTTGAGTTAGAAGTCCACTTTCTGGGGATGGGCACCTCTTTACTAAGCAATACCACAGGGGCTAAGAATGAGTCTGATTTCCCAGTTTACTTTTTTCTATGTGGCCATACCTGACTCCAAAAACACGATCCTGTTACTGTGAAAGAGAATTACGTATTAAAGATCTTATTTTTCTTTTCAAAAGGTAAAACTAAAACTTCCCTGTAAGTGTGAACTAATACAATATGTTGTTTTACTTTTAAGAATTTTTGCTTTTTTTCCTTTCCTGAACAATTGAAAATAATATGTTTCTACTAGCTATCCCTTGGCTTTTAATATAAATTTTTATTTTGCAATATAAATGGTATTTGCACAGACTACCTAACCTAAAATTGTACTCAAACCTGAACACATGGTGGATAGATGACCCAGAATGGTCATGGAGAGTGATATACTAGATGTTAAAATAAAGAATTGGCAACGTTCCATGACATTTAAGAATTTCTCTCTCTGTCTCTCTCCTTTTTTTTTTTTTTTTTTTTTTAATTTCTCTTTCTAGGTAGAATGGCAAATGCAGATCTGGTAAAGTATGGTTTGGCCGATGTGGTAGAAAATCCTGGTATCATCACCGATATAGGGATGAAGGCAGTCAATGAAGTTTTTTCCTGTATCAAATACCTGGCAATTTATAATTGCCCCCATCTACATAACCCATACAATTGGATCTCAGGTACTGTAGGCTTAACTAAGGCTATGTCTGACTGGTATCGAAAGTAATATGTTTTTCTTTTTTTCTCTGTGTGGTTACGAATTGCATTCCTATTGTAAAAATGTAGATATTTTGTATGGATCGTTCGTACAAGTTCTGGGAACCTTTGATAATGAACTTGGAATTCTGTCCGTGCTTCTTCGAACTCTGAAATTCTCTGCCTAGAAATTGGCACTGTCTAGGTTATGGATTCAACTTCCCTGAATTTTATATATATTTCATTCAGTCAGGGACATAAAATTAATGTTAGCAGTTTTGCCTGGGATATTTGTTTTCTCTGAATTACCTTCAAATGGCACATCATCTGAAAGGACAAAGTGGGTATGTATTTAAAAAAAAAAACAAAACAAAACTTTAATTAGGTGACATGTTTAACATTAACTTGTATTGAACTGTTCAGTTGCCTTAAAATCCTTGGCTATTTCAGCTTTCCTCTCCCCACCTGATCCCTTATGTGTACAAGTGTGACTTTTGTGATTGATATGTTTCCTTATTTGGGGGGGTTCATTTTCCTCCCTGAGTTTCTTTAAGGCCCTTCTTGAATACCTAAATTCACAAACCTTTAAGTGAATTCAGAGCTAGAGAACTTTCGTTGTGACATCATCTTTCACCAAACCAGGCCCCCTCACTGCCACCCGCAGAACAGCTCCTCTACTGTCTGCGCTGCCTCACAGGGGTACTGCGGCCCCTTGCAGGGCCGTCTCCAGCCTATCTTCTTCGGGCTCTGGGGCATCTGCTGAGATGACTCATTAGAATGGCCATGTCTCCCCTGCTGGAAGTGAAATCCTGTCCCTGGCCCAGCTGCACCAAAAAGTTATTGGGAAATACAAACTAGGTTGTAGCAAGCATAGATCACTTTTAAAAAATAACATTTATTGGATTTTTGGTTTGTTTGTTTTCTTAAATACAGAAGAGTATAAAGAAGAAAACAAAAAATGGCCTATAATCCCATCACTCAGAACTCCTGTTAACACTTAAAAACTAAAAGTAATACATGCACTTGATAAACAATACCAAACAGTACAGAAAGGTACAAAATGAAAAGTCTCCTCTTCTCAAAGGTAACCACCATCAACGGTTTCTTATATATTCTTCTGGACAGATTATTTTGTGCATATTGCAGCCTATACATGTATTGCATTTCAAAATGATTTATATATACAAAAGGACCTTACTATGTGTATCCTGTCCTGTAGCTTGTTTTTCACACTCGGAATATCTGGGAGAGCTTTCCATAGCAATACTCAGTTCTCCTTCATTCTTTTAAAAGAGCTGCATAATGTTGTATTAAATGAATGCACCAACATCTCTTTAACTAGTGTCCTATTGTTGAAGAGGCCTGTAGGTTGTTGAATGGATCACATTTTAAATCAAGGCTGACTTGGTTTCCAGTTAATGGTTCCCAAGCCATGTAGTTCTCACAGTGAAATTAGGTAAGGAAACATCATAGGTTAGTCAACAAGTTTTTGAGATCATGAGAGAAGAGCAAAGTTCTTTAAAGAAAAAGGATTGGAAAGTATTTGTGACCTATAGCAAAATTCATCTGTAGTGGAGAAAATGGCGAAAATGTTAAATTCTCTGGCCATGCCATTTCTCCAACAGACCACTCAAGATGGACTCGATTGGTTGATATCAACTTAGTGCGGTGCCATGCTTTGAAGCTGGACTCCTTTGGCCAGTTTATTGAATTGTTGCCCAGCCTGGAGTTTATTTCGCTAGACCAGATGTTTCGTGAGCCACCCAAAGTAAGTCACATTTGTGGGATTTTTTATTTGTTTTAATACTCAAGGAAAAACACAAAACCTAAGTGATTTCCTTTCTAATATGCCTTTACATTATAATTAGACTTTTTACTGCTAGCTTCAGTGAAGGCATAAAGGTTATAATGTTACATGGTCCCTTGTTCTGGTAAGGGGTCTCCAGAGAAGGGGAAGGAAAATGTAAGTGGAAAGCTGTCTCCGTCAGTTCTACAAACAAGGTAAGGTAAAAGCAATGGTGGAAATTTGAGCCAAGCCAAATTTACTACTCAGTTAGTTGGGAGAATAAATCTCTGCTTAGGAACCTCAAATATATGGGGTGCCTGGGTGGCTCAAGTAGGTTAGGTGCCTGACTCTTGATTTTGGCCCCAGGTCAAGATCTCGTGGTTTGTGAGATCGAGCCTCCCCCTGACCCCCAATTGTGTCAGGCTCTGTGCTGATAGTGTGGAACCTCCTTGAGATTCTCTCTCTTTTTCTCTCTTTGCCTTTCCCCTGCTTGTACTCATGCTCTCTCTCAAAATAAATAAACATTAAAAAAAAAAAAAAAAAAAGGAACCTCAGATATAAATAAGGATTAGGGATTTATTTTGGAAATGTTTTACTTTGCTGTTCTCTTTCCTGTGCATATCCTGAAAAATCTGAGATTGTCTAATTGTTCAGAATGTTATTTTTAAACTACTTCACAAATAACACTTTTCATTCACCCTGTAATAAAAACTTGATGTTTCAACTAATTATCTTCTCTCTCCTCAGTTTTTTTTTCCTCTTCTCAGTTCTTAATTTTTTTTTTTAATGTTTATTTATTTGAGAGAGACAGAGTGCAAACTGGGGAGGAGCAGAGAGAGAGGGAGACCCAGAATCCGAAGCAGGCTCCAGGCTCTGAGCTGTCAGCACAGAGCCCGACACGGGGCTCGAACCCACAAACCGTGAGATCATGACCTAAGCTGAAGTCTGACGCTTAACCAACTGAGCCACCCAGGAGCCCCTCTCCTCAGTTCTTAATGGTCACATTCCCACTGTTGGAAGCAGTACAATATAGTGGGTGGAGGCTCAGGATTTGAGGTTAGAATGTGGGGTTTCAGGTCGCAGCTATAGCACAGACCTCTTTCCACTGTGCATTTCATCACCTATAAATCCAGACTGATAACACTTTGTCTTGCTTGCCTTTAATAAGGTCCTTTATGCATATGTGAAAGTCGTGCTATGTAGATATTCTTACATAAAGATGAAGGAATGTTAAAAATGAAGTGTTCTGTACTACAATGAACACGCATTGTGGTTTCGTCTTGCCTTAGGGCTGTGCTCGAGTTGGTCTAAGTGCAGGCACAGGAATCGGGGTTTCCTCGGCCCTTGTTAGCAACCAGAACTCCAACAATGACAATGACAATAATGCCCAGAATAATGCCAACATCCACGATAACAACCACCATCATCCAGATGACTCTGATGAGGAGAACGACTTCCGGCCAGACCTGCAGCCAGGAGAGCAGCAGTTTGCAGCCGACGGTAACCCAGATCTTTTGTGAGCTCCAAACAGAAATGATTTTTACTTTGGATTACATTTCTCTGACTGACCCTGTTCTGTTCCCTTCCTCCCCCGTTTCAGTTTGTCACTTTACACATTGTGGGGACCTGGTTGACGAGGCAGATGGGGTGGGTGGTGGATGAAATGTGCCTGTCTGCTTATTCGTTTTAAAGCCATGATGCCTCTCGTCCGTAAAATCTGTAAGGGTGCATACAGAATGGGAAGGACGCATCAATGCTGTGGAATTTGGGTACAGTGAGCCTTAGAGGCCTGGCTTAACTGAAATTTAACTTTCAGGATTTGGGCAAAAGAGCATCCCATTCTATCTCCCTGACCGATAAATAGGTAAATTGAATTTCATTGTGGAGACTATTTTTGGATGTTCCTAGATCTGACAAAAATGAATACCAGTCATGTGCTAGATAGATAATTGTGTTGGGCACCTCTCACTTGCCTTTCATCAAGTCTCAGCAGCCACCCAACAAATTAGGTACCTGAGCTAATAAAGACCTGTTGGATTCACTTACATAATTCTCCATGCAGCTCTTCAGTGTTGACTAAACACCTGCTGTATCCAGCCCCTGTGTTCTTAGGCTGCATCTGCCCCTCTGTTGGTGAGTGAGGATGGAGGGAAGTTGTGTTCTTACCATGTTTTCCAGTTTCCCGGTTGACCCTCAAGAACTGGAAAAAGAATCTCTCCACGCCATCTTGTTAGCGTTGTCCTTTTGCTCATTTTCTTGGACACAGTAATTAATGAGAAATAGGGTGCCCTGAGGTTCTGTAAGTGCTTTCATTATGAAAGCACACTGTGTTGAGCACGCTTCCGTTTTGGATTGCTCCAAGAATATAGGTCCCGACTGAAGAGTCATCTGTAGGCATTGTCTTCACTTTCTCACCGCGCATGTTTTCTGCAGAACTCTCCATTTTGGCTCTCGGTAAAGTCACCAGTGGCTCTGTTAAGAAAGATGATGGTCATTTCTCCACTTGCATCTTATTTAACATCTCAGCAGCATTTGTCATTCTTGTCCACTGCTACCTTCCTGAGATAACTCTTGGCGTCTCTGAAACCATCTTCCTGGTTTTCCTAGTTTCTCACTGGACGTGTCTGCTCAGTTTCCTTTGCCTGCAGCACCTTCTCTATTCTACTTTGACTCTTCGTCTGTCTGTCTCTACACATTTTCTCTAGATGAGCTCACTCACCCCCAGCTTCGGTACCAACTATATGCTAACGAATTCCTAACCTTTATTTCTAGCTTCAATCTTCTTACTTCTTGCGGTAATTTACAGTTATGTACAACTTTATCCTTTTTATCTCTACATGCGTACTTTTAGGAATTTTAAACTTAGGGCTAAATCTCTCCCCTGACATCCTCCCCCCAAAATACAAAAACTTATCATTAAGCGCAGAGTCCGCAGGTGCTAGGACTGAAGGAGGGAGAGTGAGGTCAGGTATTGTCTCTTTGCCTTTTTGCCCCTAAGTACCATCACATAGCACCATGAGGACCTGGACTTCAGAGGACACAGACCATCCATGAGAAACTGTTACAGCAGCCACAGTGCAGACCTACCCAAATCCTAGGGACCCCATTGTGGTTGGAGTGGATGCACTGGACAGATGATAGTCTCCAGGAAGTTACATGGCCATAGGCTTCTCAGTACAGAATGGAGAATGCCTTCCATTATGAAATCACATATTGGTGCAGCAGAGATCAGAACGTGTGCAAGAACACTGTATTTGGTTCATGAGAGAGCAGTGGAACTTTACTAACATCTGAAGCTAAGATTTCAGGAGATGAGACACTTGCATACAGACCGCATTTTGAGGTATAGTGTTGTCAGGTACTCTATCTTCAAATGCCATGAAAGGCTAAGAAGCAAAAGGAATGAATACAGAAATGCCGAGATTGAAGAATCAGTTTCAACCAGAAGAAGGCCAGGAACACCAAAGATGATGGCGGCACTTGTGGAGAAATGCCGATGGTCATATACATGGGTTCCACACATCTCTCTGAGTTGGCAAAATATTTATTTGTATTTGTTACTATATTATTTACCACTTTGATTCTTTTAAGTGAGAAATAAGGAGCTGGGATGTGACTTTTGATCAAAACCAGAAGTGGAAAGATTCCAAATAAAAAGTGAAGAAAGAAATAATTTAAATAGCAGTTCAGGGAGTGGGACTTAGCATTTGTTGAAATGACTGACATCGATGCTTCTACTCTACATGCGAACTTAACAGTAGCTTAAAAATTACTTGAGTTTTGAAAGTGGTATTGACATGTTGATTTAACTCAATTTACAATTTGAAAAGTCTTCATGCATGGGCCACTACTTGGTTTTTGGAACAACCCCAGAATGAAGCAGAGGCCCCCACTCTTTATTGTCTTGTGGTATTTAAACTTCATCAGCTTGCATGGAGTAGCAGAGTTTAAAAGAAGGGCATTGTAGAATTTGAAAAGCCATTTAATTTGCATAAGTTAAGTGTCTTTGTTTATAAACTCCTATAATCCTGTTTTTCAGTGAACGTTATCATTAAGGTGATGTAGGGCTTCAGAAAATGATTTTATTGCTTGTAGAGTACTGTATTGATTTATCAGAACATTATAATATAATAAGAATATTATTCTTATATTTGCGCTTCCAAAATTCTTAAGATTTAGAGTGCTTTATTATGGGCTAGTTATGTTAATTGAAAATGTAAGTTCATTACCTGCATTTTACAACACTCTAAAACAGGAGTAGGTGTCCATATTTTAGTAATTTGCCTAACATAAAATTACCATGTGTCAAAATCATGCTTCTGTAATTGCTAACACATGTTGCCAAATTGCTTTAATATAATTACCTTTGAAGTAATTATAACCACAAAGCATAGTTTTGCCTATATATCATTTTACCAAATTTCTGTCTTGATTTAACACATAAATCCCAGGTACTTACCTACTTTTAAAAATTGTGTACCCTGCTCCCTTCCTTCACCACTGCCCTCTGCCCTCCATTAACCTAAATTAATCTAAGTGAAACTGTTCTGCAGCCTTTGTTTTTGGCAGTGGTTCTCAAACCTTAGTGCATCAGGATTACCTGGAAGACTTGTCAGAACACAGGTTGCTGGGCTTAGCCTTCAGAGGGTCCAAGCTAGTAGGGCTGGGTGGGGCCAGATAACTTTCATTTTTAACAAGTTCCCGAGTGATGCTAATGCTGCTGGTCTGGAGCCGCCGGTTGAGAACCATTAATTTTCGGAAAATCCTTACATTTGAAGCCCGAGAATGAGCTACAATGTTAAAAAAAAAAAAAAAAAAATCACAGTAAATGCATTTTATTTTATATTTTGGGCAGATAACTGTTAACCACTAAATAATATTTCTAATACTAGAAATGATTACATATAAAATCATTTTGTTAAAAGGCAGTGAGTTCTCCTTTATTTTTACAACATTTAATAAAGGTTTTAAATTTCTAATCAGGTTTTATATAAAAGAGACCAGTTATATATCTGTAAAAACAGCTCAGATCCATTAAGGTTTATGACTATGTTTTGTAACGGGATTTTTTACAACCGAAATAACATTTCAGCTGAACAAAACGTTTGGTAAACATTGATATTTGATTAAAAGATTGCTTACATAATTTCTGTAAGTTAAAATCATTCTGAAAAAAATGTACTGCCCTGATGATAAAATATCATGACACAAAAGCATCTAAACCAGGAATCATGTCCTCTCTTTATCACCACCTCCTTGCTCTCTATGACAAGGACTTGTTACTGTCTTCTAAAAATCTCCCCATTTGTTCTCCATTCTCCTTGCCCATTGTACCACCACTGTGCCACATCAGGCTTTAATACCTCTCAGACTGGTCTCCCTGCTTTCTCTCTTGATCAGCTAAAATTAAGTCTTGGAGCAGCAAGGGCAGTCTTGTTAGAACATACACCAGACAGGGCGCCTCGGTGGCTCATTCGATTAAGCGTACGACTTTGACTTGGGCTCAGGTCATGATCTCACCGTTTGTGAGTTGAGTCCCGCGTCAGGCTCTGTGCCGACAGCTCGGAGCCCAGAGCCTGCTTTGGATTCTGTGTCCTTCTCTCTCTGCCCCTCCCCCACTTGTGCTCTGTCTCTCTCTATCAAAAATAAATAAATGTAAAAAAAAAAAAACCATATACCAGGCGACATGGCTCCCTTTCTTCAGACTTTCTAGTAGCTTCCTATTGCCTTAGGAAAAAAATCCAGTTTCTTGATTTGGGCCATAAAACCCTACGTGATCTGGTCTGTCCTCACCTCGTGCTCGTGTCCCCACCTCACCCACCACACTTGCTGTGAGCCAGGCTCACACCTCCTGTTACACTGACTGCTGCCTCTCAGGATGGCCCTCCCTCCATCTTTGCATGGCTGGTTCCTTCTTGGTATTAGGTCTTAGTTTAAATGTTAATCTCAGAGATATCTTTCCCTACCACCTTTTTATTAATTAAGTTATACTTGGCATGCTAGCTTCAGGTGTACCACATGATGATACTTACAAATAATATTGTGAAATGATCACCACAATAAGTCTAGTAGACATCTGCCACCATACATCGTTACAGCCTTTTTTCTTGTGACGAGAAATGCTAGGATCTACTCTGTCAGTGACTTTGACATATGCAGTACAGTATTAGCTGTAGCCACCATGCTGTACGTCGGTCACATCCTCATGACTTGCCGTCAGGAGTTTGTACCTACTGACCAACTTTCCACCTTAAGTAGCCACCAATTTATTCTCTTTTGTTACATTAAATATTACTATCAGATCTCTTTATTATTGTTTATTAATAGTTCTTCCTTTCCCCAATTGGAGTAACCTCCATGAGAATAGAGATCTTGAATATAATCACTGTTTCTTCGCACCTGGGAACAGTAGCATGTTGTGGTAGGTGCTTAATAAATACTCGAATGAATGAAGGTCATGAAAGAAATTAAGTATAAAGTAACTTTTGGATATGATATTAAACACCTAAAAAGCTGTTGCTCAGCAGCTTTGGAAAACCTTATCACATGGACATAGGAAGGTACTTCTGCTCTGATGCTTCACCTCTGTCTGGGAGACATAATTGTAAGCTTTTCAGCGAGGCTTTCTAAGCTTTTCACAATTTGGGGTCCAGGCTACCTGTTTAGCCTTGTTTGCTCTTACACCCTTATCTCAACACAAACACTTTTTCTTTTTTATCACTGGGATACTTACTCTCCAGGAAAATGTAACCTGCCTCCTGGTGTATAGGAAGTATCACTTCATATCGGTGAAAACTTCCCTGCCCACCAGGAAAAGCAGTTGTTCCTTTTCTTGTCATTATTCCCCTTGCAGTTGGACTTTTTTAGCACTTAGTAAGTCTCTTCTGACCTTATTCTGCATTTCTGACATCTCTGTTAGAATGTGTGCATTCTCTTTGAGAGCAGGGACTATAAATTCTCCATTTACTCACTGTCCGTATATTGCAGGTTCAGGAAACACCTCAGTTCAAATCCTAGCAGATTACTAACCTTTTCCTTAACTGCATACAGGAGACTAATAATAGTGCCCTTACAAGATTCCTTTAAGAAATAAGTAAGGTTAGAGTATGGACACGTTGATTACCAACTGCTGTTCATAATTGCTCATAAGAATTAAATGAAGAAAATTGATTGGTCTTTTATCATGACAGGTTTGTATGCAAGGTCAGCCCACCTTTGGGCACTAAATGAAATGTAGAATATTGAGGGCTAGAGCTGGGCAGGAATTGGAGATGGGGGACCGAACGTAGGGGGGGGGAATGTGTTTTAGTGTATATTAGAGACCAAAGCAAATCCCACTGTCCCCATAAAATCTCAGATTTCACTGTTGTATATTCCAGAGACACCTAGCTGAATGGTGTCTTCTGTCATAATCCTATTTTGCCTTGTTTGTTAACTGTATGAGTTTGTCTTGTCTACCTGAGTAGATTGTTTAGTTCTTTCAGGAACAGGATCTTGTTTTCTCTTTGTTGGTTTGTTCATTTCACCCAGATGGTTGGCTGGTTGATTGACTTGCCAGCCATAGTCATTGAGCACCCCTAGGTACTGAGGATACAGTGACGAACAGGGTGGACACAGTCTCTGCTGCCCTCTGTGTCGTGGCCGAGCTGTAATGTGAAGGATGGTACTGCTGTTATCCTGACTCAGTCTGAGATCAGGCATACAGGCTTAGGCTGTAAGAGGGCACTAGATGGACGGCCTTGAATACCGACTTGGGGGATTTGAATTTAACCTTGTAAAAAGCTGGCAAAGCCAGGAATTCTTTTATTTAGGGTCCTCTTGGAAAAGTGACCGTTTTATCTTAAGAGGATAAACTGATTGAGGTTATCGGTCTGAAACTGCGCTCGTCTTAGGGGAAAATGTAAATAAAATCACACGTTCTCATTCACTGATAGGCATTAGTAACTGCCACGAATTCTTTGATGCCAAACACCTGAGTGGTACTAAAATTGCAACGTGCACTTAGTTTATTTGTTGGTAATCCTTGTCACGTGTTAGCCAAAAATGATACCGCAGCCTTCAGAGAGTAGGAGAGGACACGTACAGTTTGAGCGTGCTTGCCCAGTACGTCGTGGTTTCAGCTGGCAGGTACTGTCAGCGCTTGTAAAGTGATCATAAGGCTTCCGGTAGCTGGCACACAGCTGCCTCATAGAGCCATTCCTGTCAACCTCTTCAGGAATGAACGTGGTGCTTTTCTTCTGCCGGCTGTGTGCCGTTCTCCCTGCTCTCGTCCTCCAGTGATGGACTTGCTCCCCCACGTGCTCCTTCCCCATCGTGATTTCCTGTCCCTTGGAATAACTGAGTGCTCCTTGTTCACGTCGGTCTCATGAAGCCCAGTTACAGGCTGTCCTTCCCGAGTGGGCCTAATAATCACAGCGCCGTTCGTTTCTCTGGGGTGCCCCAGACTTGCCTGCTGTGGTGGTTTTTGTAGACCTCTCCCGTTTCACTTTGTGTTTATTTTCGTTAAAGCATTGAATGAGATGGAAGACATGGTGCCAGAAGACGGAGAGGTGGTGGCTGCGAGCAGACGGGAGACGGCAGCTCGCAGTCAGGCGGTCATCCCCGTGGATGTTGACGAGGAGCAAGCAGGTAATCCTGTGACTCCCACATTCATGGTTACGAAAACGCAGGCCTGACTCTAATGAAAGTAAAGCACTCAGCGTGATTTGTTTTTCAATATTGTAGCTAGCGAGGTGTTGTATGCTATTTATTCTCGAGGCCTGCCTGTGTTAGAGTGGTGGTCTTGCTGCACATTTATGTGTCTTACTAAGGTCTGGTTAGTTATTTTGTGTAACTGTGGTAACAACTCCTCTTTCTATGTTGGTGTTCACACATGCGTGTTTACGTAGAAAGACAGCCCTCAAATTGTGATGGAGAAAATAAATGACCTGATGAAGTATTTTGCTTGTCCTCTCTCTCCCTTCCTTTTGGTGGGGAGGAGCAGGAGTGGAGGGGTTGACCCAGTTTAGTTAACAGAGCAAGATCTGGTCTCCATTTGCCGTTGGGTGACTTATGGCATAAGTCATAAGGCCCCGGAAGATGACCTTATACAACCCTGCATTTTACAGGTGGAGAAACCAATAGTGTTTCAGAATGAATTTGCATAATTTAAGACCACTCCCCCGGTCATCAGGGGACAGAACTGAAATTACAGCTCAAATTTTCGCACTCCTGGTCTGTTGGAATGCCACCTTGTCTTTGAATTGAAAATATTTTAACTGTCCTTGTTTTAAGTGTCTTACAGATGCAGTCACTTATTCAACAAATATTAACTGAGTATTACTCTGGGCCAGGCATTGTACAGTGTGACAGGAACAAGACAGGCCAGGTTCCTTGGAGCTTACATTTTATCGGTGGAGTGAACTTAAGTCATTTTTCAGAGAGAATTGGGTCATAAGAACTAAACGTTTTTAAGGTATACTACCAAACAGAGAAAACATTTTTTACATAAATGCAGATACTCAAATAACCGAACCGTAACATGCATCGAGCCTTTCAAGAACATACCTGATATCTCCAGTGAGATAGTGTGATGCTCAGTTAAAGAAGGCAGAGACTTCTCACCAGTCCTGTAGGTGTCTGAGGTTCGGCCTCATTTCCTTTGTCTTCATTCATACATGTGCAAAATTGGGAGAATAGCCTATTTTTTCAGTAGGATTATTTTTAGGATGACTTATGTGACTTTTTCAAATAGTGAAGGTCCTGAAGGGGGCTGCTGTACGATCTTCTGTCTTGATCTGCCTTTAGAATTGCATACTGTTGGTTGGCGTATTAATTATACTCAAGGTTTTCATAATGCTTTAAATTTTAAAGTGCTTCCCAGTGTCTTATCCAAGCGTATATTCCGTTAATGTGAGTGGTAAGAGAGGCTACTTAGAGCCATAGCATCTCCGTGAGTCCAGATCCCTGGAAACAGTACTTAAAGTGACAGCCTTTCTTCTTGGCAAAAAGTAACTGTTCGGCCTGTGCTTTTTTGTTTTAGGACCCAGTGGTCTTCAGCGTGTCGTAAAACCAACCCCAATTACTGTTCATGATTCAGAGAGTGATGATGAGGAAGACAGTCTAGAACTTCAGGAAGTCTGGATTCCTAAGAATGGTGCTCGGCGTTACTCTGAGCGTGAAGAAAAATCTGGAGAGTCCGTGCAGTCCAGGGAATTGTCAGGTGAGAGATGTTGTCTTGCCGGGACCTGTTAGTGGGAGTCATCATGAGAATTGACAGACACACTTGACCTTTGTATAATGTGTCCTTACCACAACTTGTGGCGCAGTTAACGTATCCTTATGGAATGTGACAGGAGGCGAGAAGGGCAGTAGCCCAAGGGGGAGGGGAATCTGGGTGGTGCTCTCAAGGGCAGGTGTAGCACAACAAAAATATTCTGGAATCAAAGCTCAGGGAAGAAAAGACGTGAGGATTACTTCCACAGTAGAGGCTTTGTTGGCATCAGGGTACCAGGGATTAGTGAGAGACCTGGGCCTCACATGGGGGATGACCCCTGAGGCATCCAGAGCAGTGAGGAGACAACCACTTCCCAGTTGACAGTCTGTCCAGGTGTGCTTAGTGAATGTTGGTGGCTAGCTTGGTGCTTGAGGGAGTCCTGAAGTGTGTTCTTACAATCCCTGCCTCCCTTTGTATCTTAGTCAACAGCCTTCTACCCTTTTTCCTCACCAAGAAACTATAATTGTCTTAACCTTCAGTTCACTCTTCTTCCTTGTCTCTCCTTCCCTTCTGTTTCTCAGAACCACATGCTTACCACCATGAGAAAGGATGAGGTTTTTACAAATTGTCCACTAATTTCCCTTGGGTACCCTACACCTTAATGTGTTTGAGTGCTCAGTATACATTTAACACGGAACTGGGAATATATACACACTTCTGTGTGGAAAGCTCAGTTCTTTAGACTTGGAATCGTTTACTAACCAATGACTGATTACTCTATTCTCATTTTGTTCCTTTACAGAAATTCGGGTATCTTCACACTGTGGTTGAAAGGGGCTTTTACAGAAACTCAAATTTAGGAAAAGGAATGTGACCAGCTGACTAATGTTTCCTAGAAAGTTCAGTTTCTGAATTTAGGAACTAGATCTTCTGTCAGCCAGACAAAATCTTATTGAAGTATTCTTTTATGTACTCCTTGAGCCTTACTGTGCCCCAGGTACTATGTTAAGTGCAGTGAGGGATGCAGAGATGAAGACGTCATGACCCCTCTCTCTCTAGGGAACCTCTAGTCTGGTCGAAGAGTTGGGTCAGAAATCTAAACAGTAATATCACAGGGCATATACTACAGGGGCTTTGGGTGGGGGTGCAGAAGAGATTGGACAGAGGTGAAGGCTGAAGAATTGGTGAGAACAAAGGCCCTGAGGTAGCAAGGCAGGGTAGGTTGAGAGACAGGTTTGGGCTATAGCGTGTAGAGTGTATACAGGGGGGACGAAACCAGAAGGGTAGTTTGGCATTAGATCATGATGGGCCTTGGAGGCTGAACTGAGGAGAATAAACCAGGTAGGCAGTAGAGACCACAGGGAGTTTTTTGAGCAGCTGAGTGATGTCACCATTATGCTCTAGGAAAACTAGTGTACGTTGTTTCCTGTTCCAGATTTACTCTTGCCTTTTGTCCAGAATTTGTACTGAAATCTTTTCTTTTCCTCGGGCCGTTCTTCTTTTTCTGTAAGCAGTAAGTGGAAAAGGCAAGACTCCACTTCGAAAGAGGTACAGCTCCCATCAGATGGGCCAGTCGAAGCAGTGTCCCCTCGAGGAAAGCAGCTGTGAGAAAGGCTGTCAGGTCACCAGTGAGCAGATCAAAGCCGATATGAAAGCAGCTAGGGATATTCCTGAAAAGAAAAAAAACAAGGATGTGTATCCCAGCTGCAGCAGCGCCACCGCCAGCACAGCGGGAGCCTCCAGCTCACACAGCACTGCTTCTCAAAGCCCCGACTTTGTAAGGACGGTGAACAGCGGCGGCTCTTCCGAGCCTAGCCCTTCCGAAGTGGATGTGTCCAGGCAGTGTGTCTGCTCCCCCGGTGGGTCAGAGGACTCTGAGGCCATGGAGGAGGGAGATGCAGAGAGTTCTGTCTGCCCCAGATGCTGCTGTCACAGGCCCCAGGAACCCCAAAGGAGAACTAGCAGGTGTTCTGATGAGGAACGTCCTTCAACCAGCCGAGCCTGTGTTGTGAATGGCCCGGATGGTACGAGATCCGCCTTTTCCTTTAGGACTCTGCCACAAGGGGGGTCTTCAGGCCCAGCACATGATGAGAGGACTAATGGGAGTGGCTCTGGGGCTACAGGTGAGGACAGGAGGGGGAGCTCCCAGCCTGAGAGCTGTGACGTGCAGTCTAATGAAGACTACCCTCGGAGGCCCCTAACAAGGGCGAGGAGCAGACTCTCCCATGTACCGCTGGTATCTGAGTCAGGTATGACAATGCTGCCAGGATTAGCGACTGCAGGTTAGGCCTTGACAAGGGCATGAGCTCATTCTATACGTTTTCTTGCCTAAAGCCACTTTGGCGGATTGAATTGTGTGTTGGGGGATCTGTGATCAATCATGCAGAGTTTGAACTAATTTTCAGTGGTGGGGGGTGGGGGCGGGGGCGGAGGGAGGTGTGTAAAAGAGCTTGTAAAACATCCACCCCAGGAAAACTCAAATAGTCAAGCCGCTAAGAGAGATATAATTGTGTGTATATTGACCCTAAATACAGTACTGATGCTGATGTCTAAGTCCCGTGTAACTCTGCTCCCATCCCACACTGAGGGGAGTCGTAACCCTCAGTGAAGCTTTAAACCTTAGCCAAAGGGTGAGGACCTCAAGTTGCCGAGGCTGGGGAACGTAACATAGGGGTTTGCCCCTCTGTCTGCCTTTGCAGTACTTAGTAAGTTTTTCCTGAAATCTAGTTTTGCTTCCAGGTAGGTTTGCCGAGAGATGAGCAGGTAAGTGGGTAATGTAGCTGAGAATTCTTTTTGGTGAAAATACACTGAAAACATATATATATGTATGTATGTGTGTAATTTCATTAATATTTATGATGTATATGTCAAGGCATTGGGTTGGGTGGGGTAAGCACATTTCTCAACCATAGTTTTTATTTCTGACCTTATTTTTAAGTAATCTCTCCTGCTTTTATTAAGTCATGAATAGCTATCAATGAATAATAATATATTTTAATTTTTTCCAGGTCTCCCTCACTTTTAAAATCTTAAAATCCGCTCCAGAATGTAGTTAGGGTGTTTTTGTTTACCAAATAGAACTGAGCTTATCAAATCATGTGGAGCTAAACTAAAAAAAAAAAAAAAAAAAAAAAGAGCTTTCATAAGATAAATATGAGATCTTCCTTCACTATGTGCTAATCATCATAGTAGCATAAACTCATAATTAAATATAAGTTCTACTTCAATATTTCACTACGGTTTACAGACACTAGTCCTGGCGTACGACGAAAATACTTCCCCAAGCTGGAATTTTAAGTGTTTTATTATATCGGGGTTTTTTTGTTTTTTTTTTTTAATGCATAACGTAAAATTCACCATTTTAACCATTCTGAAGTATACATTTCTTTGGCATTAAATACATTCACATTGTTTTGCAACCATCACCACCATGTATCTGAACATTTTCATCCTCCCAAGTGGAAACTGTGTGCCCATTAAACGGAAACTCCCCATGACGATGCCTTTTGTTGCATGGTTTTTCATGGTTGTAAAGTCACATCTACAAGTTTCCCCTTTCTGATTTCTTTATTTTTCTGCTGTGGAAGACCTTCCTTGAATATGCCTCCAGTCATTGTTTACATCTGATTTGTTTTTCATTTGTTTATTTTAGCTCTTTATTTTAACCTGCAGGTGGTGAGCTTTATTTTTTTATTCCAAATTGTCACTAAGTTATTTCAGTACTATTCATTGACCTCCATTCTCATTCTTTTGAGATGCTTTTTTATCATGTACTTTACATATACTTAGGTTTATCTCTGGCCATTCTGTTCTGTTCCCGTGTTCTGTCCTCTTTCATTCTTCTTCTTCAAAATTTCCTTGGCTAGTCATGCATGTCTCATTCATTTTTATGGTTGTATTTTATAATGATTTTGTCAGGCTCCACAAGCAAATCTTGGTTTTTGTTTAGAATTCCATTACATCGATCTACTGAAAAGATAATTGTCATTTTTACAGCATGGAGTCTTCCCACTTAGGGACTGTTCTGTCTCCCATTTTGTCTTTTGTCCCTGAGTAAACTTTTCAGTTGCTGCTGTTTTGGGGGGGTTTGTTTTGTTTTTATTTTTAATGTAAATCATATATGTTCTGTTACCCTCTTTACCATTTCCTTCGGACTTGTTTCAGGACTAGAACTTGTCTTAGCTGAAATAATTCTCTAGAAATAAAAAAAAAAAAAAATCTCATTTTTACTTTTTTAGGTAAATTACATCTGTTTTCTTGTGTGATTTTTTTTCAATTTGAGAAAGCTTCTAATGTGTGTGTAGCTGATCGTACAGTAGATATATGATTTCCTCATATTTTTTAAACAGTACAAATGTCCATTTACGTTCAGTAACAGCTTTTCTGGAGAAATGTCAAAGTGCTAATTTTAGTATTATCTGGATCTCATTTGGAAAGAACAAGTTATTTGAGTGGCTTTCAACTTGCTATTTTTGATCCAGCATGTTTTTGATATCTGTTGGCCATTCTGCTCTTCAGAGTTTTAAGGAGAAAAATACAGACTAATAAAAGAACAAACTTGATCGAGTGTTATGGATTTTTTAATATCACTTTATCAAAGAAAATGTTTGAGCTTTTACTTTGGTTTTCTTATGTAGTGTTAAAACTCTGTTAGAAGCTAACGTAGTTATGTCGTGAATTCTTATTTTTGGAATAAATGACTGTAAGTTGCTCTTTGTATCCTCACTGTATACTTTATAAAATAAATATCACAAAAATAACTAATTGGATTGTCAAAGAATAGCATTTAAGGTTAATATGGTATGGTTCTCATAAATACTAACCTCTTTTCCTGACATCCCAAGACTGAATTGGTTTGTTTTCTGTATTTCCGTAGCATCTTCTATGCCAATGTTAACTATACTGTGTCATAATTCTGTGTTTTACTGTCTGTCTTTCCAATAGACTGAGCTCCATGAGGGCAGGGAGAGTGTCTTCTTGTTTTGCAATTTTATTCCCAATTTCTAGCATTGTGTGTTACATGGTTTGGGGCTCAGTGAATAATTGTCAACTTAATAAGTGGTAGGAACCAACATATGAGGTATGTTGATGCTGGTGGATGTGTGAAATCACTATGAATCGTTCCTAAACAAAGAGGGAAGCATGAGAAGAAAAAAAAAAAAAATGACAAATTCTTTTTTTCTTTTACCATTGGAAGGAAGCCTTTGTTTTTGATGCTTATCTACATATAAAGTGTGACTCAGTTTTATAACTTTTCTTAGAAAATATGAACTGCCAATTTGGGCACTCTGGAGAGCAGGAAATTTAACCTTGAACCCCATGTTCTGATCAATTAAAGGGGAGAGGAAAGAGAGCAATCCAGGAAGGTGAAAAGTTTGAAAATCAGATCATGAAAAGAGAATGCTAAGAAGATTCTACTTTCAAAATTGTCCTGAAGGAATGGAAACAGACTTTTTTTTGTTTTTTGTTTTCATTTTTGGGGTACTGGGAGACAAACCAGTTCCTATTATTGGTTATGAATTTTGCCTGCTATGTGACATGTGCTGCGTGACACGTCACATAGCAGACAAAATCTTGTCAATAAAGATGATGAGATTTTACGTGACGTTCCTTCAGGAATACTGTGGAAGAAGGCCTTTGGTGGGTTAGCTAGATCAGCAGTCCTCATCTTTTTTCTGAAACCCCAGGGTTTTGTTTGGGTTCAGGGTCTTTAGCGGAAGATTGATGGGTAGAACTCTGAGGCTCCCTTTTAGGTTTCACCAAGAGCAGCTGCTTCCAGTGCGTTTGCATAGTAAGATTTCCCAAAGATTTCAGATGGTGGAGAAGGTTCTGGTGTGTAAAAAGAAAAGCACTTAGATTAGATCTCTAGAGTCGTCTCTAACCCAAGCCTCTGGGAATTTGCAGTATTTGCACGTTGTTTCCCTGTCTTTCTTGCTAACCGTTGACGTTTAAGGTTACAGAAGTACCAAGTAGGATGAAAGCAGTGTGGTGAGATATAATTCATGAAGATCAACCTAATTGCGTGCAGTAAATGCTCTGCTACAGAATGCTTATCAAAAATGAGGACGGTGATTTTTTTTTTTAGTGTCTTGTCTTAGAATGTATATGTGCTTGTTAAAGTTTTAGAGATGAATTTAGACCTTGCATTTAGATAAAATCAAGATAAAATCAGGATAACACTTGCTTTCGTAATTAAACTATCATGTGTTACAACAACACTAGTAAATGAGTCAGGGCCTTACTAAGAAGGATCTGGCAGATAAATGAGACCACAAGTTTTGTAGCCTAGTGATGAGCACTAGATGGCCTGGCATTGCCTCCTGCTTCCACCCTTCCACGGTGGCAGGCTCTTCTGGTGTCCCATGTCTCTATTTCCTCGTGTGTAAAACAGGGAGAATAATCTCTCTCAGAGGGCTGTTTTAAGGATTAAATTAGTTAATACAAGTAAAACGCTTAGAAAAATGCCTGACACACAGTAAGTGCTCAGTAAATATTTGCCATTATTGTTATTCCATTTACGTATCCGTCATGCATTTCGGTGAACGTTGAGTTCAATTCGTTCAGTAAATGTTCATTTTAGATCACTGCTAGTGGCTGACATTGACTCAAAGGTGAAGTAAAGCGGTCTTGTTGCCTTCAAGGAGCTTTTGGTTTAAGTTGAGAAATAAGTTTACAGGGAATTACAGAACCATTTATAAGGTTTGGGGACCCAGGTGATTTGTTAGAGCAGGTGGTATTTAAGCTAGACCTTTCAGGAATGGATCGAATTTCAGAAAGTGAGGTCAGGAAAAGGTGTTCTGGGCAGAAGGAGCTAGAATGACTTTTGGCCTCAGATGCATTGGCAATGGCAGATGACCAGGACATGGAGTGGGATAAAATTAAGAACAGGTGTCAGCCCGTGAAACATATTTACTGTTAGTAATTTACTAAATTAGTAATTTAAAGTGTTTAGCAGGAAAGTGGGGAGTTTAATTCACCAACAGTATTTTAGGATGAGGTGAGTGACTAAAGATGGGAATGTTAACTAGATTGCCGAGGCATGAAAAGGGATATCCTATTTGATGTCAGGAAGTCTGAGATCCTGGAGGGTGATGTTGTTTTGGAATAGTTAGTTGGAAATAGCAGTTATGTTCTATTGGGATATAATCCGATTATATTCTATTGGGAACCAAGTCCTAGATTTGAGAGTCACGTTGACAGAGTTCATACATATGCAGTTGAGCGCATTCTCTTGGAGGAAAGAAAGCTAAAAGCTAAAGTTTGGATTTTCCTCTTGCCTTTTCTAGAGGTTGCCAAAACAAAGCCACGGCATGCCATGAAGCGGAAACGGACAGCAGATAAGTCCACCAGTACCAGCGACCCTGTGATTGAGGATGACCATGTGCAGGTGAAGAAAAAAACCCTCGCTTAACTTTCAGTCTAGCCAAGGTCCTGAATAATGACTCCAGATTCCGTCTTTATACATATAATTTTTTTTGCCCTAAAAGAGAAGAAATTGGTAACAGCTGCTTCGTAGCTTGTGCCAGTGAAAACATTTAAGCTTTAAAAAAACATCTGCAGAAAGATACATCATTTAAAGTTTCTCTCTTTGTAGGTCCTCGTATTAAAATCCAAAAATCTTGTTGGAGTCACCATGACCAACTGTGGAATCACAGATCTAGTGCTAAAAGACTGTCCCAAGATGATGTTCATCCACGGTATGTCTTAAGGCCTGGGTCATACGAGAGCGTCAAGAATGAGTTTAAAGAATTAAGGACTCGTAAATACTACAAGAACATTTCTTTATTTTTTCCAAGGAATCATTACATCGGGTTCTCATTCTGTCCTTGTTGTCATTCTCAGTTACTCCATAGTATGTGTGAGGGACCGTGTGCAGAGGCTTCTTATAAAATAGCCTCTCCTCTGCTTTCCTCCAAATGGTAATTGTTACTTGATCTAACAGAGTAGATTAACAACATGTATGGGCTTCGGAGTCCGGTAGATCTCAGCTTGAGTCCTGTCCCTACCATTTGCCAAGCTGTAGGACGTTGGACAGCTTTTGTGTTCATGTTCTGTGGGCACTGGTGACTGGGCCTGAGGTGCTTAACGGCCTCTAGATTTGATCGACGTGGTTGATCATCACCTCCAGTTTCTGGCATAATATCTTTAGTCCAGGCCCCACTTTTCTTCTCAGTCTGCGTGTTTCCAGTCCATCTTTACTTATGTACATATTCACCTCTGAACGAATAACAGGGTGTTAACTTGTGTGAGCTTTTATAATTTCAGATATATAGTATGTCCATTTTTCCATTTTCACTCAAAATTATAGTTTTGATATCTATCCGTGTAGAATTATGAAGCTATGACATGTTTGTTGCCTTGGACAAGTTCTATATTCTCTGTGTTCATCTTTTTCAGTCTGTAAAGTGTGCATAATTACACTTACCCTGTAAACACATATTTGTGAGGATTAAGTGCAATGATGTGTGTGCACATGTGTGTGTCTGTGTGTATATGTACACGTACACATAGTGGAGGGTCTGACCTCTAAAAGCTTACCAGATGTTAATTTGTATTCTATTAGTATTGCAGTATTACGGGCTTCCTTTTTTTTTTTTTTTTTTTTTTTTTTTTTTTGCATTTTTATGTTACTGGTAGTAACAAACAAAACTTTGGTAAACAAAGCTAGGTAATCCTTACCAGTTTGTCATAAACGAGGAGAATCCCAGAAAGAAGAGATAAAACTAAGAAATAAACACTACCTCTCTCCTGGATTCTAGAAAACTCTAGATCCTATGTTCACCCTCAAGAGTGGTACTTTACTCCATTCCAGCCGATGAAGTTTTAGACTGTCTACTGAATGACCATCTCCTCTTGGACTTTCCTTGTAAAACACAGTAGGGGCACATCAAAAGCTCAGGGGTCATAACAGCAGGGCAGCCCCGGCAGTGCTCCCCGCTCTGAGGTCTGAGAATCTTCCTCTCAGCCTTTGGACTCTGCTGCTTTTTGACCTCTCATTCATTTCTCTGTTCAGCTCTTGGAGAATCTGGCTGGCGCCTGACTCTGATGGTTCATTCACCCCATATCTTCTCTAAAGGTGCACATTGAAACCTGTATCCCATCTCGTCCGCTCTCTTTTCTTCCTTTCCTGTCCCCAGCCCTGCTTGCCCTTCTTCCTGCCAGGTCACAGAAGGAGAAAATAAGCCAGAAAGGCAGAGACTTGGCTCAGCCCTCTGACCTCAAGCTGGTTACAGGGAGGTGGGGACATTTGGGTCAAGGACATCATGAGGTGTCTTATTAAAGAAATCAAGCGTATCAGTTTGATTATGGTTTTATCTCTTGCATCTGATTGTCTCTTGAATTGGACTAAGTTGAAATCCATAGTAAAAATTGGATTAGAATGAACTTTAAGGTTAAAAATAGAGGAAAGGGATATTTTTCTGAAGTTGAGCATACTGTTGAGTTAAATGCATTTATTATATAAGTTATTTTTCTTTTAATCCTACACTTTATATGTTAAACAGGGAGAATATTTAATCGTGTTTTCAGGCCAGCATTTTTTTAAATATATTTTTTTAATGTTTATTTTTGAGAGAGAGGAGAGAGACAGCATGAGTGGGGGAGGAACAGAGAGAGGGAGACACAGAATCCTAAGCAGGCTCCAGGCTCTCAGCTGTCAGCACAGAGCCTGGTGTGGGGCTTGAACTCACAGACTGTGAGATCGTGACCTGAGCCAAAGTCGGACGTTGAACCGACTGAGCCACCCAGACATCCCTCAGGCCAGCATTTTTAATAGAACTCTCTGCAGTGATGGAAATGTTCTGTGTCTGTACTGTTTGATATGGTAACCACTGGCCACATGTGACTATTGAACATTCAAACTGTGGCTAATGCCTGATGAACTAAATTGTTAATCTTACTGCATTTTAGTTAATAGAAATTTAAAAAGCTACAGGTGGCTAGTGGCTACCACATCGAACTATACAGCTTCAGACCAAAGTATCCAAATAGTTTTGGGTCTTTTAAGGTTTTCTGTTTATACTTATGATAGGAATTGAAATCGACTCGGCTCATTTCCTGTGGGTGTAAAATAATATATGCAAATTATTCTAGGTTTATTTGAACATTACCCATAAAATTTAACCGTTACCATCATTCATTCTTTTCAGTAAATCTTTTCTAAACAATTTGTATGGTTAAGCAAAGTCATTCTCTGGAATGTGGACTCCTCAAAGTAAAATCTTAGGAAAAAGTTCCTTCAGTGGGAGGGAGTGACCACCTTCTTTTGAACAGGGCAGAATCACGTTTTCAAATCACTTTGATAACTGTTAGTTGTACTTTATGACAGTACTTGACCTGTGTTAAAGATGTTCATGTCTGCGGCATCTTTTGCTAATATAAGTCGGCCCGGTCCCCCAAAGATCATTCTCAAGTGGGCGGTACACTGACTGCTATATTACTTTGTACGACCTATTCATGGAGCTTATCGTTTCCATTTTGTAGCTACCAGGTGCAGGGTACTGAAACATTTAAAAGTAGAAAATGCACCAATCGTAAATCGATTTGACTACGCACAGTGCAAGAAACTGAATATGGATCAAGTACTAGACCAGATCCTACGGATGCCTCCTGAGAGAAACCGCATCATATACCTCCGCCCGATGCAGCAGGTAACGAGCTCTGCTCTTTTCTGAGGGATGTTGCAGTGTTTTTTTTTTTTTTTTTTTTTTTTTTTTTTTTTTTTTTTTTTTAAGTCTCCCACCTTTTTGGACTTGGGATTTAGTCATTGGCTCAACCCGTGGTCATGATTCTTTAGATTCTACACAGTTCTTTTAGCCATACTAGACCACCTTGCCAGTCTTCCTCATTAACGTTTCTCTGTTAGATTTTTGTGGGTTCTTACCAAATGACAGGATGAGGGCAGTCATTGAAGTTTTTATACTTATTAAAAGTTGCCCGTTTAGAACACAGACTCTGGTTTCAGACCGCCTGATTCACAGTCTCATTCACTGACAGGGAGCGGATTACTTAGCTGCTTTGCCTTAGTTTTTTCAGCTATACAATTAGACTAAAAACCTACACTTACTGTGATAGTTAAATTAATATACGTAGTGTTAGAACAGTTGCATATAGTAAGCAATCCTTTGATAGCTCCTATCCTCCTTATTTTTTCTTTTTATTGTATCTCTATGAGAAGATGGATGTTAGTTGAACCTATTATGTTAACATTTCACAGTACAGGTAAATCAGACTGTCCTGCTGTATGTCTTACATTATACAGTGATGTGTGTCAATTACTTCTCAGTAACACTGAGGGAGATAAAAAGTGCAAACATACGTAAGACTCTGCTTGGTGTGATGCCAAAATAAAGTTTAAAGGAAATAGTATATAATTGTTGTAGTCACTGTTTGAGCCTGGCCCCAAAAGACTCATTTCAACAAACACATCCTTTGTTTATAATTTTTGGGGGCTGAAAAATCCACAGAGAAGGCATCATCCTTCTCTCGAGAAGTTTGCCTTTCTGGTAGGAGGTAGACACGTATGCCACTAAGATGGTAAGATGGGATTGCAGAAGAGAGATGGGGAAGAGGGCACTCCATGAGAAGAAAGCAAGTGAGTAAAGGCCACAAGGGGGGCAAGGAAATGTGTTCTGCCATTAGGATTGGCAGTGGGCCAGTTTGGATAGAGTATAGAACACTACACATTCGCAGCTCTGACACAGCCAGTACCTACACCTGGGAAGGACATACTCCGAAGTGGATTCCTGGGGTCACTTACCTGCATCTGGATTCCTTGCTTTAGTGGGCATTTATATTAATATGACCATGAGATGGAAATCAGGGCGATTGCCAGGTAGAAAAATTTTGCTGAGCCCCACTCCCCACATGGCCAGCTGTGCTCAGGACTGAATGTGACTATTTGACTTTCAGATCTGCCCAAGATTTTAAAACTGAGGTCCCGAAGAAAGATTGTTCATGCTCTAAGGAGCTAGATTTCTAAGGCATTCACTTCCTTTGTCCAAAGCCCTCTCTGTGATGTCTTCCCCAGGTGGACACACTAACATTGGAACAGAAGCTCTTTAGTGGTCCCTACCCCTATCACATCTGTATTATCCACGAGTTCAGTAACCCTCCCAATGTCCGGAACAAAGTGCGTATCCGCAGCTGGATGGATACCATAGCAAACATCAATCAGTAAGTAATCTGTGGTCCCTGGAGGCCTTTTCAGTCATTGCCTATGGGAGGGGTTCCCAGAAACACAACCTAGTTGTTCTTTATTGTAAATGATACTTGTCTGGGCTTTTCAGGCACCGAAACATATGAAATATAACGTGTAAAAAAACCTGAGGGAAATGGGGACTTAAAGTGAAAAGCATGCATGCGTTATTTGTAACTTTATTTCTGAACTTAGAGAAAAATTGCAGGAACAGACTGTACGTACACATTTGACTTCATTCCTTTAGCCTTAGGGCATGGAAAAGAGATAAAATTAAAGATCTTAAAACTGTGACATTTTGTATCATCAGAAAATTAGACTTTTTATGCCTTTGTTATATAAATGTTTTATTAAGCACCTTACACAAACGACATTTGATTAGAGAGTGGCTTTCTCTCTTTCCCCGATAGGATTTTGAAGGTAGTGAAGAAAGTAACTTTGAACTGACTAGATATGTTATCCTCTTCTAGTCTTCTGCTTCTGTTAGCTATTTAATACTTCGTTTGAGATGCTCCCTAGAATCTAGGCCTGATACAATTTTGACAGTCCTTTCTACCCCACACCCCAACATTATTTCCGGTTTTGTAATTTTTAATTTTTTTGTTGTTGTTGCCTCCAGAGAGCTCATTAAGTACGAATTCTTCCCTGAAGCTACGCGAAGTGAGGATGATTTAAAGAAATACCCCAAGTACCCGTGGGGGAGAGAAATCTATACTTTAGAAGGTGAGCATTTACAGATGGCTGGGAAGCTAAATTAACTAGCTGGTTAACTAACTAGATGGAGAGACAGGTATTAAGGAAGCAAGGAGTGGGAGCCTTACAGTTTGTCAAGGTGATGGGTGTTTTGACTGTCTGCAGGTAGCAGGGGCCAGATAAATCCTGCTCTCCCTGTGTGAGTCTTTGCCATCCCCCACCTAATCAGAAGCAGTGTGGAAACACAAAAGGTAGAAGAAAATTAAACTTGCTGTATAGTCTGAGAGTTGGAAGTGACTTTAGGGCACCTATCTCAACTTCTTCATTTTATATAAAGAGAGGGAAAAACAGAGGCGTTTCCTGGAACCAGAGGGTGACCAAAGGTCACATGACCGAATAGCAGCAGAGCTAGAATTAGAATGGACCCTTCCTGGTCCAGCCCTTTTTTGCCCATCGTGAATGAAAGCACACTTTACATTGTGCTTACAGGACACTACCGTGTTTGGCCCCGTCCTTACTGCCCTGGCCGCAGCGCTGTTAACGTGTCGTCTTCTTTCAGGGGTTGTGGATGGAGCTCCGTATTCCATGATCTCTGACTTCCCTTGGTTGAGATCATTGCGGGCAGCAGAACCCAACAGCTTCGCCAGATATGACTTTGAAGACGATGAAGAAAGTAATTATGACCTGACTTGATTTGTATTCTCCAGTTTGAGTATATCCTGCTGTGTTAGGTGCTTCATACTTTGTTTGAGTTAAAAGCAGTGTAGCCTGTAACTGCTTCCTGTATAATTGTTTTTATTTGCTTTTTGTTAGCATTCGCTTCTCCCCCCCGCAAACAGCAGCTCTAGATTTGTACAGTAATCAGTTGATTTACTAGGGATATATGAAGATTGGCAGGCAGGACTCCTTGAGACAGATTTTTCTAGCTAGATATTTTTATTACCAAAATGTTTATAATTTTCTTGCTCTTTATTAAGAGTTTGACAACTATATTATTTTGAAGTTGTTTCATTTATGCTAATTATATGAAAAGATCTTTTGAGTATAGTTCTTCTCTGAGTGTTAGCACTCTTGAGTACCCATTTGTAGGAAGTTTTTAAAAACCATTTTAGGAGGAGGGGCGCCTGGGTGGCTCAGTCGGTTAAGCGTCCGACTTCGGCTCAGGTCATGAACCCATGGCTTGTGGGTTTGAGCCCTGCATCGGGCTCTGTGCTGACAGCTCAGAGCCTGGAGCCTACTTTGAATTCTGTGTCTCCCTCTCTCTCTGCCCCTCCCCTGCTCGCCCTCTGTGTCTCTCTCTCACATCTTCAATGTGTTTCAAATAAACATTGGAGAAGATATATATATGATGAAGAAATAGATTTGAAAAACTACACGTACATGTATACATGACTTACCTGTCTGGTGCGTTGTCAGCTTGGGCCTTTAATCATGCATGCTGTCTTGGGCACCAGACATGGCATGTCTGTAATAAGGGGACCCCTTTCAAGAGCTGAACGTATTTCCGTCCCATCGCATTACGGGATATAGGCATATCTCATGGACCGGCTTAGTCAGGGCCTTTCCAAATGATTCTGGTAATCATACGTGTTTCCCCTTTACTTTCTAATTTCTAAGGCACCATCTATGCTCCTCGAAGGAAAGGGCAGCTGTCTGCAGACATCTGTATGGAAACAATAGGAGAGGAAATTTCGGAGATGCGTCAAATGAAGAAGGGTGTGTTTCAGCGAGTAGTGGCAATTTTTATCCACTATTGTGATGTCAATGGGGAGCCGGTTGAAGATGACTACATTTGACTGGTCCCTCCTACTCTCCAGGTATTCTGGCGGAAAGCCGCTGGGGTCGCTCAGCTGCCAGCGAGTGCCACAGGGATTCAGGGCATGCAGTTTGGAAGCCCTGGCACATTTTGGTATATAGGAAATGTACAAGGAACACTGAAGTTGTATACAAAGATTTGTACATAAAGAAAACATACAAAGACAGTTCCTGAGTACCAACTTTATATCATATGTTTATACAATTTAATTTAAGAATTCATTTTAATGAAGGCAGATAATTGGAAAGAGTTCATTTCGTTCATTTTCGTTCATTTTTCCTGACTTAGTTCATGAAGTGTCACTTTTTGGCTGAGCCCCCAATTTACTATATTCTTGATAATCATTGTCATCCCCTTAAATCTGTGCCTTTTTCTTCTCGAGCAAAGCTGTTTGAGTAAATCTGTTGAAGAGTCTTTTTGTGTCTTGTGTGCTTTTTTTGTGTTATGATTAAAACCAACTAAACCCAATAGTCAGAGGCAACTTTATGTTTGTGTACAAAATGGTGTTTTTTTTTCCCCCTTAGTATTATAGTTGCCGTATTTCTTAAAATGAAATAAAAAGATTCATGAGTTTAAAAAAAAAAAAAAATGAGTTTGAGGGGGGAAGTGGAAGTTTCCAAAGCATTTCTAGTTATTTATTTCCATATTCAATTGTGTATATGCTTTATCTTGAATATAAAAATAAAAGTTTATTAAAAACTTTTTTCTGGCCTTGGATCTGAATCCCTCTTTTCAAAGAAGAGTAGCAACTACTGTACAGAAAAGGAACGTGTAGATTTGTGTCTAAGATTTCAGCATAATCCAGTTTCTCATCTCTTTTTTTCTAAAATTCAGTGGCTGCAAGATGTCCAACTCGAACTCTTACGTGATGGAACAGTGAGAAGAGCAGAATTTCCCCCAAATACCTGGTCACCGTGAGATGGCCTTTCTCCTTTCGCACGGGGGAGAAATTACCCTAATTTGGTGGTGATACATGCAATATTATGTGTAGGGCCAGGGGTCAGGAGCACGAAAAGCTTTAAAGCCATACCTACGTTCGAGGGACAGTGTTGCCACTGGCTAGCTGAGTGACCTCAACAAAACGTTTAAACCGAAATTCTGTGGAAAAGTGTTGCCCACCCTCTCCGAGTGGCCATACGTGCTTGGGGTGTGTATGAGGTGTGAGGGCTCTTAGAGACTGCCGAGGCCAACCTTTTCACTTACAGGAGATTAACTGAAGCGCGGAGAGGGAAATTTTCTCACTTAATGGTCGACAACCGGTTAAGGCACTTCAAGGGTCATTCCCATTGGGCTGCCTCCCTATCTATCGTTAATGTCCATAGAAATATGTAGGGACGCCAGAAATTCACACACTAAAATAGTGGGAATGGTAATCAGTGTCTTTCGCCAGAGTTCTTTTTTGAAGACAGAATTCTGTTAACGCTGGGAAGAATGTCCAGTACGCCACTGAGTCAGCCTTTTATGACCTTGTATTTAACTCCACTAATCTCCCTTTTAACTAAAAGAGAGTGTTGTACTCTGCAGGTTAGAGGTGTGACCAGCAAAAAGCAGGAAACAAATTACAAAACAATCTAGATATTTCAAACTACTACAAAACCCCCAACACTTAGACTCCCAGCTACCCTGTTTTTTCAGGTGTAACCATAATCACCAAATCACGGAAACAATGCTTCGATGAGCCGCTAGAGGCCGCTGCTTTCTAACTTAGTGGTTTCTTACCGGCTCCTCTCCTCGCCCGCTGTTAGAGCAAGTGCAGCGGGAAGCGCTAAAATCCTTCTCAAGATACCCAGATTGGAACAAATAAAAAAAGCAGCAGTCTTGGGAGAAGACGACGATAGTGACATTTGGTCAGTGTCTATGGAATGAATGGCTGGGTAGCGATTGCCCTAGAGCAGGGGTCGGCGCACTTTTCGCACAGGGCCAGATAGTAATTACCTGAGGCCCCACACGGCAGTTACCCTGGTGTTGGAGCACGAAAGCAGCCACAGAGCCTGTGTCAACCAGTGGGCATGGCTGTGCTACAGTGAAACTTTATTTGCGGACACGGATTTGAATATCCCACAATTTTCACGTGTCACAAGATACCTTCTGTCTGCCGACCACTTTACAGAGTAAAAGCCATTCTTAGTTTACAGACCGGAGCATCTGGCCCCCAGGCCACATACCTGCCATAGACAACTGAGCTGCCCCGCCATCCATTCAGTTGCTTGTCACCAGCTTGTGGTGCAGTGTCTTGGCACAGCTTTAAAAGGCTTTAAGAAACGTTTCTTGGACGGATGACTGCATTAATGTCGGTGTCGGAGACCATCGTGTCTCTCCTCCAGTGCGGCCGGATGCAGGCCCTAACGGTCTCTGTAAATCACAGCTGGCACACAGCTCTTACGGGGACTTCACCGGGGGATCCAAGGATGTGGATGCAAATTCTAACCCCCTCAAATGACCGCCAAGTGACCTGGAGATGGTCACAGCCTCTACCCTGGAGCCTCAGATAAACGCGCCCACCCCCAGGGCACCTGTGAAGGTGCAGCGAGAGCCTCCAGAAACCGCAAAGTGTGAGGCAAGTGGACATAGTATCGCTTCCACTGTAATTCCCTTTATTATGAAAGGGGTTTTTTTAGTGATCTTAACCTTCTGTTCCTTCGACCATATTCCAGGGTGATAGGAAACAGAACTGGTGAGGCCATTAAGGCAATACTACTGGTCCTATGAAAGCATTTTTAAGAGCATTTACCAAAGGCTTTCCGTGCATCCTCATTCTGACTTTCAGTGTGGCTGATCATTATGTCCCCTGCTTTACTGTTGGGGAAATTAGGGTTTAGCGGGTTAAATATCTTGCTCAAAGGCATGCGCCTAGGAAGTGGTGAAAGCAGGATGCTGTCAGTCTGCCTCCAAAGTCTGTGCAACTTGGGCAGAGTGTCTCAGTCCCTTCGAAGGGAGGCTTGGCTAAAGCCCAGGCAGGGGCTGGCTTCCTCCCGCAGGCAAGCTGCCCCTTAAACTTGAACCCATTCCGGCTGACCTTCATATGGTTAGCACAGTCCCAGGAAAACAGAGACTGCTGATTTTGATGCGGGCCTCAGATGCCCCACTCAGACACGGGATGCGGCCAGACGGTGACGGAATCAACACCGCAGGCCGTGTGGCATCCGTATGGCACGCACACAGCAACTAAAATGAACCAAGAATCACATGTGTTGATGTGAAACGCTTCCGGTGTCCCGAAAGAAAAGCCGAGTTGCAGATCATGATACACAAGCATTATTTATGTATAACAACAAAACAAGACCATAGATTTTTATCTGTACATTTATACATATGTGGATACACAGGACACGTCCGTGAGTTACATAAGCCAGATAGAAGAGCGGTTACTTCTTGGGAGGGGAGGGGGATTGAGCTGGAGTCCAGGGGCATTTTGCTGTATCTGTAGTTAGAACTCCTTATAATGGGAATGGACTGCATAAATACATTATGTGTGTAACCCATCATTTATGTTGTCTAAAAATATATAATTTGTATATTTAGAAACACACGTGAAGAAGGGGAGGAAGAAAGCACTCTTTTAGAATGGAGTGGTCCAAAGTGTTTCAGCCCCGACTCCTGTGTCCTTGGGCAAATCACCTTCCCTGACAGACGGTTTCCTTTTCTATAAAATGCTGTCAGTAATCCCTCCCCGCTGGTTGCTGTGAGAGGCCCAGGGACCTCGCTGGGAAAATGCCGAGAAACTTGTAAAGTGCCTGCAGTGGTGAGCTCCGGGGACAGAGGAGCCTGTCCAGATAGCGTTCCAGGCTCCAACTACAGATTTGGCAACGTCAAGCTGCCTTCCGCCGGAGCCACGCCTGGAGGGTCTGAGATACAAAAGCCAAATGCTCTCTTTGGCTCACTTACCTCGTTCTCAGGGCCCGCTGCTGGCTTTTCTGTAGCCCGGGCGGCAGGGGAGTTACCGCAAAGAGGGGGAGAGATCAGCGCAGGAGGGCCTTTCCTCCCCGACCAGCGGTCTGCCAGATCCCTCCCAGGTTTAAAGACAGAAATGGAGGCTCAGAGAGTGAAAGGGAACCAAAGAAGACACCAGAGCGAGTGCCAGGCAGGGCGGCACACAGGAACAGTAAGTCCCGATGCCTCTCCGGGCCCCAGGCTGAGGCTCAAAGGAACTTCCCATCAACAGGAAGGCAGGGGCCACCCTTGCTTGCTCACTCCTCTTCCAGCATCCGGCCGGCAGGGGACAGTGGAGTGAGTTCACCCCGGTAAGGGACGAGGGGCCTGTGGTTGGGACTGTGGGCTGACCATCACGCAGCCCGGGGGGCGCTCCCCAGACGCACACTTTCGGCCCGGGCTATTCACCAGACCTCGGCTGAGGTCGCTCTGCTGCAAAGCTGGAGAATTTTGGGTACTTCTTGAAAGGATTTTATGAGGATTGAGATAATCCCCATAAAGCACTTAACACAGAGCCTAGCAGAAAGGAGCTCAGTAAATGTTAGCTTCTCTTATTGCTACATTATTATTATTATTTTCTGGGGTGAGCTAAAAAAAGAGGGGAAGGGAAAGGAGAAACCGAATCACATATAATAGCCATTAAAAGTATCGTCAGTTTCATGGGGCGCCTGGGTGGCTCCGTCGGTTAAGTGTCCCATTCTTGGTTTCGGCTCAGGTCATGGTCTCATGGTTTCGTGAGTTCAAGCCCCGTGTTGGGCTCCGCATTGGCAGCATGGAGCCTGCTTGAGATTCTCTCTCTCCCTCTCTCTCTCTGCCCCTCACCCACTCTCTCTCTCTCTCTCTCTCTCTCTCTCAAAATACATAAACTTAATAAAAAATTTTTTTTTAATATCATCAGTTTCACTTCTCTCTATGGTTCCAAAAGGTATCGAATGCCACTCGTGATTAGCGACATCCACTCGTAAAGTTTGGAAGTTGCCCTCTGGGGACTTCTCTCACAGTCCTTCCCAGCTGCAAGAGTCCCTGGTGGGGTGGGCCCACCCACCCTCCAGTGCTCAGTCAGGTCCTTTCAAACAAGGAAAGCACTTGGCTTAAGTTAGAACTTAAGACTTTGCTTTGTTTTCATTTCTCTATCTCTATGCCTGCTTTCTATTTATGGCAAGTCATACTGGTTTTCTAGTCTGGGACTGATACGTTTCTTCTGAAATGAGTTTATCTAAGTGAACACTTGAATTGACTTAAAGGAAAATATTAAGCAAATCGCAGTACAGGCGGGACACATATTTGGGGAGAATCCTAACAGTGGCCCTTGGATGACCCGTGTTGGAACGCTCCCAACAATCCTAGCGGCTCTGAGAGTTTCGCCATTTTGTGGATGAGACCAGTGAGGCAAGAGCTGGTTAAAGCCCAAAGCAGCACGCTGTCCCAAACCCAGGCCTTGAAATCCATCCCTGATTTGTTTAAATTTAAGCCAGATACTCGGCCTCAGTTTTCTAGACTGAATGGAAAAGAGATTGCAGAGTGTGGGTAGAAAAGGTAAATGCATTCATGAGTCCTTTCCCCCCAAACCTAGCTGTTACAGGAAGGACATTGACCAAAGTAGAGTAATAAACAGAAAATCAGCACTGATCTCTCCCCAGAGAGAGGCACAGCAACACAGCACCAAGAAGACGTTACTTTTGTTCTTACTCCAAGACGACATGAAAGGCAATTTAGTTATAGCCCCTCCCGGAGGCCCTCCCTCACCCACCCTATGCCCACCCCTCATTTCCCAGGCCGACAGCAACTGGCTCCTGGACACAGCAAATGAGCAGCCAGTGGAAATGTTGGTAAGATGGGAAGGGGAGATCTCAGAAAGAATGGGTTTTTCTACAAATACTACTTGGGGGCCAGTTGAAGAAGTTGGTTTTGATCTCTTTTCCTTTCCAGCTGCTGACCATGAGCTGGAAGGGGAGCCCCGGGGCTTCTACCTGGACAGTCCTGTGAGCTGGAGAGTCAAGTTGAGAAGAAGCGCAGGTAAAGCCCCTTTATCTCAGGCACGGGGTAGTCTGGTTACAATGGCCGTCCCCACCGTAACTGTCCAGACCAAACTGGCAGATGTGGCCATGGGTGTATGCCCTTCTCCCCAGAAGCATCTCTTGACACTTCAAGTTTCCTGGAAGAAGGTGGTCTTCTCAGAGAAGACAGCAGGGTACGTCTCCTCCTGCCTTGGACAGGCTCTACGTCTCCTTCTCAGTCTTCCATAAACATGCTTTATTACCTGGATTCCCAGAAGCCAGACATTTAAATAACGCCAGGCTAGCGGCTGTCCAGACAGAGCTCATCTGTCCCTGTCCTGTAAACCTCCAATGTGGCTGTTGGGTGCATTGCCCACATCATCCCAGCCTTGGTCCAAAGACATAGCAAAGTTGGCTTATGAGGCCTCCTCTGCAAAGGACATTATCTTTTTGACAATGGCAAGGGCTTCTATTTCCTCAACCACTGTCTTTTTTTTTTTTAACTGGTCTGGGGTGCTAATGACCTCTACAGACTGAGACACCTGTCATGGGCTGACCCACAGAAGCGTATCCAGAAGGTCCAAAAGATAATGGCCTGATGATATAAGTTTTCATTTTCCCGCATATGATATAATCTGAAGATCTCTGTCGAATCCCTGTCGAGACCATTTAATATGGTAGACCTAACGGCAAGAAATAATATTTTACACAAGCAGACAAGCTTGTGAAGCTCCTGGGAAAAGAAGCATTTCATAGGGAAGAAATCCTACCGTATTTATGCATGTGCGTATGCATATATGTATTAAATAGTAGATACTATCAACTTCGGGGGCATTAAACAAAGCTTACCAGCTGCCTCAAAGCACTAAGCCTACCCCTCCTCATGATGATCTCTTAGTCTTTCCCTAAGAAGTTCTTTGTGCTTTGAGATCAGAGACCTCATTCAGAGAGCATCTGAAGCCCTCTGGACCCCCGAGTTCACTCAGCTCTGCCTTTTCATTGAAAAAGTACAGAAAGAATATGCGACTGCAAGGAGGTCTGTTAGTCCTGTCTGGGAGGGTCCCGTAAGTGGGGTGACCAGCCAGCCTACTTTACCTGGAACTGAGGGATCTCCTGGGATATGGGACTTGTAGCGCAAAAGCCATCCTTCCCACCATATCTGGGCCCAAAGAAAAGAGGAATATCAGGTATGTTCTGCTTTCGTGGATAAAATAGGTGATAAGGAGGCAATTGTGGGATCACTTAGGAAGGAAAGTAGGGTCAACAGACCAAGCACAAGGGCAAGAAGAACTGGTGAGGCTAGGAACTTCGGGCACATCTTTATCTTGTAAACTCCCTCCTGCCACCCCCACCCCCACAGCTGCCACCCCCACCCACATTGCCTCTTCCTGGGTTGGGTCCCTAAGGACCGGCAGGGGATCCTTTCAATAGAATTGTTATCAGCAGTCAAAAGAAAGGCAACTGGAAAAAAATTGCCCTCCAGAGTCTCAATCTGGGGGGATAATTCACCCCAAGATAAAATGATTTGCTGGTAGCTTTGACATCAGGGTCATCATCTCTTTAGGAGCTTGGAGGAAGTGAGACACTGAAAAAGATGTAGAAAAATGTAGTCCCAGCAGCCTCCCAGGCAGGGGGGTCAGTGAGTTTTCCCAAGAAAGTAAGCTGGTCTGTGATTATGTCTTGGCCCAAAGTGCCCAGCCAGAGACCAAGCACTGCCTCAGCACAGGGTCTTGAACGCCCCTAACAGGTGTCTTATTGGAGCAACTTGGTTTCCTTGCAAAATCTGAGTTGTAAGACCATCCTCAATCGGCATTCTTGGTAAAGGTGCAGTGCTTTTCCCCATTGTCATGGAAGGAAAGTGAATCAAGATTCATTCCACATGACCTCAAAGCCAGTATGCCAATGAGAAAATGTCATCTTGAAGCACACATATAAATTAGACCAGCTGTAAAGATGCCTTTGGGTAATGGATCCAAAATCAACACCTGAGCAGTTTCCAAATCTCTCCCCAAGAAAAAAGTAAAGAGAAATGTGCATGTCTCCCAACCAGAAAACACTGATGTTTCAATTGTCAGCACTTGAAACAGTGCTTCCAGACAGGCATCTTGGCCTTGATACCAACTTGGCTTCATTACAAAAGCCTTGATTAATTCACCCACCAAAGCATGTCCAGAAGATGGTCACAGTGGAGAAGAAATTGGGAGCTGCTTAGCTTAGAGAGAAGACTTGAAAGGGTGGGTGGATGGCAGATCAGTATTTTCCAATATCCAAGGGCTCTCGAGGGGAACAGGGAGCTAAGCCGCATGGGCCCAGATGGAAGATAGAGCAGAGACAAGATTGCGTTCCAACAAAGGGGAAAACTTCCTTATAATTAAAACTTCCCTGTAATAGAAGGAACGGCATTAGGAGGTAGTGAGCTCCCATCCCTGAAGGTGTGCAAGCAGAGTTCTGACCAACGTCCAGGGATACTATGGAAGATGCTACTCCTGTGTTGGATTGGAGGCCAGATCTGATGATGCCTGCTGGAAGAGGCTACTCTTGTGTTGGACTGGAGGCTGGATCTGAGGATGCCTGAAGTCCCTTCTCAGCTCTGAGATTCTCCATACTCTGGCTTTGGGGCCTGTCCAACACTGTGCTCCATGTACCTTCCCTGGGCCCTCAGCCCTACTGCTTCGTGCCTCACTGGTGGTGATGAGGGTCAGGAGAGATGCCAGGGTGTCCTGTTCATGCAGACACGAATGGGAATGAATGGCTTAGTCATGAGCCACGTTCTCAATCAGAAGCATGATTCCAAGGATTCTGGGTCATTGTGTATGGGCAATTTCTCAAGTTCCTGGTGGTGTCCACTGTGCAGAACTGTGTACCTAGGGAGGAAGGAAGGAAAGCATGAGAATTCAACAGGCATCCTTCAAAGGCACCAAAGAGAGTACTCTCGCCACTGTGACTCCCTTTCTACTGCACGGTTCTGAGAGCATGGTGAGGTAGGGCTGGGCATGGGGGTACTTCAGTAGGCGGGAAGTCCAAAGAACTTCATCCAAAAGTGAGGAACTGGAGGCCTGGAGGAAATGACAGGCCCAGGATTACCCAAAGAGTGAGTGGCAGGTCTTGGACTGGAACCCAGTTTTCTTTCCTCCCAACAAAGCCTAAGTCTCTTGTTACTCATCAAAATGGACTCTGTGTGAATACGCCAAGTTTCCTCCACCAGGGAGGGTTCAAAGCGCTGAGATTTGTAAACCACTCAGTCTGAAAGACACTATACCCGTTATTTGTTTCTTTGATTCCTTTTGGTGACCTTTGGAAGAGTCAATCAGCTGGATGAATCAAACAGCAGGTTGACTGTAAGCATCACGGCGAAATTTACACTGCCGTATCACACAACTGCACGCATCTGTTAATTGCCTTTAAATCAATCTCAATTGCAAGTGGGTCATATCATCAGTAACCCAGATCCCAGCCTCTGGCAGTTATTCTTATGAAATTTCCGGAGAGTTTCGGAGCACTACCACCACTTGCTTCCCTAAGGCCAACGTTAAGCCTATTCAGCGGGACAAATAAACACACCGGTCTGTCATTTGGCATACGCTGATGATCAACGTGGTGGTGGCTTCTGATGAATTGCATTAATTCTGAGTTTGCTTTGAATCGTAATAAATTGTGGCTGACCTGCACGGATGGACTGGTACCGTACTAAACCCTCTCCGTGCATTACCTTTTTCAATCTTTGCAACAGAAGATAGTATTGCACTCGTTTTTCGGTTGAGCAAATGACACAGAGATCCAGTGACTTGCCCAAGAGAATAAAGGTAACATGTGAAGAGAAAGTCAATCAAATTTCTGTCTGTCTGATGCCAACCCCCACGTTCTCACACAGCCCGTGGACCAGGTATGAATTTAGAATAGTGGGTCCCCACCGGGACAATTTGGAGCCATTTTTCGTTGTCATGGCTGGGGCACCTAGTAGGTAGAGACCGAGGTGCTGCTACACATTGTGCAACCCATAGCACAGTGTCCCGCAGCCGTTACCTGGCCCCAAACGTCAACAGTGCCAAGACTGAGAAACCCTGATCTAGAAGAAAAAGTCCTCTTGGCTGGCTAAAAAGCACATGTTAGCAGAGGTACACAGACCAGGTGAAAGCATGAGTCCGAGATCTCACAGAATTGTCCACTGTGGCTGCTGCTGGTCTTGAAAGCGAGTGGAGGGGATGCGGCTTGAAAACCACAAGCACCTGCTAGAGGAGTGTGGAGAAGAACAAAGTGGAAAAGACTACAGAAAGGAAGATCGTGCAGTCTTAATGAGGGTGAGCAGGGAAGGTCCCGGAGAGAGGTATGTGACTAGAGACTTCAGGGAAGTTAGTGTTCCGGCTACTGAGTCATTAATGCTCAGCCTAGAAACCACTCCTCTATGCTTGGCTTCGGAAGAATGCTGCAAACCGAGAATCAGTTTCCTACGCTGGCTCCAATCAGGCTTCTCCAGCAGGGGGCGCTGCAGGAGGATGGGGGCTGGAAACAAGGAAAAGGCCCCCCGCCCCTCCTGTGGCCTCCATCCCCGTTCTCAGTGTTTCCAACTCTGCGGCTTTGCAGCAGCGCCCACGGAGACATGAGCCCCAGCTGGCCGGGGTCTCCTCCTTTGGAGGTCGGTCTACATCTCCGTTCTGTGAGGTCCCTCCTCTGCGTTCCTATGTTTTGTGTGTTTGTTGGTTGGTTGCCTTGTTCTCTCAGCCCTAGAAGTTGCTTCGGACAGAGCTCACATCAGTGAGGAAGATGTGCACCAAGCACCATTTTCTATAATCACACGCATTGTCCCATTTGTATCCTTCGCTCTTCACAGCCCCAAGCGGTACCCGCTGTCCTCAAGCCTATTTTATGGATGAGACAACTGAGACTCAGAGAAGGTAAGCAATTGATACGAGTCCCCCAGGGTCCGCGAGGCCCACACTCTTCACCTCAAAACACACTCCTGAACCCCTGCCCTATTTGCGGCCAATGGGTCGCTTTCACAGGCGATCCATGGCACCTCCTCCTACACCAAGTTCACATGAAGAAAGTGTCCTGGTTGAAAAGCCAAACTGATACATCTGACCGTGTTGGCAAACGTGCTTTCAGGGAACACAGGCGCACGTCTGCGGCAGCCTTTCACACACCTCTCCTCAGTGTCTGTGTCTCGCGTGCTAATGAGCAAGTCGTTCAGGAATGACCAGAAAAGAGGTGTGGAACTGGAGTGGATACTCTGAGCGGAGATTCCCTTTATCCGGAGCATAGCTGGAAGCCAGCAGCTTGTATCGGACATGGGAGGAGGCAGAAGGGCACGCTCTCCAGTTACAACACACGGTGGGGGGTATCGTTTACCATGCTATGGTGGCTGGTACACACAGGATGGAGGAACTGGTCTGAGATCTCGGTGGCAGGACTCTAGGAGAGGCACTGGGTCTCCCATGGAGTCTGGCCTGCAGAGGTTGGGTGTGCATTCCTGGGCTTAGGTATGGATCTTCACCTCGGTGTTTTTCACTTTCCTAGTAAAGAGCAGGTATTTAAGCAGATCTGGGTTCACCTGAATGGCCACCTTATAAACTCACACCGCTTTGCGAATTCAGGTCATTTACATCAGGTCCACCCAGATGTCACGGTGACAGGGGCCAACTTTATACAGTGTTTCTGAGGAGGATGCATGAGCTCCCAGCAGTCTATAAGCACCTTCAGGGGGATCGACGCATCCTTGACTTGAGGAATACCAGGGAAAAGGAAACACACGATACTGCAGACAAACAGAACAGCCTTCAGACCCTGACTCTGCCATCTACTGGCTCTGTGACCCGGTCACTTAGATCAATTCCATCTACTGCACAGCTTCTTTGTGCTAATAACATCAACATCTATAATGGGCTTAGCAAAGGGCTCTACCCACAGAAGATCCACTGTTAAGGAGACCGAGGCTCAGAAAGTGTGACTTTCCCAGGGTCAGAGAAGTAGTTACATACGGAACGGTTAAGAATGCAGACTCTTAATGCCTGGCTAAATCCTGCCTCTGACACTCACTAACTCTGTGAATTACTGCAAATGTTCTGGGTTGTTGCGTGAGATGAGATAACGCACACAAAATGCTTATTAGAACGGTGACAGTCAAGTAATAAGCACTTTATAAATGTCTATTAGTACTGGTGCTACTTGATGTTGGACGTAGAACTTGAACCCAGTACTGGATTGCCAATTCGGTGCAGAAATCCATCCTTTAGTAATTGATCAGACATTTGTTCACTTCGCAACTGATCACGGGGCTGAAAGAAACCTTCATGAAGACTTTATATCAGCTTCCTAGTGCTTTTGTACAAATTACCACCAACCATTACCACGCATCTGTCAGAGTGGCAAATGTCTGTCAGTTCTGTTTGCTGTAAGATCTTACTCGCCATTTTTGCAGCTGTGCTGATGGAAAGCAAACCCCAGAGGTGTGGGTGTACCTGGGCAGTTTCAAGTCCAGATGAAAAAACTCGCTGCCGTTTCCCAAGCAACAGCAAGGCAGGAGGCAGCTCCCTTCAAGCTGGGTTGCTTCCCCCCTTAGCATTAATTTACTCAAACATGATGGGAGCCACATTAGGTTTGGTAATTACCTGAGTCTACAATTCATTCACTGAGCAATTAGCCTCGCACTTAGAGCAGCCTGGATGCAATAATTAGCCGCATAATAATAGCCCCCTCTGCCCGCCCAGCCTGGCAGTATAAGGAAATGATTAGGCTTTATTACACATTACCCCAGCCCTCCCCCACAAGGCAGTGCTCAGATGGGGTGCCTGCAAGATGTTTTAATTATTAAAATATAAGGTACATGGGTTTCAAGATATTCAACTTTAAAGCACAATTTCCCAAAGGCTGGAGCCCCATCACCTGGGAACAAAGACCTCATATTTGGTGTTTTCTTAATGTTGGGAGCAATGAGACCTTCAAATCGTAGGCATTTATTCATTCATCTACTTATTTGTTTTTTTTATTTATTTTGAGAGAGAGAGAGACAGAAGCAGGACTCACCCGAAGCAGGGCTTGAGCTCACCTGAAGCGGAACTCGAACTCATGAACCGTGATTTCGTGACCTGAGCCGAAGTCAGATGCTCAATCGACTGAGCCGCCCAGGCACCCCCGCCACTTACTGATTTTAAGGACATACGCTGAACGTCCACCACAGCCCAGAAACTGCACCATGCCCTGGAGACACGAGGGCGGTGAGGACATCTGCACAGTCCCTGTCCTCCTGGAGCTCACAGTGAGGTGCAGGAGCCCCACAGGTGGCTGCAAAGTCACAGCCACAAGGAGGTGTTGCAGTGGGAGGTATTGGGGCTTGCTATGAGAGCATGTCACGGGGTGACAGGCGAGGTTGTACGTCAGGGTAGTGTGGCCCAGGAAACAGTGGAGACGAGGACTGAAGGGTGGGTAGGGGTTAAGCGGGCAAGGGGAGGGGGAGGCCGGCAGGGGAGCGGGGAGGCCCACTGCCAGGGGAGCAGGTGGGCGTCACAAGAGTAGAACAGGCTGAGCATGGGGCGCCTGGGTGGCGCAGTCGGTTAAGCGTCCGACTTCAGCCAGGTCACGGTCTCGCGGTCCGTGAGTTCGAGCCCCGCGTCAGGCTCTGGGCTGATGGCTCGGAGCCTGGAGCCTGTTTCCGATTCTGTGTCTCCCTCTCTCTCTGCCCCTCCCCCGTTCATGCTCTGTCTCTCTCTGTCCCAAAAATAAATTAAAAAAAAAAAAAAAAAAAAGAACAGGCTGAGCGTCAGTCCAAGACGAGCACGAAGACTCGGGGAGGCTCCGCAGCCCGTGGACGTCTGTGCTCAGCCCACAGCAGCGGGAAGCTGGCCGCGGCTGTAAGCAGAGCAGGTGCAGGAGGACTTGATGTTTGCAAGAACAGTCTAGCTGTGGTGTATAGAATGGACTGGAATGAGTTTGGAGTGGGAACCCAGAGGTAAATTAGGAGGTATGTTAGCTTCCTAGTGCTTTTGTACAAATCGCCACAAACTCATTGACTTAAAAGAACACAAATTAATTATCTTACGGTTCCGGCGGTCAGAAGCCCGAAATGGGTCTCGCTGGGCTAACATCAAAGTATGGGGTGAGCTGCGTTCTTTCTAGAGGCTCTAGAGGAGGATCCCATCCCTGGCCTTCGTGAAGGCTGCCTATGGGAGCAGTGGGCCCACCAGACAATCCAGGATAATCTCCCCATCTCAAGATGCAGAACTCAATCACGTCTACAGAGTGCCTTCTGCCACGCAAGGTAATATATTCCCAGGATTTGGGGGTGAAGAGGTAGTCCTCCTTGGACAGCCATTATTTTATATGCCACAGATGATTTTCAAGGTGTCCAGGGGTGTTGGTGGCTCAGAGCTGCAGGATGGGGCCAGCGGGGGTGTTGAGAAGTCAGATTCGGTATATATCTTGAAGGCAGAACTGACAGGATCCGCTGATGCACGGGACGTGGGGGCGACAGGGACATTCGAGGCACAGCACGGGTGAGGCAAAAGGTGTGGAGGCAGGACAGAGTGGTATGCTTTGTCTGAGGAATGGCGGATGTTCTAAGAATATATCCCACGGGGTGAGGTGGAGGTGCTGGGAAACGAGGCTTAAGAGGAAGTTGAGGTAGCATTATTGGGGGTCTTAAAAGCTGGGCTGAGGAGGTTGGGCTGAATCCTTAGGTGACGCAGACTGAAATGAACACGGGCTTCACCGCGGGAAATGTGACAGATGATCAGCCACGGAGACCAGTGTGGACGCCCTTTCCTCTGGGAAAGACGAGGTCATGGGCAAGGACAGTAGCAGTGAAAGGAGAGAGAGGATCTTGCAGAGAGCGATGGGAAGGACGTCAGCATGGATTGCACGTGAGGACCCACTGAGAAGAGTCCCTAGCGAGCCTGAGTTTAGACTGGGCAACGAAGCAGGCGCCGATGCCGCTAATGAGGACACCCCAACCACCCCGAGCCTTCTCTTCTCCGGTAGAGACCCCTCCGGTTCCTCAACACTCCTCACGGATCAGGGTTTCTACTCTCTCCGGCTCTTTGGTTGCCCCACTCTGGACTAGCTTATCTTTGTCACTTGAAAACAGATATCAGGGGGGACTAAGGGACCTTGGCCTCAGGCCCTCCCTCCCCTTGGTTATCAGTGGAGTCAGGATCAAAATCCACATTTATGGCCCAGGTGTCCATGTTTATACCGGCATTTATAACTGTTCCCAAACAGGGAGTGTTTCCTTTGTGTCCCCCTCGTGGCCCCCCACCCCATACCGTCAGGGGCTCACAACCTCCTAAATGCACTTCCTCACCCTAGGACCAGCTGTGGCAGCAGCCCCTGTCTCCCACAATCCGGGGGATGATCCCCATCCCTGCAGCGGGCTCTCCCTGGTCGGAGTGGAGGCCAACGCTAGAGCGCTCCCCTCCCATCTCCAGGGAAGATGTGACTGGGGACGGCAAGACGCTGTCAGGCTCTTACTGCCTGAGCTGACAACGGGTACTGCCTGGGGGAGGCAGGTGTGGCCCACAGAAGCAGAGGAAGGTGGTCCGCGAAGCGAAAAGAATGAAGTCGATGTGCACGGCAGGCAGGCCGGAGACGATGGCCTTGGAGAGACGGAAAGAGGAGTGCTAATCCCTGCAAGCATCCCATTCCTTGTTTGAGCCCCAGCGAAGGCTGGTCAACTTCCTGCTCTGGAGACCTGTGACGTGTCCCTGTATCTTTCCGATAGATCTCTCTTCATTTGTCTTCAGGAGGCGTGAGTGGATTTACAGCCTGTGGTAGACCCTCAGAATCCCATATTTTAAAGCACATGCTGCTTTCTTTCTGACAGAGCACATCTGTTAGTAGAGGCAAAAACGCTAGATGCATTGCAAGGAAAGGCGTGGCCTGTGATCTTCTCCTGGTTGATAGGACCTGATGGTCTGTTAGGGGAGTCTCCTGAAAAATGTTGCTCTCCTGAATGAAAGACAAGTACAAGGAGAGTCTGCCTTATCTTCTAGCATTTGGTTATGGTCATGGTTTGGGGAGGAGGATGCAATGTTTGGAGCTGTTGTAGCTATTTTGTGACCGTGAGGAAATCATCCTAAAATGAAAGCTATCGGGTTGAGAATGGAAGAGTAGAAAGATAAAAAGCATCTGGGTCCTGTATGCTGTTGTCGAATCAACGGATTAACCAACCCCGAAACTACCCAACTCTGGACTTTCTAGCTTGTAAAGGATAAACGACCTCCTCGCTCAGGTTGATTTTAGTCAGGCATTCTAGAATGTCCTTGCAGGCCAAAGTGTTCTAAATGATGTAATGTCCACGCTGCCTGTCTTCCATGTCTATAGTCACTTCCCATATTCTGCCACATTCAAATCCTACCCACCCTTAAAGACCCAGTTCAATAACCAAAACCTTCCTTCCGGAAGCTTTCTACACCATCCATCAGCATTTATTGTCTGTAGGAATACAAATTATCTGATGGTGTCTGATTGGACATATGTCTGGCCTCCTGACACTCGTGAAAGGGAGGGTCTATATCTTATTATAAGAAGCAACAGTCTTTCAGCCCTCTGTACCAGACCCTGCACTAAGCGCGTTTAAAATATTGTTGTATTTAATGCTTACAATGACTACGATGTCAGCGCTATTATTTTATATATCTCCACTCCACGGATGAGGAAACTGAAACTCAGGGAGCTTAAGATTGGCCACAGGTCACTCAGCCAACAATGCACAAAGCCAGGATTCAAATCCACACGTGTTAGAATCCTGAGCCCTTTTTAATATTTGCTATATACCTCACAACACCTCACAGAGCGGGCAGAACATCATGAAATCTATAGAAATGGGATGGAATGAATGGGCTATAAAGGAGACCGTCCTCCCCAATGTTGCCTGGCATTTGTATTGATTACAAAGCATGCTGGCAACTATTCTGTCCCTGATCCTCACGGTGGCCCCGTGTGATGCACCACATTTGTGATGCTGCTTTCCTTTTTTTTTTTTTTTTTTTTTAACATTTATTTATTTTTGAGACAGAGAGAGACACAGCATGAGCAGGGGAGGGTCAGAGAGAGAGGGAGACACAGAATCTGAAACAGGCTCCAGGCTCTGAGCTGTCAGCCCAGAGCCCGATGCGGGGCTTGAACTCACAGACCGCGAGATCATGACCTGAGCCGAAGTCGGACGCCCAACCGACTGAGCCACCCAGGCGCCCCTCCATTTTTTTTTTTTTAATGTTCAGTGCCATAGCTTCTGGGAGAGGGGGGAATCCCCTCCCCATTTGGACACAGACCTGCTGTGGGTAGTTCTGGTTCTCAGTCTATGGGAAGGACACTGAGAAAGCCCCTTGGCATGAAAATCACCACATGGGCTGGGGTCGTTCCCATGGAAACACCCCGGGCAGAGGAGCTGGGAATCTGAAGACGAAAACGGGTATTTTCCAGCTGGCGGAGGACAGAAGGTGTGATGGACTAAATGTGTCCCAACCCCAACATGATAGTATTTGGAGGTGGAGATAATTAGGTTTAGATGAGGTCGCAAGAGTGGGGCCACCATGATGGGGTTAGTGCCCTCATAAGAGGGGGACAGGGACCAGAGCACTTCCTCTCCTTCCCTCTCTCCCTCTCTCTCCCTCCCCCGACCCTCTCTCTGCCATGGGTAAGAAAATAGCTGCCTGCAAGACAGGAAGAGGATTCTCGCTGGGAAATGAAATTGCTGGCACCTTGATCTAGAACTTTCCACCCCCCAAAACCATGAGGAAAGAGTGTTGTGTAAGCCACCCAATCTGTGGTATTTTGTTACAGCAGCCTGAGCAGACTAGTGCAGGAGATCTCACGGAGCGAAGGAAAGAATGCGCATAGAGGGACAAAGAAACAGGACCCGTTGAAGAGATATGACCTTTTGCCTTTAAGTCATTAATTCAGAAAAACCTGAGGCCTCAGGAGAAAATGAACTACCAGAGGGGCGCGAACTACCATGTGATTCTGTGAATCTTTTACTAACAACGCTTCATTTATCCCTGGCCTCCGGGGACCTTAACTGTCCAGAGACCTGACTGAGCAGCTTTTATTTGTTTGTTCTTCTTAAGGGCTTCTGAATCCTCAGCATAGTTATCACAAATGTGTGGACTTTTCTTAGTCTTCCTTGGTTTTTCACGCAGAGAATATTTCAACTTAGTGTGTATGTAACTCTAGAAAGCTTCTTCCATACAGGGCAGAGCAGAGCTTGGGGGACTGGGGTGGGATTCGCTATGTTAGCGGCGGCAGACCGATTGCATGACAAAACAACAGTGGATGTGTGCAACGAAAAAAGAAACACAAGAAAGTCGACAGACGTCAACACAGCACAACCCACAGGGGCCATTTAGTGCAGAGGAAAACGTTTCAATCGTCTCTCTAGGCCATTAGTGTAGTAGGCTAATGTAATAAAGGAAAGTCAAAATCACAACTTTGAATAAAGTGGCTCAAAATTGATACTGGGGGAATCCAAATAAAGTCTGTGGTTCAGTTGAGAGTATTGGGAAGATGCTAATTTCCCGGCTCTGATGAACGCTCTATGGTTATATAAAACGCTAGCCTTAGGGGAAGCTGCGTGAGAGGTATATGGGGGTGCTCTGGACTATTCTATGGATATAAATGTGTTTCCAAATAAAATGTTATAATAAAGTACCACCAAAAAACCCTCTCATCCTGATTTAGTGACAATCATTTGTTTAGGAAAGATGAAGGAGTTCACCACTTGCAGCCACGGGGATGCAGGATGAATGTGGACCTGGGATGACAGAACGTCCCAGGACCGTGATTTCACGGGCTGAACCCAGCTCTGTCGGGTGTTCCTCTCCCGCCGGCCTTGGGAAGGCTGTGCTCCCAGAACGGGGAAGAAGCTCCAACCAAAATTAAAAAATTAAAGGATATAAAATGAAATAAAACTCCCAAACCATATATTATCTTTGGTCTTCAGATCCATAGCAATCAAGGTCCAGGAGGAACTCCGGGCTCAGTGGAGGACAGAAGAAATAAGCAGAGACCAAGGCCATCTTGGAGGAGGAAGTGAACAGAGAGACACAGAGACGGACTCACAACACACACAGTGACAGACTTACAGAGCACGTTAGACAGGAACTGGTCTATGGCAGGAGAGCAGGAGGAAGCTGGAGACAGAGCAACAGCCACTTTTAGTGGAAACAGAAAACGGCCACAGATGAGGGAGAGCCAAGCAGAAGTCGCAGAGGAAGAAAAGAAAACACAGAAGTTAGTGGACTGGTTGGTGATCTTAGCCTCAAGGAGAATTCTAGTAGCCTCGAAGTGCCCTTAGGGGAGGATAAAGAGGGGAGCATAATTATTGCACAAGCTGGTTATGTCCCACTGTTTGTCTAAAAGGCACTTTTACAGCTGGCACCTCATGTGGGTCTCACGACAGCCTGGGAGGGTCACTATGCAAGTTAGTTCCTCAGTTTACCAAAGCAAGGACACGGGCACAGAGAGGTAAGTTACCCAGGTAAGGTACCCAACTAGTTAACAGCTAAGACAGACTGAAAGCCAAGTGTTCTGAGTTACCTTTCATGGTGCCGTGGCTAAGGGATGTGCAGAAATGCTCCTCCTCGCCTTCCTCCTCCTCCTCATTGGCTGCCATTTATTGAGTACCTACGTGGGCCGGGTCTCATCCTGCACCCTTTACGTGAATGACCCCGTGTGATATTCCCCACAACCTTGGGAGGCAGACAGTACAACCCCTATTTTCTGACGAGGAGCCTGACACTTAGATGCACTGTGACCAAGACAATCTGGCTCGTAGGGTGGCAAACGTGACTGACCCCAAGGCCCCCTGACTCATTAGCACATGCTTCCAAAATCCTGGGTTGCCTGGGTCCCCACCCCTCAGTCAGATTCTGGGCCAGGGAAGCAATGAGGTTCTTTTTGCAATTGAACTCTGGGTCCCATTCCAAGAAGGAAGAGCCATCCATGGCTCCCTCCTGGTTCCCAGAGACATCCCAAAGCCGGGTACTGGGAAACCCCATGCAAATATCTAATCCCCGTCAGGGCTCTAGGCTCTAAGAGGCTCTCTCGACTCTATCCACATCTTCCCTTAGCAAACATCACATTCCACTTCTAATGAGACAGGAGGCCAAGCAGAAACCAGGGTCCTGCGATTAGGACTTTTAAGGGCAATCTGATTAAAATAATTCACCATAAGTTTAAAAAAAGCACAGAACATACCCTCTTGGGCTCTCTTGTCTCTTCTTTAGCTCGTCTCCTGTGATTGTCTATGATGAAGAATCTTTGACAATATGGTTGCATATATATGGCCACTGCCTCCATACAGGTGTCTCTGACCATCTCAATACGGTAATCCCTTTCCTTCTTGTGAAAAAACATCGCACTTCCTGCTTCTGTAATTTATTTGACAATATAATCTGCCCTCTGACAGCCCTTGATGTAGCTTATTATTAAGTGCAACTTGTACGTGCATGTAAGTGGAATGTTTCTAGATAAATTGCAAGCCTTTTGGGGAGAGAAACCACACCTCATTTCTCTAGCACCGTCCAGCATTTTACTGACCATTATTAACCAGGCACTGCTGGTTGAGAGGCAAACGTCCAGAATTCTAATTTCAGTTCCACTAATTAGTGGCATCTCAACCTTAGACCTCCCTAGGCCTCAATTCCCTCATCTGTAACATAGAAATAAGCAAAGCACCTCGCTGAGCAAATTACGATGAGTGGTAACTGAAGGGGCGCATGCCCCTTGGGCGCTCCTTGCGCCCGGCATGGCGCGCCTTAAACATTAGCCGGCGCTACTCGAGGCAAACTTTAAGCGAATGACGTGATTAAATGGTAACTCGGACCCCCAACTTTTTCTTCCTTCAACTGGTTCTCTCTAGCCCTTCGTTAGTGCAATCACGCGCCTTGGTATCCTGCACTGACAAAGCTCCCTAAACGTTTACCGGCGGAATATATGGAATATTCTGTGAAATTCTTCAATGTCAATAAGGCAGATGCTGCCATGAAAATTGAAGAAACTCAGAAACGTTCATTGGGCCATCAACAATCAGCTGAAGACTTAGGTGTCTGGGTAGCTGTTGGCCACACGTGCCTTCCCAGAAATCAGACCATCAGAACCCAGCGGCTCACACACTGGAAGCCATGGTGCATTTTAAGCAAGAGTTGACACTCCTCCTTCACTCTGGGTCTTCCAGCCACAATGCTGTGCTTCCAAATATTGGTGTAGGGCTGGGATTACACAAAAGGACAAGAGAACCGTAAACTATTGCAAATAACTAATATTTGAGGTGTGTGTGTACATATATTGTGTATATATACATCTATATATCCTCAATAATTAAATTTTAACTACTCTTACACATTTATTCATAACTTTTCCTTTTTTTAAGTGCAAGTGACAACATTGCTTTTCTTGGATATAACCCTTAATGAGTCCAGTGAGTGAACTTTCGAGAGTGCAACGTGTAGGTAAGTTTATAGACGTATCTGAACATATTGAGCCAATTCTGGCCAAACACAAACAAACAAACCAACCAAAAAAAACCAAACCCCAAACCCCAAACCAAAACCTTTCCTTGTGAAAAACCTCAGAATAGAATAGAATTCTTACAAGCACTTTCAATGTGAGATAAAAATTTAGATTTTCAGAAATTTTGGAATTTGTTTTTTGAAGACCTTCTCGACTGCCCCTGTCCACGTCAACCTTGCCGAATTAACAGTACGGTCTTCCTGTGACCTCTTGCTGTTTGCCATTTTCACTAGATGGAGGGATCACATAAAACCACGTCCACTTGAATCCGTGTTTTTATGTACAGAGATTGTTCCTTACATTTGTATTGCAGACCATGGTCTTACAAAGCCCTTTGACATCCATCGTTTTATTTTTTATTCACCCCAGACCCACGAGGTTGTGTGAAGATGTGAAGGAAGAAGAAGTCACACACCCCCTTCCTCTGCCCAGACAGGGTGGGAGACTTTATTATTTTTTTTAATTTTTTTTAAAAAATATTTTTATTTATTTTTGAGAGACAGAGAGAGGCAGAGTGTGAACAGGGGAGGGGCAGAGAGAGAGAAAGACACAGAATCTGAAGAGGCTCTGGGCTCTGAGCTGGCAGCACAGAGCCCGACGCGGGGCTCACGAACCGTGAGATCATGACCTGAGCGGAAGTCGGATGCTTAACCGACTGAGTCACCCAGGTGCCCCCAGGGTGGGAGACTTTAGATGATCACACTAGACTATGCTAATTGGTCAGTCTTACCTTTCTTAAGTCCAAGCATGTTGGGTCCAGACAGGGCATTAGCCTGGCAGCCTGGGACAGACCCAGGAAGGAACACAATGTGAGCTGCTATTTGGATGGTGATGTGACGGGGTAGGGATTGGTTGGTGGTTAGCCAGCTGCCTGGCAGTAGGTGTTAGGACACTCAAAGCCAAGAAGACAAGGCTTGGTGGCAGGCAGAGTAAAGAGGCTCGCCAGGGAGCTGGGATCCTGGAATAATGACTCAGGGTGCTTTACAACACCTGGATAGCTCCCACAACCTGCTGTGACGTTCTAAGAACCCTGGCCTTTTCTGATTAGCTCCACTCCTGTTACCCTTAGAGGAACTCTGTTACTTAAAAGGCTCTTCTCCACAAATATTGAGTTAATACCTTAAAATCATTGCCATAGACTCATAAGGGAAGACTGCATCTGGCTCAACATAGCGACCCCCAGGGCTGACTTCCCCGGGCAGGGAGGTCATGTTGTCCTCGTCCTCAGATGGACAGTTCTAGGTCTCCTGGACAACAGGTGCAGAGGAAGTCACCCAGCTCTTTCTAAAGCAAGGCTGACTGCCACAATCAGAGGCAGATCGTTAGCTTTCGCTGGTGTGGCAACTCCGTCTCTACAAAACGCACTTCCAGTTACTCTGCCCTATGTATCAGGGGCAATGCTGAAGCTTCTTAAGAGTCACTTTCATGGGGGCGCCTGGATGGCTCAGTCGGTTAAGCGTCCGACTTCGGCTCAGGTCATGATCTCACGGTTCGTGAGTTCACAGCCCGCATCTGGCTCTGTGCTGACAGCTCGGAGCCTGGAGCCTGCTTGGGATTCTGCGTCCCCTCACTCTCTCTCTGCCCCTTCCCCGCTCATGCTCTGTCTCTCTCTGTCTCAAAAATAAATAGTCACTAAAAAAATTTTTTTTAAAAAGTCATTTTCATGACTCTTGCAGAGACAGTATCAGGAAGCACAACTCTACACGCTGTCCAACAAGAGTCTATTTGAATCTACTGCCTTAAAGAGAATCTGAGCCATGGCTGATTTACAGCTAAAGTTGGTCGGAAATGACAGAGACTCTTCTCATGAACGAACTTTGAAATGTTACCTATTTTTATAGTTACGAACTCACTCTAACGCTGTACCGCTATGAGCCTCACAACCTGCTTTTAAACCCCGCTTTGAGTGTGCACTTTGTTCAAATGCGCTTTGGCCTCTGGCCAAAACTAAATAAAATACGGCTCCAATCTGACCGCACCAGCTCTGTTGTCAAAAATGTCCTGGCTCATCTCACACTTCCTCACGGCAGGGTATTACCGCTGGTCCCTCGCGGCAGACTGAAGTCTGGCACATTCTGAAGCCATCTCTGTCCTGGATGGAACCGTTAGGAGGGTGTTGGCTGCTGCTGCTGAATTTCACTCTCTGCAGCACCAACAATGAGGTCCTGCGGGGCGGGGGGTGGGGGGAGGGTGTGTTCGTTTGGTCAGGGCTTTTTCCATTAGGTTTGGTCATCGGCAGTTGGCTGGTTACATACGCAGTCCTAAGATCAAATGGCTGGAATCCAATTATCCCAGCTTCCTGTCTGCAGAGTCCCGCCAGGGAAGAACACAGTCCTGTTTGCCTGTCTTGTCAGGCTCCCAGGATTCAAAGTATATCATTTGGAGAAAATCAACAAACAACAGACCGTCAGATGTTTTAAGGGGGAATGAATGTGGCGTGGAAAGAGGAAGGGCCGGTCCAGGATGCAAAAATGTACCTGATCCTTATTCTGCCTCCTCCCGGCTCAGTGTCCATCCTTTTGCTTCTCTGAGCTTCAGTCTCATTTGTTAGAGGGGGATCGTAACACCAACCACTGGGTTGTTGGGAGCTTCTGGTAAGATGATGTATGTAAGAGAGCTTTGAAAATTCTAACGGTGAAGGTGATGGTAGTAACGAGGTGAGCCGACATTTATCGAGGGTCTACTGTGAGAAGGGCACCGTGCCAGGTCTCTAATAGACGCTGTCTCATTTAGTACCTGCAAACATCTCTTGGAGAGTTGGTGATGACAGTAATGATTTCAATAGCAATGGCTAACATTTCTGAAGTGTTTATCATGGACCAGCCTCCAGTCTCAGCTTAGTATTCGTATTAACACGTGTAACCCTTGCCTCGTGTGCAGTAAGTACTATTATCCTTTCCTGACGTGAGGAAAACTAGAGACAGAAGCTGACTAATTTGCTCAAGATCATGCTCCAGTAAGAGGCCACAAGGAATCAAACACAGGCATCCTTATTCTAGAACAGGAGTCGTCAACGTTTTCTATGCAGGGCTAGATGTAAGTATTTTAGGTCATTTTAGTATTACAGGGCTGACTTCCTTGGGCAGGGACGTCACATCCTCCTCAAACAGCCTCTGTTGCTTATCCCTCTTCTTTTCTTTTTCCTTTTTTTTTTTTCCTGTCTACTTAGTTTTTTGTTGTTGATTTTTGCAAATCAACCCCTTTGCAAATGTAAACCCCATTCTTAGCTCAAGCGTCGTGCAGAAATAAGCCGATGGCTGGATTTGGCCCACGGTACTCTTTGCTGACCCTTGCTTTAGAAATAATTTTACTTTTACAAGTGCAAAAACTAAAGCTCACGTCTTTAAGTTACTGAAGTTAGGAAGCTAATCTAGTTTGTCTGCCCCCAGAAACTGCCAACAGCTTTCATGTGTGCTATTAAAATGTAAGGTACTATCACTGAGTTAGGGATGCTGCACTTATCCCAATTTCCAAACAGAACAGGCTTTTGGGGGTGCCTGGGTGGCTCAGTCAGTCACATGTCCCGACTTTGGCTCAGGTCATGATCTTGTGGTTCGTGAGTTTGAACCCCGCATTAGGCTCTGTGCTGACAGCTCAGAGCCTGGAGCCTGCTTTGGATTCTCTCTCTCTCTCTCTCTCTCTCTCTCTCTCTGCCCCTCCCCTACTCACGTGCTGTCTCTATCTCTCAAAAATAAATAAACCAAAAAAATATTAAAAAATATTTTTAAAAAAAGAGAACAGGCTTTTTTTCCCTCTTGGAACAGATTTGGGGACATGCCAGCAGTCAGAGATATAGCAGACCCAGAGCCTAGTACAGTGCCTGACATACAAATTGCCACTGAGTGAAATCATTCTGATTTCCAACTGGATTCAGCGACTCACCAAGATCTCAGCCATTTTCTCAGACTCTTCCAGACCTTGCACTGGAGTCTGTAAGTGAAGGCAGTGACATATTCCTTTATCTAGCTCTTGGGGAATCTGTAACAATTTATGAGATAGTTGCCACAGAACTATTTGGGGGAAAGAAAGATGTTACAAGAAGAAATACGATGTTTACAACAAATTGCTGTATAGACAGCAATGGCACTAGAGGTTGTATGTGAAATAAATACCTCACTGACTGGAGGCAGGACAGGGGAAAAAACTGTGACTTCATCAATATCATCGTATCCACCAATATAACCTCCCACTAAACAGGGATCTTCGTTTTAACCTTGGGTTTCTCCCTCAGAGAATAAATGAGTTTCTTGGGAACGTATCTAAAAATCTGTGCATAAGTCCAGATTTTTAGGGGAAAGGCCATAGATTTTACTTGGCTCTCAAAGAGTTTTATTATGCCTTCAATGTTAGAACTACCATAAATTTTTGCAGTGTGGCTTACACGTGACGAGGGAAAGGGAAAGATGAAGCGTCGTGGTATATAGTGATCAGTAGTAGGTTTTCCAGAGTCCCTTGTCAGTATGATGCTTCATTAAGTTCTCAAGATACCCACTTAGGGTCCTACCCTAAGCAACTCACCAGTTCCCCACTGGCACTGGTGTCTGGGTCTGCACATCCATCCAGAAGATTAATCACCAGTCCAGGATGGCTGCAGTGACCAGCACTCAGGAAAGCCAGCAGGATAGAGCAGGCCCAGTAGGACAAGAGTCTCTTCCATTTTCTATTCAGCCCCACAGTGGGGCCCACAGAGACTGCCATGACAAGCCCTGAGGCTTTTTCCCCCATTAGTAGCGCCTAGCAGAACGCTTTGTATTGTTTACAAATACAATAATTGTACAAATTGTATTATACGAATACAATAATCCTAAAGATTATTGCTGGTGGTGGTTTTACACCGAGATGGCTGTTTTGTTTGTGGGACTGACAGCATCCTTCCTGGGAGACTGTGGTTGTAGCCCCAGGGAATTAGGTACTGTGGACCAAGACCAGCCTAACCCCCTTAGGCTTCACAGACAAGGCTTCCCCATGAACTAGGCCTTGGCTTTGACTGATAAGTGGTGGGAGAAAAGCACAGTGGGTTGCAGCAGAGCAGTGAACAGCCACATCTGGGCCTGACTGTCGGAGAAGGCCGTGGGCCTTGGCCCACTTGTACTCGTTCTGCCCAAGGTGGGCACCGTGTTGTGGGCACAGATGACATATTGGTGAGCAACTGTGAACCACTTTGAGTTTTTCAGAAATGTTGCTGAATAGGGCACATTTTCAGCAGATGGAAAATTGGGGAGGATGTTGCTTTATTGTTTTATGTTTGTTAGTTATCGTGTATATATGTGTTATTTAAAAACTACATTGACCTAGACAGATGCAAAGGGAAAAGAATCAGAATATAGTATAGTTACCTAGTACGAGATAATGGGGAGTGAGCTCTGAGAAGTGGCAGCAACACTAAAGAGAAAAGACTAGATAATAATTAAGATAATAATTAATAATAATGATGATGATACTTAGCATTTGTTGCCCCGTCCTATACATTTTAGCGTACAGTTTCTTCATTAAGCTCACTGGACTTAACACTTTTTCCCTGGCTTTATAGTTTTGGGGACCATTACCTTTTCCCACCGAGTAACATGGAAGCCATCAAAGGCCAATGAACAAAATTGATTTATTTCTCTCCCCTCTAGAAGCACGAAAACCTTTTGTCAAGTGAATGAAAAATATGTGGCATCTGTCAAATAGGCTGGGACACTTGTTTCATGAGAAACTTGAGGTTCAGAGGGGTAAGTGGCTTGCCAGAAGTCACTCAGCTGGTGGCAGAATTCCAGGTGAAATCAGAATCCATGTTTTTGTTCCATCGCACAGGCGACCGCAAGTGAAACCATCAGCAGCAATAGGAAGGTTTGAATAGCAAATAAATGCCAGGAAATTAGAAAATAAATAGAGACTGCTCTCCACTGAGAAAGCTACTATTAGATGAGACAGAATTCTGGAATGACTTTGGCCTTTTACTTTTATAAGCTCAATGTTTCCGGAAGGCTCTGTGTTGAGGAGAGGAGATGCAGTAATGAGGTTGACCCTGATAAGATTCCCCTTTCCTGGTTCCTTCCATTGACTCATATCCCCTGGACCAACTGCCCACTCACTGGCTGGCTGGGAAAAGAGGTCCCACCAGAAATGGTGTCTTGGCTCAACCAGCCAGGGATTTTCACTTGAAATGATAAAGCCCTGTGGCTCAACTTCCCTTTCACAAAAGCCTTGGTAATGGATGATTCACAGTCTCGTCCGTGGCAAGTTCCTGAGGATGATAAAGAGATATTGCTATAGGCTTTGGAGGAAGAACGTGGGGTGAAGAGGGGGATGGTCTGTGTTCTGGCCGAGAATTTCATCATTAAGCAATGGCATACGGGCCCCCAGCTGGACCCTGTTGACAAGAAGACCATATCCTAAAGATTATCATGCTAATTCAGGGGACCAAGGCTGGAATGAAATGACATAACCCCCTAATGTCATTGAATACTGAGAAAGACTCAATTGAAATGAAATTATCTGGTCTCAACCAAGTTTTTTTAAAAAACACAATAATGTCTGACCTTTCATCCAAGGCTCCAGACCAATTTAAACAACCATCCATCCAGGCTACAGGTTACCCACACACGTTACAAAATATTTTCTAATTTCAGAGGGAGTATCTCTTTAAATCTGATGGCCTTGCTTCTGTCCCTTTCCTTCTACACAGGCAGGAAAACAGAGTAATGATTCTCAAGATAGGCAAATCTGGGTTTGTATCCTGGCTCTGCTCATTATTTCTTGTCCGACCTTGGTTCCAGAACTTAGTGTCTTTAAGCCTCATTTTACTTATCCATAAAATGGGGATTATCATATAAAATAACCATGAAAGTATTAATAAAAACTGCCAGCTATCTGCTTGGTGCCGTTTTAATTGCTACCATATACACAGTCTGATTTAAATTACACAACCTCATAAGTTAGGTAACATTAACACCTCTATTTTACTCATGAGGCTGAAACTCAGAGAAGTTAATTAGCTTGCCCAAACAAGCTGGCAAGTTGGGACGTCAAGATTCAATCCGGTATTCAGTCCATACTTTCTCTTTTTTCTTTTTGTTTTGAGGGGCAGGGAGAGGCAGGAGAGAGGGAGAGACAGAATCCCAGACAGGTTCCGCACTGTGAACGCGACGCTCGACCCCACAGACTGTGAGATCATGACCTGAGTGAAATCAAGAGTCGGACGCTTGACCGACGGAGCCACCCAGGTGCACCAGTCAATACTCTTTTGGAAGGTTAAATAAGATATGCAAAGGGACAAGGAAATACTTCCATATGCCAGGTGCTCAACAAAGTCGAGTCCCCTTACCCTCTTGGCAGGTAAAGTGTGACTATTGCTTAGGAAACTCCTGAACTGGGTAAGCTAGAGACACTTAGGTATTCTGTGGTAAGACAACCGAAAGACAACTCCACTTCCTGTCTCTGCTCATCATGTTACATCTTCTCTGTCCCTGCAACCAATTCCCCACACCATCCACATCTTCTCCTGCACGGTGGCCACAACCTGCCCGCCCCTTTCCAGATTAGACGACCGAAAGAGACACAACCACCTCCTGCCACACTCCCCACTACCCCACGCCCGGTTTCTCAACACCTTTTCCATAGGACTCTCCATGTGGTTTCGGACTTTCAAATTCCATGGAATCCAGAGTAATAACAGTAACAGCTACACCTCAGGGAGCGCTTCCTATAAGCCAGTGACCATGCTTCACTATTTACGAGCTCGCAGCAACACTCTGGGCGATGCATCATCATTATCCCCGTGAGAGGAAGCAACGGAGGCTCAGAGAGGCAGGAACTTGGCCAAAGTCCCACACAGTTGGCAACTGGTAGAGAGACTGAATGTAAACCCATGTCCATCTAGTGGACAAAGCCAACGCTTCTCAATTTATAGATGGCAAAACTTAAGCCAGAAAGGGGCAGGGACGTGTGCAGAGCCATACAGCCAGTTAGTGACAAAGTGGAGACAACAGGCCCCATTTTCTGACATCTCTTGAGCATGCTGTATCACGCCTTAGCCTGAGCAATCTCCCCGTGCCCATTCCACATCCAAGGTCTGGTCCACCCATCATGCACTCTGTCCTCTGGGCTGTCTCAGTAAATGGTGAAACGGTGGTGCCCAGGGTTCTCTGGTATGTCAAATAATTCAAGCAACTTCAGTCTGATTCCCCACACATTCCACAAAGACAAAGCTTTAAGCTTAATTTCTTTTTCAATAGACAGACCTGAACCAAAAAAAAAAAAAACAAAAACCTTGCCATACATCAGGGAAATAATGGTATTTTAAAACTCTAATCCTTGGGGCGCCTGGGTGGCGCAGTCGGTTAAGCGTCCGACTTCAGCCAGGTCACGATCTCGCGGTCCGTGAGTTTGAGCCCCGCGTCGGGCTCTGGGCTGATGGCTCGGAGCCTGGAGCCTGGAGCCTGTTTCCGATTCTGTGTCTCCCTCTCTCTCTGCCCCTCCCCCGTTCATGCTCTGTCTCTCTCTGTCCCAAAAATAAATAAAAAAAAAATCGTTGGAAAAAAAAATTAAAAAAAAAATAATAAAATAAAATAAAACTCTAATCCTTTTGCTACTTGCAAGAAATACGCCAAACATCTTGATTTTGCTCAAAACTGTCACAGAAAAATTTTCCTCTTATCAGGAGGCTGCAGCTTTTGCAGCGGGTGGAGCATTAAATAGTAGAGCAGCAGAGGGATTTGGACGGCACTGCCGATGCTGCAAACAATGAAAAGCTCCAAATTCTTCCAAATGAGTAAATTCAATGAATTGATTGGACAGCTCCAGCGCATAAAAACCTGTGTTGGGTGCGAGGAAAAACAAAACACGATCGGTAAGAATTGGCCGCTGTCTTAAGGGAGCTCAGGAATCTGGTAGGGAAGCTTGGAATGTATATAATTAATGAACCCCACAGGAAAAACACAGACGAACAAATAAAATGCTCTGGGGTTGGAACAGGTCAAAAACCTCATGCTGTTCTAGAGGCTGGGAAAGATTTCAGGTAGAAGGTGTTATCTGAGAAGTACCACGTAAGGGAGGTTGGGAGGGGATGCCCAATGGACTGAAGAACATCGGGACCAACAGCCTGATGGTGAAATGCAAAGCAAGAGTAAAGGGAGGGGCACCTGGGTGGCTCAGTCGGTTGAATGTCCAACTCCTGATTGTGGCTCAGGTCATGATCCCAAGGTTGGGGGATCGAGCCCTGTGCTGGGCTCTGCGCTCAGTGTGGAGCCTGCTTGGGATTCTCTCCCTCTCTCCCTCTCTCTCTCTCTCTCTCTCTCTCTCTGCCCCTCTCCACTGCTCATGCTCTCTCTCTCTCAAACAAAAAAAAAGTAAGGGGAACGCAGAACATACTGTTTGCTTTGTAGGAATACAGAGGAATAACTGGAGGTAAAACTGAACAGTAGGTTTGGAAAAACTATGCAGAGCCCAGAATTTGGTAGGCGATGGAGAATCCTTGAGGGGATCTGATCAGGGAAAGAACATGCTCCCGGTTGTGTTTCAGAGCCAAACGCCCCGGTCCAGATGAAGATAACATCAGTTGTAGAAGGAGGGTGTAGGACGATGTCAGGAAGGATGGAGAGAAGGAAATGTATGAGAAAAAAAAATCTGATTATATAACCAGATCGAATTTCCTCTTATTTCTGATACAATGAATAGTTTTCATAGGAAACCACTTTCTGGCTGGCCAAGAATGGACTTTACTTCTAATTAGATGGTATTTGGAATTAGTTTACTTAAAATCACTGAAGAACCACTGTATAAATGCATCTTTATTTGTTTGGACAGCCTACACTCCATGGAGAAAGAAGGGAGGCAAAAGGGGAAAGATGTACAAGAGGAAGATTCATCTATTTCAAGAACGGTTCTTGCTGCTAAAGAGAAAAGGCCTCAGGGGGGTCAGGCTCCCTCAACAAGTGACTTGGGGGAGAAAGGCTAGCCTTGGCAGGGGTTGGGACCCATTTCTGGCTCCAGGCAATCTCTGCGTCCTTTGGGAAATTTTCTGGTTAATTTGTCAGCTCATGTGGGATGGGAAAATGATACTTACCTTTCAGGGTTTAAATTTTTTCTTTTTTAACATTTATTTATTATTGAGAGACAGAGAGCATGAGCAGGGGAGGGGCAGAGAGAGGGGGAGACACAGAATCCGAAGCAGGCTCCAGGCTCTGAGCTGTCAGCACAGAACCCGACATGGGGCTTGAACTCAAGGACCGTGAGATCATGACCTGAGCCGAAGTTGGTCGCCCAGCCAACTGAGCCACCCAGGCGCCCCACCCTTCAGGGTTTAATATAAAATGCTTCCCACCGAGCCAGTACAGAGTAAGTAGCTGATGAATGGTATCTAACACTACTGAATTGCTATCAGCTTTTACTGACTTCTCTTACCCCATCTTCTGCCACGTTCCCCACGTTCACTACGCACCAGCCGCACATGCTAAGCTCCCTTCTGTCTCAGTCTTTGTATTGCATTTCCCTTTGGCTGACATGATATTCCCCCAAATCAACACATGACAGACGCCTTTTTGGCATTCTTGTCCCAGGTCACAGGGCTGACCTCCTTGAAGCTTTCCTGGACTACTCCAGATAACATACCCACCCCTGCCCCATCTCGATTTTTTATGTTCTTTATAGCACTGGTGAGTATCTAAACTTGTCTAATGCACCCACATGTGTCTCCTTGTTTATTTTCTGGCTTTCGACAAAAAAGCAGACATTGTCAGTATTATTTATTAATAGGCATCTGGCAACAGACCCCTGGGACATAGTAGGTTTTTGAGAAATTTCTGTTTCTCTAAAGAGTGTAGCGTAGTTGGCAGATAAAATACAGTAAGTACTAAATCCATGTCAGTTCCTCCTCCTTGTGTAGGGCCAGAGAATGGCTGGCTCCAAAGCGAAGAAAGAAAATTTGGAAGGAAAGCAAGGAAGGAGACAGTCATCCAAGGCTAAGTCAGTCGGGGTTCTGAGGTCTCGTTCTTTGCCTGGACACAGGGGATGCTTCACAGGGGGTGGGGTCTCAGATTTTCCTTTTAGGATACAAATTTCAGGAAATGGGGCATTTCCTGTATGGCAAAAGAGGTTTTGAAAGTAGGTGGACAGGTGTGATTCCGAGGAAAATTGTCTGGAGAAATAGTTCACGGGAGTCTTACGAATGCTTTACAAAAACTTAGGCTGGGGGGAAATCAAGTATCATCACGGATTTTAGAACAAAAAGCCTGACCCAGCTGCTTAGGGTTTTAGGCTGCAAAGAAGGCTCCTGCCAGGGATATCATTCTATTATAGAATAGATATAATACTGTATATTATAATCATTCTATAATAATGATTATGTTACAATATTAATGGGTAGAGATGAGGGATTGAAATCTACCTACTATGTTCCCCATTCTACTTTGACCTATGTGCAGTGGGGTTCCCAGTAAACTTGTGTATGACAAAAGGATTCTGATTTGAAACCCTAATTCTCGTCCACCCTCTGCATTTTGTATGTAAGATGATGGAGGCCCCAAGGATTAAACAGAAGAGTTGAGATGAGTACCCTGCCCCTGAATGCTTATGGCAGTCTTTCCATTGCCCATACTCAGAAGAGATTGAGCCCGGATTTCATAGGCACCTGCTCTAGGCCTGACATCCTAGTGGCTCCAGGGAAAGGGAGCTAGACTCCAGACTCTTGGATGATTTGTGACCTCAAGGACGGTTTCAGTAAGGAAGCACATGCTTAATAACTTCAATCCACGACCTCTGGATATACAGGTGTCACGCTGCCTTCAATGGCTTCTATAGCGTATGCCCAGAGGGTGGCTGGGTTGGATTTTTCCTGATGGTCTGCTCTTGGGATGACCATGTCAGAGGAATCTGTCCTAGTGCATGAGGCCTTGACAAAGGTGCAGTAAGGTAGAAGCACATTATCTAAGGGTCCTGGGCTCCTGGTTTTACCTTTAGAGAACCCGATATTAGAGATGGAAAATTCTCCAGCTTCAAACACCCAAAGCTTCTAAGAGACGGGCTGGGCTACCAAAGTGACAGAGAAGCTCCACAGAAGTGAGTCATGGGATTGACTTTGGCATTTTATTATAGATTCAAAATTCAGTTATTAGTTTTGAGACTTAAGATTTCCCTCAATGTATAATTTATCTAGACATGTACAGAATGCATAAGTATAAACATATGTGTAATTTATCAATATTTATTAATAAATAGAATTTATCTATTACAAAAACAAGTCTATGTAGGTTCCTGTTTTTCCAAGAATGCATTCCTGGGAACAGCATCAAAGAGTAGATCCTCATAAAGTCGATGATGCTTTCCATAGAAACAGATTAGAGAGAGCCCAGTACCTTCAAAGCTTTTGTTCAAATAAATCATAGGTATAACTAATAATTTCATAAAACCAAAGATACAACCATCATTAAAATTTATAATCCTTTGAAATTATAAAATTAAGTTCCATGTTCTATATAACAGGCCCACATATACGTTACATGTTGATTACACAGACCACTCAGTGCATTATAAACTATAAGAGTGGCCCCACTTGTAATTCTTTCTTCAAAATGTAAACAAAATTTAGGTGGTTACTAAATAGCATTAAACCATAATTCACAATAATTTACATAGACTATCAGATTAGAAATAAAATCTCAGTTATCTGGTTCAGTAGCTCAGTATATACTTTATATAACAGTCTTTTCAGCTGCTCATTCATAATCAGTCCATGTTTGAGGTTTTTATTTTCACAGAATTTTTATATATATATATATATATATATATATATATATATATATATGTGTGTGTGTGTGTGTGTGTGTGTGTGTGTGTGTGTATAAATAGCATTTACAGGATGGGGATAATTTCGATGACCCAGGTCGTTTTTTTCTCCAAATGAATGCTTTCAAGGCAAAAAGTCATTTGAATTTAACTTCATGTGACTTTGAGGTTCCATGAAAGTGAAGCTCATTTTTACCACAATTAGTCTGTGGTCACCATCCCTCTCCACTGACTCCTCCACTTCGAGAACAACAATACTCCTTCAAATGAGAAGTGCTTGTAATGTACACAGTTGCAGTGTGGGTGTGTGCGGTAACCAAAGGAGGAGGGATAGACGCGGAAGGAAGAACCCCCGAAAGGTGTCCCCTCGGTATTGTGTTTCACCATGGGAAGCTCCTTCTCTAGATTGGTTCACATTTTGATGAAGAAATTCTTAGTCCTTGAGAGCCCAGGAGCATCCAAAGTAATCCAAAGGAATCATGAACATACAAAATGGCATTTGATGACGTATGAAATGTTTCCACAAAAACGATCTTACTTATCTCCACAACAACGCTGCGAAGCAGGCGAGAGAGTTTCTTTCAGAGGCCAGCGAGGTTGAGGCGAGTCAGCAATGATTCAGTGCCCATGGCGCTTCTAGGCTACACCCATCCACACATCCGTGCTCACAGAGGCGACGGGCAGCACGCACAGCAGTCAGAGCAGAGACTTTGGCTATATCATCGTGGCTTCGGGACCTTGGGACTCAGAACCTTGCTGCTCCCTCCTTTGTATTGTAAGAAACCAGCATCCTCAAGAGGGTGGTTGCCCCCCAAGTCCTGAATGTAGTCAGCAGAGAACAGGGACTTACAAAAGGAAAGGGGGTTGGTCCGGCCAGAGTCAAGGTGCCAGTCATGACTTTACATAAACTGTCTTCCTACTGGATGGGATGAGATCTCCAGTTCAATCTGATCTCCACTGATCAGCGGGAGTTCTGGTCTACAGACGGAACATTTCAGCATTGGTGCGATATTTCTCAACAGCATTCAGGAATTCTATCTAAAGGACACTGCTCTTTAGATGTGTTTTCCCTTTCCCTAAGGCAAGACTTTCTCCCTGATATAAGACTTCACCGGACAGAGAAATATTTTTTTTTTGGCATCTGGGTGGTTTGGGGGCAATCTTCTCTTCCTTACTCTCTTCATTATTCCTTATTCCAGTCTCTTTGTCTTCCTTATTCCAGGCTCTTTCTTGTCTGGTTCAATTCCAGAACTAAAGTCAACATCAATGGAAATGATAACTGACACGTCTTAAGCATCAGGATCAACGTGTAGGATAAAGTCCTGGGGTGCTATCAAATCACAGTCAAGATCAATGTTAAAACCTCACACGGCTCATGTGACACAGTTGGGTTTATTGCCCTGGGACCCTTCCTCTGGGGCAGTTGGCAAGAGCCAAGGACTCAGCTCTGAAGAAAAGACATCCAGGTTAATCTGAAGGGCAAAGTTGGCAAGACCATGGGTCTAGAAGGCCCCGATGAAGAGGGTAGCTCCTTTGAAACAGAGTCAAAAGGCAGGCAAGCCATGGCTTTTCGAGGTAGCTGACGGCTGTAGCAGCATCCTGTGGTCCTAGAAATGGAGAGGGATCTTGGCGATCCCCGAGTTCAAACTTCAGTTCACGGACGTAGAAAGTGAGGCCTGGGAATGGAAGGGCGGGGGTCAAGATCTCACAGCGTGTTAGGAGCAGAGCCAGGGCTGGAACTGGGGTCCCCGGTTCCAAGTCAAGCACTGTTTTCCCACCCCAGCACTGCTCAGTCCTGCCCTCCTGCACTTGGGGAGCTGCAGTGAGTGTCACTCTTGTGCAGTGCAAGCTGCCAACAGTCTTCTCTGGGAGCAACAAGGCCAGATTCAAGGCTTTTGAGCTGCTACCGTGGGCTTCGCCACAGGTCTATGGGAAAGATTCCAAAGTCTTTAATACACACTGCGATGTTGGTGGCCCTACACAAGGCTCTTTAGAAGAAGATGCCCGGTTCTAGTCCAAGAGGGAAGCAAGCATCTCAGAGCTGCAGGGCCCGAGGCCACGGCATGGGAGGAAGCCGTCTTCGGCCAAGCTGCAAGGGTGCCACAGAGACCGTTCTCCTCCGAGATCCCTCTGCTCCCGTCTCTTCCACGGTACATAAATGGACACCGGACTTAAGGAAGAGGGAGGGGAAGTCTGCAGCTGACATGGGGGCTGGCCAGGAGGATGCACGCTTGGACCCAGACACCGGAAGGAAAGTGTATTGGTATCTGGCACAGCACAGGACGGGGAAGAGACAGCAAGCACTTTGAACATGGCCGTAACAGATGTGAACAAGCAAGTAACGCGTGCTTTTGCAACATGGCTCTGACCAAGATAGGCGTGGGGAGGATGTGTTCTGACAACGTCTGTGAGCAGACACAGCAAAGAAGGCTTATTTGGAGACATCTATGACTGAGATAGGACACAGCGAGCGATCGTGTTTGGAACATGAGAGAGACAAGAGACAAACCAGGAACAGTAAGGGGACATACTGGGGACAACAGAGAGTGTGAGGCACGGGCGAGACGCCAGGAGGAGGGAGTGCTGGGGAATGAAAAAAAAAAATCCCTTCACAGGGGATCTCTGGAGGAGAAACCCCAGGCAACAAGGAGGTTGTCCTGTCCCCTGACTCCCTCCAGCGCCACCTGCTGAAGCCCCAGAGGAAATCCCTGGTGGCCGTGGGCTGCCTGGCGTAAGACACGGTGGAGAGAATGGCAGGTGCAGTCCCACACAAGCAGCAGTTTAGAATCTGCCCTTTCTCCGAGGGATGGCTGTCTTCTGAGTCACTGCCCCGGGGCCTAAGTGTCACTGGGCTGAGCAGCCACCAAGGAAGAAGCTGCTGGAGGGTGACAGTGACTCTCCCATTGGCCACCACACTCCACCGCATCCCTGGAGAGGGGAGATCATAGCACCTCAGAGTTGGAACGGACATCCCCGATGATCTCTGCAGGAGTGCCCCTTGTGCCACACAAGTCATTTACCCCCTACTCGGGAATCTCACTGACCGGCCAGGCCATTATTATTTTTGAACAACTTTAGTTTTTACAAAGAACTTATTAACGTTCAGCCAAAATCTGCCTTCGTACAATTTCCACCCAGTGGAACTGCTGTGCCCTCTGGGGCCCACTCAAAATTCTTCCCTCTACTAATTATATCCTCCAAATTTTCTCTTCTCCAGGCTACACATTCCCATTTTCTTTAATAGTTCATTATATATTATGGTTTCCAGATTATTGCTCATAATGATCACCGTTCTCTGAAAACAATCCCTATCATGATGATCTCTCTTGACATACGGTACCCAGAACCAGCACAAATCTACACAGGGAGCCTGACTTGTATATATCATGCACTTTTCATCATCAGTTTACTTCTGTATGAATGTAGTCAACACTAACAATGGCAACTTGCTCTAGGCTTACAGGGAGCTTGTTAACAATTTGTATCTTTTTGACACAAAGAGCTGTCAATTCCTGTGGTTCTTTATTAAATGGGTGCAGAGTGTTTATTTATTTATTTATTATTTTATTCTATTTATGCCAAAATACAGGCCATTACATTAGTCTCAGATAAATTTCATTTTACAGGTTTGGTATCATTTTAGTCAATTGAGGTCATTCTAAATCATAACAATCGCAACATTCAAGATGCGATCATTTAGCACCTGTTCCAACTAGACTTTAAGGATTTCACAAGCACACGGAAGATCAGATAATTTATTGCTACCTAGACCTTTCAGTTTAGTGTCATTCTGCCTTCTAGCTCTTTGGTCTTCAGGGAGGATCAAAAACGAAAACAAAACGACCCTGTTGGTTAGGGCAGGGCTGAAACAGACTTGTTTCGGGCACAGACTGCCTTCCCCGGGAACAGCTCACACTCAGTGGGCCTGAGAATAAACCCACCCATGGAAGGCTTTATCCAGAGCTTTGCAGAAATGAATCTGCCCCGCGGTAAATCTGTCCTCATAATGAAATTAGTTGGCATGAATTGTTTTTTTAATGAAACAACGCTGACTCTTGCTCACAAATCATTTGTGTAATAGCTGTCTTAGCATTTTGGTAAGGTCTATTTCAAGCTATGAGTCTACCGTTTCTGGAGTCTAGCTTTAGTCTTTTTTAAGAACTGGGGCAATATTTACTAGTCTCCCTCCAGGTTGCCCTCATTTCCCCCGCCCTCAAAAGAGCACCAGTCAGAGATCTTATCAACTAGCTCCTTTAATCCCCTGAGATAGAATACATCTTGGCTCAGAGACAGTTAAATATTTTTCATGAATCCTGGACAGCAACCTTCTCCCTGTAATATTCTCATCTTTCCGGATGGAAGACTATTCTTATTTCAATAGAATATGCAAGATTTCTTCCCTAAATATTGAGATCTAACTATTTCTGGATTTGCTACTTGCTCTGAACATAGCTTTGATTCAGCCTTGGCTATATATTCCTTCTTCTATGCTATTTTCAAGTAAAAGCTCTCTAGATAACTCAAGATGCAACCTCAAGTCTTCATATACCTCCCTCCATTTTTATGTCTTGATCACTAAACATATCTATTAAAAGAAAAAAAAACGAATAGGAAGGAAGGAAGGACAAAGGAAGGAAGGAAGGAGACAAGGAAGGAAGGAAGGAAGGAAGGAGACAAGGGAAGAAAGAAGGAAGAAAGGAAGGAAGGAAGGAAGGAAGGAAGGAAGGAAGGAAGAAGGAAAGAAGGAAGGGTTTCTCATTTCCCACTAGCCACATTTCCTTTTTTATCACACTTTTTATTTCCACCATCAGCAACAATAAAACCAAGCCAGGCATTAGGCTAAGCGTGTTATATGTGTATTAATCTGTGTATTTTGTGCCCATTTAACACACGAGGAAACCGAGTTTCACAGAGTTTAAATAATTTCCCCAAATTTACTCAGTTAATAAATGGTAGGATCAGACCTTACATTTAGGCCATTTTTGATACCAAAGTCTGTGCTCTTAATTGTCCTGATATATTGTTACTCGTTGTCTCGAGAACTGTCATAGCTAAGTCCAGTGTTCACGTGCTGCTGCCCTAGCGTTTCCTTGTCCCACTGTGACAGATTCCAAGGTAAAAGGAGCATGTGCAGGGGTTTGTATTGTATCTATTCCACCTGTGGGAAGCCTGCAGGGTGATGTGACTCCTCCTTTTATTGAAACACAGTGCGACTGGGATGTTAACCCAGGACTCGTTCCTGGAGACCCCTCCTGCCCCTTAAAAGAGAATCTTTGCCAAGTGGCACATGTACATTCCGTGATGGGGAACTGGGGATACAAAGCTGAAAAGGAAAAAAGTCCTGCAAAAGGCAGGAGAAAAGTCAGGAGGGCTTGGTCAAAGAGAGGAGCTGGGTGAGGAGACAGCACAGAACGAGGACAGAGGACGGACAACGTGCAGAAGATACGGGCTAACAAGAGCTATGGAGTCGGGTATGCGGAAGGCTCCAGAGTAGTCAGGGAGAATGGAGGAGGTTCTCCGAGAAGCGTTTCTCAAGGTTACACTGGCTCTCTCATACAATCCTTCCAGAGCGTCAGAAATAAAGATCGAGATGACCATGGAACCACTGTTGGATGTCTGCATTCCTCTTCAGGCTACATGAATGCACAGAGTATTGCAAGGTGAATGGAAGCCAGAAGGCAGGGACCTGGGAACTAACGCCTTTTTACCGCTCATCCGCACGTGCCTCCTCTCATGACTTACTCCCTTTCGTGTGCCTCACTTTCCCCATTCGCTAAATGAGGAGGAGGATTATCTAGAAGATCCTCTGTGGCTCTGACATTCTGATTCTATGAGAGGCAGAGATGGTGGGTGACAGATCCAGACCTTCTGATTGGGCACCAGCTGCGTGTGGGACTGCTCTCCAAAGCTGTGGCTAATTGCTTGAATTTGGCTTTTAATATCCTATTGTTAGTATCTGACACTTTATATTCCGTATGGAGGGAAGAGGTTTCGCTGGAAACACGGGGAGGCTAATTTTTGGTTTGTATTAAAGAAGCTGAAAGACCTTAATTTCCGAATCTGTGAAATCACCCTGCAAAGCTGTTAAATGTATCTGGGGAGGATGGGCTAGGACAGCCGAAATGCCACAACTTAGAATGCAGCGAGACCACAACTGTCTCTCCTCAAACATATGCTTAGGCAAAACATTGGCAGAGCCGCTCAAAATCCCTGATGGAAAACCTCATTAAGAAAGAACCTCCGACATTTTAACACACGAGTTCCTCAAGTGCCATTTCTTGTTTTGGTGGTTTTAGTAAAATCGCCTACGATGTACAAAGCATTTTCGTATCTTTTTCCATACTTAATCGTTTACACAAATCCATAAGATAGGAGGGTATGGGGTTATCATTTCAATGTGAGAAGAGGAAGAAGGTCAATGTAGGGGCATGGGCTGATGGATGGGAGAGGGGGATCCAGGACTACAAATCGAGCATTCTGCCTCCCAAACTAGGAACCCTGTCCACCGGGGAATGTGGAAGTCATTTGTGTGCAGGGAAGAGTTTTGTGGCGAAGTTGAACGCGAACAGTTGAGGAAACAGACCTACAATTACTTGTGTTCCAGAAGAAGGAGACTGGCGAAGTCATCTTTCGCAAGGTGGTGTCCAGAGGTTATGTGTATCAGAATTATCTTGGGAACCTACAATAAATACAGAGTCCCAGGATCCACTCCTGACCTCTGTCAGCAAGGGTGAGAGGTCAGGGGTTGGGTGGGGAGAGCAAGCATCTTCATTTCTAAAAAAAAATGCTCTCAGCTAATTCCTATGCACATAGGAGTAGAAGATTCTATGAGCAGGTGGATATCCAGTATTGTACTCACACCTGAGGCCGTGCTTTGGGCCAGACACTTAGGAGGCTTCAAAGGGAAAGTACAGGTGAGTGGGAAGGGTCAGAGCTACAACATGAGGCATTCAGTGGTGGTCCACAAGAGATCGGAATGGAAGCACTGAAATGCACACAGCAGTGCATTTTAGCCAAGTGGATCAGGGGGCACTTCTGGCTTTTTATGACACTGATGATGAAATAAGACTTGGCAATGAATCACAAAAATGAGAAGTTAAAAACGCAAAGGAGGGGCACCTGGATGGCTCAGTCGGTTAAGCATCTGACTCTTGATTTTAGCTCAGGTCATGATTTCATGGTGTATGAGTTCCAGCCCTGAGTTGGGCTCTGAGCTGGCAGGGTGGAGCCTGCTTGGGATTCTCTCTCTCTCTCTCTCTCTCTCTCTCTCTCTGCTCCTTCCCAACTCTCTATCGAAATAAATAAACTTAAAAAAAATATGCAAAGAGCGAAGTTTGGAATGTGTTCTTTATGTGATGGAAAAACAAAATCCTTGGGTACAATTAGCTTATTGAAACTAATTGAATTGTCTATAAACAGCGAACACACAGGCTTGCACTATGTTATCAGTAAGTTCGATCGCTCAAAAGGCAATGCCTTAGGTCAATTTCTTCATTTGTCTTTAGATTCATTATCAACCACAATAGAATCTTGACTATGGAAGAGCCAGTATTTTCCAAACATGGGGTGTGATCCACAGGGGAATGTGTCAAACAGTGGGCACAGAATTAAATAATCTGAATCATAGTAAGAGTGTCTGATATCTCTTTAACTTAATTCTGCTTATTTTTATTTATTTTTAAAACATATATTTTTAGTATTTATTTCTTTTATTTTTGAGAGAGGGAGAACACACACATGCTTGAATGCACAAGTGGGGGAGGGGCAGAGGGAGAGGAAGAGAGAGAGAATCCCAAGCAGGCTCTGCACTGACAGTGTCCAGCCAGATGCGGGGCTCGAACCCCCGAACCGTAAGAACATGACCTGAGCTGAAAGTAAGAGTTGGACAGTTAACCAACTCAGCCACCCAGGCACCCCCTTTAAATACATATTTTTTATATTTATTTATTTTTATTTTTGAGAGTTGGGGGGGGGGAGATCATTCTGCCTATTTTAAAGGAAAAGACTCAGTTGGTGCCCCCTCTGGCTTTAACAAGTTTATAATACCTAACACATGGAGAGCAGGCCTTAGGCTCACAGTCTTTGGCAAGCAATGGGATCAAGTCAAATTTTAGTGGTCATAATTTATACAAATAATAACTGGTTTTGTTTTCATTGCACTATATTTAAAACAATCTTCTCTATACGGTTTTGCATTCGAGGTCATGATAGCTTCCTTTACAAATACATTTATTCAGATTAAAAATGTATTTAGGGGCGCCTGGGTGGCGCAGTCGGTTAAGCGTCCGAATTCAGCCAGGTCACGATCTCGCGGTCCGTGAGTTCGAGCCCCGCGTCGGGCTCCGGGCTGATGGCTCGGAGCCTGGAGCCTGTTTCCGATTCTGTGTCTCCCTCTCTCTCTGCCCCTCTCTCTGTCCCAAAAATAAATTAAAAAAAAATAAAATAAAAATGTATTTAAAGGTAGTGGTTCAGTTGGTTAAGCATCTGACTCTTGATTTTGGCTCTGGTCACGATTTCACGGTTCGTGAGATTGAGCCCCACGTAGGGCTCTGTGCTGACAGTGCGGAGCCTGCTTGGGATTCTCTCTGCCCCTTCTCTGATCACACTCTCTTTCTCTCTCTCTCTCAAAATAAATAAGTACGCATTTAAAAAAAAATGTATTTAAAGGTAAATAGTAAATAAATAGTAGCATGGGTAGAATGCTGATACAGTAGAAGTTGTGAAAGTAGCAGGCAAGGGACGAAAGTTCTTATCAGACAGATGGGAAAACTGACTTGCAGTGAACACAGAGTCTTGGCAAGGACATAAAGTGATGTGTCTGCAGGGTGATGGCTCTAAAACCACAGGCCAGCACTCCTGCTATTTTCTGCTACTTGTCGAAAAGACCCAAATAGCTGAGTTTGCACAGTTTCAAATGCCTAACTAACTTTTGCCTCTGGACACAATGTATTCCCAGAGCTTTTTAACCCCACCCCTGGCCTCAGATGTGTCTGTGTTTCAGTATGCCGAAGTGCAAGGTCAATCAGTGGGCACGGCTTGTTCCAATCCTGAGGCACCTCTCGCCCTACCTCTCATATGCGCAGATGACTGAGGTCAAACCATTCTCCTGGTGAGACCTTTTTCCCCCCTCCTTGCCTACCACAGTTCCTAAATGACCAACAAAAGGATCGGAACGTTGAGTCTTTGGGGGATCAGACTGACAGCTTTTTTCTGCTGAACTGTTTCAATGTGGCTGAACCTGAAAATATCTAGGAGAAAATGCTTTAAAAGTGCGGACCCACAAGAAAAACAGCCAAAATTTATTTATTATGTGCCATTTACTGTGCTAAACACATCATGGGTTACCTTACATAACTTTCACAGCAATCTCCTGACACAGGTGCTACTATTTGCAGGTTCTGGTTGACTGGAATGAGGCCGAGTAACTTGTTCCAAGTCAAACATCTGTCACCAGGTGGAGCCAGGATCGGAACCGGGCGATCTAACTGGCGTCTCACTGCACCAGCATGCACCTTGAACGTGCACGTTCCGTCAACAGGCACCCTCGGGTCCTAGCCCCTGCGGGTAAGAAAATGGCCTGCTCTTGGGAGGCTGCCCAGGTGAGTAGAGAATGTGTCAGGGGCATAAGAGTACTTCCGATCCCTCGGGGTGAACTAAGCTTCAAGAGGAGAAGCAGGTGGTAAGAGAGCCCAGAGGGGGAAGTGATTAGTTATTGCTGAGAGATTGAGGGGGTGGGGACCAGGAAAGTTTAGAGAGCTCGTGTTGGAAGGCTGCCTTGAAGAATGAGTAGGCTTGTCCCAGGCAGGAAAGCGAGAGAGAGGGAGAGAGAGAGCATTCAAGGCAGCAGAAATAATCCAGAGGTGGGAGAACTCACTATCTGCAGAAAACTGATCGATCTTGCACGCTTATTACGCAGGGAGTTAGGCTGGGGAAGAGTTGAGGGAAATGAGCTGGACAACCAGGTTGGGTGAGGCCAGGAGGGCTTTCTATGCCCTTCACTATCTGTCCACTACAAGTCCCACTATGTTGCTCAAGGTTGTTCTATTAGAACTCAATCCAGCTGGCATTTACAGTTTCAAATCCCACAGGTCTGAATGGCCTTTCCATCCTCTTGAATGCTACATATGAAATAGGTTGTCTCTCTCTGGTTATATTCTACACATTGTCCCCAAAGAAAATCAGAGGCAGAAAAAATAAATTAGAATTTGCAATACTGTCAAGAAAAGGTCACCCTCAAATCACCAAATACGTGAATAGCCTTGAGTTCAGTTCTAGAGTCCATTCTTTTGGCAAGCCATGGGCAAACTGGACTGAATGCAGAGAAAGTTGCCCAGGATGGCTTGATTATGTGTGTGTGTGTGTGTGTGTGTGTGTGTGTGTGTGTCTGCTTCCAAGGGCTCAAACCATCAAAAAGAAATGGGATGATAAAATCTCAATTGTGAGTTCCTTCATGGCAGGGATCCTGCCTATCTAGAAATCTGCTGTGTCCCTACTGCCTGAAACAGTGCCTGACCCACATTAGGCATGTAATAAAAAGGCAAGAGATGAATGAATCAGGGAGAAGCACTCAGAGTTCTGAGACCTGGATTCAGATCTTTGTTCTGCTCATACAGCAGAATCGTCTTAAACATCTTACATCTTGGAGCCTCATTTTCTTCTCTGTAAAATATTGGGTTCGCTAGTCTATTTCAGGCATCTCTTAACAAGACTAACAACCCCATGGAGTGGCCACAGGAGACACTGGAGGGATGGGGTCGATGGTCACGGCTCTGTGCACACACATCCCCATATAAGCATCTGTTGTGATCAAAGCAGTTATACTTTATTGCTCACACGTCCAAGGAAGATTCCATTTGAACAAAAGATTTCCACATCTGCAAAAACGTGTTTAAAAACTACTGGACTGCTCGAGCTCTGTTATCACTTCCAGCTATAAAACTCGAAGCTTTGATGACGCTATGATATAGAGAAGTAAAATTTGACCCAAATCTGCAACCACTAGGGCTGTTCCAACAATAAAATGCCTTGCTTTGAATAATAATGAACTGCCTCTCATGAGGGGGGCGATTGAAAACCACTTATCAGATAAGCTACAGAAGAGACCACAGCATTAGCTGGAATATTTGGTCAGATCACTTCTCAAGCCCTTCTGACGTCCAAGAACCAAAAATTCTATATTCTTTCAAGGGTTTTCCGTTCACTAGTAAGGAGCACAGTTTGGTGGTTTCCAGCAAGGGCTTCGAAATCAGATGAACATGCGTGAGAATCCTGGTCCTAACCCTCACCAGCTGTAAGACGCTGGCCAAATTAATCTGAGTCTCAGTTTCCTCATCAGTGAAATGGAAATAATAATACCTGCTCCATAGAGTATATTAAAGATTCAGTAAGATGGTGCATGTGATACACTCCGCATAGATGCCTCGCATACAAACCAGTGCTCAGTAAATGGTAGATCTTACGATGACGATGATAGAGAAGGAGGAGGAGGAGGAGAAACGCGAGGGGGAACGTCCAGACTAGGAAACCAAATTATTCCTCACGCAACTGACTATTATATGTGACAATATATTATATTACGACAATATATGACATATATTATTATATGTGACAATCACATATGTATAGGTGTGTGTGCCCAGGATGTATGTGTATACACATGGACACACACACACACACACACACTCCTTTCTCCAGAGGCAGAAACGTAAAGCAGGCAAGGCCAATTCACAAACACAGGAACAAATTACATTCTACCAGCCAGCGAAGGAAGCAAAAGTCTGAAAAGAATAAAAGGAAGAGGAGCAGGCTCCAAATATATTTGTTTGTCATGTTGATCAAAACACAGATTCGCTCGTTTCTTAGAGAATAAAAGGCTCTCCAAGAACAATTCTAACTGTGAAGTGTTTCTAAGAATCTTGTTAAAAATAACCTAACATAGGCATGGAAACAAGACGAGACGTTCAGAGATCATTTTCTGAAAAGGAGGTTCTTGGCTCTTGGCTTGAATCTAACCCAGAGCACACACACAGTTGTTTGTTTCTATAACCAGAAGCTATTCACTGGGTCTCCTCGCGCAGGGGTTGGAGACGACGTCACAGTGCTTCTAGAAGAACGGCAGCTAGAACCTGCTGCATGCCTCCGTTCGCCGCGGCTCCCATATACTTGAAGGTGAAGTACTTCTGAGCCTGCTGCTCAGGAACCATCCTGCCCCTTGTCAGGAGGCTATTATGGTGACTTTGGCACCCAAGTGCTTCCCTCCACCACCTGTTCTGACAACGAACCAGCGTTCGCGTGACAGGAGGCTCGTTCTGCTAACCTGCGTCTCTGACTTTTCGCCTCGAAAGATGCTAATGCTGACAATGAGAACTCAGTTTATCAATAGCTGCTGTGTTCCAGGATCCATATGCACAGTATCTCACACAAGCCTCACAACACTTTTATGAGCAAGGGCCATTTAGAACAGGAAGAAGTTGAGGCACAGAAAGGGCCAGTAACTTGCCCAGGGTCACATAGCTTCAAGGTGGCAGGACCTGAGGTCAAACTGAGGTCTGTCAAATACCAAGTCCTATGCATTTGGTCATGATATTAAACTGCTCTACAGTACTCTAGCTCCTCCCAGGTTGGGATATTGCCTTGCTATTTCCAGAGCCTGAAGTCCTGGCCCTGACATACGAGAAATGAAGAACATGAATACCAGATTGAGGGGGATGTTTCTCTAATCTCAGCCTAGGGCTCCTTCTCCCTAAACATATTTAAATAGTAACTATGTTCATATTAAGGGCTCAAGTGATAGAAATTTATCGTGATGGGTGGATGGGACAATATTTCCCTCACACGGAATCACAGGCATTGAATCAGCTATGTAGCACGGAGCATCTATACAGCCTGGGGATAAATTTCTTCCTTAGATACGTCTAAACTTCCTCCCGTCCACAGGCTGCCGGAAGAATCCTAAACCAAAACAGAATGGCCCTTGGCATTAACACTACTACCTCTGGCACATTTCTTCCCACTGGCCATCTTTCCAGAAAGTCTCCAGCTCCAACCAAATGAAATAAAATGACTGAGGTAGGTCTTGCTCCCTCTTGAGTGTAGCTGCGCTGTGGGAGGATTTCTTGCGGTTCTGTAACTCACACAACCACAAAGGAGGGATCTGAGGGCGTTTCCTTCGACCTCCCACCCCTTTCTCCGCCATGCTCATTCAAGTCAACGCTTCCAGTGACCAATGTTGACCACCACTTCTTTTTTTTAAATGTTTATTTATTTATTTATTTAGGGAGAGAGAGAGAGAGAGAGAGAGAGAGAGAGCAAGCCAAGAAGCCAAGAAGGGGCAGAGAGAGAGAGAATCGCAAGCAGGCTCCATGTGGTCAGTGTGCAGAGCCCAATGTGGGGCTCAATGTCATGAACCATGCGATCATGACCTCAGCCAAAATCAAGAGTTGGGCGCTCAGCTGGCTGAGCCACCCAGGCACCCCTTGATCACCACTTCTAAGTGACTGGTGGTTGTCCCAATTTCTCCTGTTTTATTCTACTTCTTGTCTACTTTAATCCCCTTATTTGGAACTCCCTAGAAAGGCAGTCCATGCCATGTTGTGCTGAAATACGTACTCGTAAAACTTCAGTCTTTTGTCCCTACTTCTCTCCCTGCAACCTTGAAGAACAAGCCAGATCCCCTTTTCGTGTAACGGTCCTCAGATAAATAAATAAAAAAAAAATGCTGATGACCGTGATTTCCTTTAAGCTCTAAGCTCAGCCTCCCCTGTGCCTGACATTGTTGCTCCTAGGTCCTGAATTCTTCAAGGGAAATCATGGTGTTTACCCTTTTCTGGACACACTCCAGTCTGTCGACACTCAGTGTAAGATGGAACTTTACCGCCTCTATGGGCCAGGGACCTGCATCCTGACACCGTGGACCGAACACACGTTTCCAAGGAGTATGGGTTTCTGGTGGGTCTCTTAGAGTGTTCTGGAGGCAATTCCTTCCTGAACAGCTGCTCCGACTAAATCGGGAGGGCTGTGTCCCTGCCAAGTACATGCTGTAAGAGAACAAGCTCACAGAGCCTGCCTGGTGGAAAGGGCTTTTCAGCAAGGTTACTGCCGGCACCGTAACCACAGAAATTCCGGGCCCTGCTTCGCAGAACTGACACCAGTTATCGTGTTCTACAGGGTTTTGGGTTTTTTTCAACTTGTCTCATCTTGGGAATGGATGTGAGTTAAGAGAAGCCACGTGGCGGGGTGTCTGGGCGGCTCAGTTCGGTTAAGCGTCCGACTGTTGATTTTGGCTCAGGTCATGGTCTCACGGTTTCATGAGTTCCAGCCCCACATCGGGCTCTGTGCACTGACAGCACGGAGCTTGCTGGGGATTCTCTGGTTCCCTCTCTCTCTTTGCCCCTCCCCCGCTTGCACTCTCTCGGTCTCTCTCAAAATAAAGAAACAAAACAAAACAAAAACGAAAAACAAAGAGGAGTCGCGTGGTGCAGGGCACTGCAGTGGGCAGGTAAAAGCATACATTGTCCCCTGGCGCTGGTAAAAGACCCCTCTTGCTGTCGCCTGTCAGTGGTAAGGAGAGTCTATGTTGCCAAGCCCAGAGAATCCGTTTCAAGCAGGGTTTCTCAACCTCAGCACTATGTTGCAATTTGGGCCAGACAATTCTTTGTTGCAATGGGGTCGGGGGCTGCCCTATGCATAGTTGGAAGCTTCGGCAGCATCTCTGGCTGAAATCCACTGATGTCAGTAGCCCCTGCCAGTCAGGAGCACCAAACATGCTTTCAGACATCGCCACATGTCCCCTGGGTTACAAAATTGTCCCCATTTGAGAACTAATGGGTTATGCCCGCACTAGCTCAGTATTTAAGACGTGGAACGAGGCCTAAACTTGAAGGCACTTCCCTGTTCTATTGGTGCTGAAAGAAACAATGACTCCTTGGTGATCGACACAGGCTCCCTGCTCTGGCCACCGAACCAAGGGATCTCAATACTGCAGTACTCCTGACCTCCTAAAACAGAAGCATTTCTGGTCCCCAACCGGACCCTTTATATAGAATCTCTACCAGTGGAGCCCAGGCTCAGGTACTAACAGCTCTCAAGCAGCTCTAGTGTGATCCAGGGTCAAGGGTCGGAACCCCACACCATCCTGCCTCCATTCGTGACCCCGGACCACTCTGGGCGTCTCTGGAGCTGGGTGTGGTTTTGAAGTCTGCCCTGCAGAGTGGCATGCCTGACCCCTCTTTATTGTGGGCGCCAGTCTCAGAGGGCTGGTACACGGAACCTCAACACCGTAGCACCAAGTCCAGCACCTGCAGAGCAAAAGAGGAACACCAAAGGCACAGACAACGTACGCAGCTTGTTCGGCATGGTTAGCACGTTTTAGATTGGGTCAGAGAAATGCCGACAGGTAATTTAAAAGCCAGAAGGCATATTCAAAATAACAGTCCCGACTGTTCAGCACGAGGCATAATGTACCCAGGAAACAAGTCTTGTCTCCTGTTGCTTAAACAATTATTTATAAACAGTGTGATTAATTTAATTTAATTCATCCCTGGTTTTTCTTCCAGTCGAGGGAGGGCGGCATTCCTTGCGTGGGAGCAGTGTTTAGAGAGCACAGAGATTTCTATTGACTCATTTCTTACGAAATGCTTATCAGGAAGCTGAAAAAATAACTGGAGAAGTTTGTTTAACCAAGATATGAATGATGTTATATATACAATTATAATAACAGCAGTTACACCAGCTTCCGTTTATTGAGCACTTTCTGTGTAAGAGGAGCTGGGCTCAGCTCTGCACATACAGTCTCGTATTTAACCTTAACAAAAGCCCTAAGAGATGGGTTCTCATAGTATTCCCATTTTACAGATGAAGGAACAGAGACCCAGAAATGTCTGGTCACATGTTAATATTTGTATCAATAGTAAATGACAAGTCTCAGGACTAAAACCCAGGTGTGCCAACCCCCCCGCACGACAGCCATTATGCTTTTGGTTTCATAACTCAAGTTCACCTCCCTGTAAGTCAGAGGTGGGAACTTTTCCTTGAAAAATGTCTCCGTGGAGGGAATAATGCTTAGGCCTCAGCACTTCGGCCCGAAAGAGGGCATCCTGGAGGGCAGCTTAAGCCACTTGATTACTAAACTTCAGGTTAAGGGGAGCTCTTCTGATGTTGTTATTCTGTTTTCCTGGTGTTCTCTCAACAAGAGCAATGTTTCCTGAGAGGTTGCTTTAGGTTGTGATTGGGAAGGACGAGGGACAGGCCAGCTTCCTGGCTGTGTGAGCAGTGCAGCCAGACAGAAACCCAGGTCTTGGTTTAATGCTCTGTTTGCTGCCATATTGAAATTCTTAGTAAGTTTATCTTTGAACCTACGAAGTCGGAGGGACAACGGAACATGCACCAGTGATATCTGGGGCACTGGCGAGCACAGGCTATAGGTGCATGTGTGTGTCCGCCATAGTTCCCTGCTGCCTCAAAACGTTAATGATACCCCATGAGCACAGGATTCTGGTAGACTCGCCATGCCTAAAGTATGCCTCAGAGCAAATACAAGGTGAACACATCATGTATAGAAAGTGTTTTTCCTGTTTTCCATCGTCTCTTGGTCAGCAACTTCTACAATATGTTTACCAGGGAGTCTTACTGAATTCCCACAGATCACAGGTCCACTAGAATCCTTCGCTCATGCTTCATATCAACACGTGTACGACTGACTAACTGGGAACACAGACAGCCCTGAAGGTCACGGTTTCCATCTGACCAGAACTTGGCAAATGCAGGAGGAAGGCAGTGCTGCTCGAAGAAGGAGGGGGAACCACCAAAAAACCCTCTATCATCTTGTATTTGCCAACCACTTCTGCTGAAAATATCAACAGAGAAAGAAAGGATGAGATATGGCCAACCACGGCTCTTTTCCCTTTTAGTCCTTCTTTACTCGTCAGTTAGCTGAAGGTAGCATGTTAGCGGAATGAGTGTATGTACTCTCAAGAGGTGAGGTACAAACACTTGCATGAGTTTTGTGCACTGGCTGGTAAAAACAAAGTCCGTAAGCACCCTTGAATTGTCAAATACGATTTGCATGGTTCGTGTCATTTTGGTGGTTCCATACAAGTGAAATGCTCTCATGTTTGCGTTTAAAACTGGCTTTGGGTACTATAAATGGTAAATCTTTGCTAACAATTTAAAATTAAATTTTATTTTCCTACTAGAGGACAGGTAAATAGCAAAGAAAATATGCCATGACGAGTTAAGAGAGAAACTGCAGATTAAAAAAAAAAAAAAAGGCTTTACATATTAATACTTTCAGTGGAAGCCTTATCTGCCTTTGACCAAGGGACCCTGCAAATTATGCAGCTAGCCCTGGTGGAGCTGCAGGATATGAGGCAAGGTCATCCTCAAACCATCTTCCATTCACCCGGATTCAGTCTGCACTGGCTCAAAACAATGAGCTAACTGTTGAATCCAATTGTAACCTCCGGAGTTCAAGGTAAAGGCCACAAAATGGCTGTTAAATGTCAAACAGCTTTCCAACATTAGCCGAAACCTCTCGGGATCCAAAGTAAGAGCACACCTAAATTATTGGCTCATCCATGGGTAATCTAGACCGCGGTGTGAAAACCTCTGTTTAAAAGGGGAATTCTGGTGTGTTGAGATTGAAAGTTGGGAAGCAGCAGCACAGTGAAAAAAAAAACAAGGACTCCGGTTGTGGGATTCATAAATATTTTTTTTTAAGTGGTGAAAACTTATGTGAGTATACCTATTCCAGGTGGTTAGCGGGATTTGATAAGAGCGTCCATCCATTCAACCAATAAGGGTATTAACTGAGCAAAGGGCTATACCCTCGGGGAACTTTCGGAAATAAAATAGACATGTTACCTGCCCTTATGTACTGACAGTCTGGCTGGGGGCACAGGTAGTAGATAATTAAACAGCAACTAAATACAAGGATAACTTCTGACCATTGTTATTTATCAAGGAAACAACAAAAAGTAATAGCCCGGAAAAAAATGCTTTTCTCCTACTGGTTTTTAGTTTTCTTTGCCTCTTTCTCACTTTCTTTTTCTCTCTATCTTCATATTTTCCTCCCCTATTGATTCCCTATTTAAACCTGAATATATTGTGCGTGGAAATGTCAAAGACTTATATGGCGCGTCCGTCAGAATTGCCTTATTTATTATTGAGCTTTGGTTGATAACACTTCGTTAAGTCCGAAGGAAAGCATATGCTGCCTTATTCCAGACAGAAGGCTCACAGAGCTCTAGAGCTGTTTTCTCCAGTAGAACTTTCTACAATAATGAAAGTATTCTATTTATAACATACGGCTACTGAGTGTTTGGAATGTCAATGGTTACCCTATAGGACAACACAGCCCTAGAGATTCCCCAAGTCAACAAAAAACCCCTGTTTATCAGGCAGATTGACGGTGGGTAATGGAGGACAGCAGCCAAGAGCCAAGTCAGGCAAACAAGAAGTTCTCTGGGAAGTGCTGGCCGAAATTCTCAGCCTTCTGAGGAGCCAGGTGAGTGTCCCAGCTTTGGGCGAGGTCTGAACCTGGAGAACCAGGGAGTCATCTCAGCCTGGCCTGGGAGCAGAGAAATCCATCCCCAAAGCTAAATTCTGCATGCCGTCTCTGCATTGCTAAGCATGCAGTCTTAGCTATTTACCTAACTTATAAATAGTCTGTTCTCATCACATCATTATCTCTCCCCCTGAGGACAGAGCTTTGCAGTTAGCAAAGCAATTTCACCTCCATTACCTCGTTTGATTTTCACACAGGCAGGCCAGGGATTATCTACCCAAGAAGCCAACAATGGAATCCTCAGTGGATTTCATGTAGAGAAAAATTTCTGTTCTAAGGTTACACTCAATGCCACAAATCCTTACTCTGCCTTGGACCATCGAGGGCTGCTCTCCATAAAGACAGTCAAACAGAAGAGAAGCGAGCCTGTGGAAAGGGACAGAAACATTCCCTTACCCCTTGTCAAGCCTCACAACGTGCCAGGCCCTTTACTAGGCTCTCCTCAGAGAGGAGACTCCTCAGGCAGCAGTGAACAGCACTGGCAAGATCCTTGACATTCATCCAATGGAAAGAGAACTCCAGAATCAAACCCCCAATGAACTCCAAATCACATCAGTAGGGCTGGTTCCCATCTCCTGTCCCGGTACGTGGTCACAATCTATAGGATCACACTTTGCCTCCCAAGTGGCCAGAGTCACTTGGCTTGAAAATGGCTGAGCTGAAGCCACTTCAAAAGGAATTTCACTAGTTAACATCACATGAAACTATGACTCTGAAAGGACCGAAGAATTATATGGTATGTGTCATAACCCTGAAGCACAACCAAAGTCAGCATACACTGGGCCATTCCAATCCATGAGGATCAGAGACTGTGGTTCTCAAAGTTTAACACAGGTAAGAATCACCTTGGCAAAAATGTCATTTTCCCTAACGTGCCCCAATTCAGTGAATGGGGCCCAGGAATGTGTGTTTTGACTCCATTTCCAGGGGATTCTAATGCAAAGCATACAGGAGGAGTCATTTCAGCAAAACGATGTAGCCTTGTTTTCTCTTGCTCACGGCGGAACTAGGGCCCGCAGGTAGATGTCACAGGGATGAAGATTTCAACTCAATGGAAGGAGACCTTTTAGATTCTAGAGCTGCCTAACCATTGAGCAGGCCCATCAAGTAGCAATCCTCCCACTGCAGGAATTCAAGCAGAGATCGGGGGACCCTCATCAGTGACGACGAGGAAACTGTTGGTTAGGTAGCAATCCCTCCAGCTCCCAGTAAACCTTGCGCACGATCCCAGTGATGTCCACTGTGCTGTGATTATTTGCTCGTGTGTCTCTTTCTTCAGTGAGGCTGTGAGCTCTGTGAGATACCAAGTCTCATTTTTCTTTCTCTACCACCCCCCTACACAGTGCATGGCAAGTCGATGCCCCGTGCACAGTTACAGTGAATCAAACCTAATAACCTACTCAGAACCTAATAAATCACCTTTCAGAGTCTGCAAACCTAGGCTTCTGACGAGTTTCCTGTAGTTTCAAAAGAAAAATCTGGATTTTTTTTTTTCTTCTGCTCTCCGCAGTGAACCCTTCACAGTATCTTTGACTTCTCCTTTAGGAAAGTATTTAAATTCCCTTCGATAAAGATCTTACATTTTTATTTTGCACTTTTTTTTAAAGTAACTTTAGTGACTGCTCCTGTGGATGGTGGTATTTTTCCTGATCCACATTCTAACCGGTGATTTCTAGTATGTAGGAATCGCTGAATGTTGAGTTAGTTATAAAGTATCTGGACATCCTTGTGACATGTCTTCATTTTCAGTTTACTGTGGGATTTTCCCGCTAAATAACCATATTGTTTATAAATAGTCACAGCTTTGCTCTTTTTCCTAAGTTTTATACTTCTTATTTCTCCTTTCTGTCATTTGGATTTTGTATGCAATGTTGAACAGCACAGGTGATGAGGCAACCTGTCTTGTCCCTGACTTGAGTAGGAATGGAGTCAATGTCTTCTCACTGGGTGATTTCTTCCTTCTCTGCCATTATGTCTGATGGGAGTTTCGTAGAGTGGGCAAAGTAACTCTTGTATAAGACTAAGGCAGACTGGTGGATGGGGAGAACAACTATAGAGCCAAGTTAAAGAAGTGACAAGGAGAGAGAAGCTGGCCCCAAATCCACTAAGAATCAGTTCATACAAATGATGAACCTCTTAGAATCCATTGCCCATACACTGGCATTATGCCTCCTCCTCCTCCTTTTTTTTTTTTTTAATGTTTATTTATTTATTTGAGAGGCGGGGGGAAGGGGAAGAGAGAGGGAGATAGAGAATCCCAGGCAGGCTCCACACTGTCAGTGCAGAGCCCAACACGGGGCTTGATCCCATGAACTGTGAGATCATGACCTGAGCTGAAATCAAGAGTCAAATGTTTAACGGACTGAGCCACCCAGGTGCCCCTATGCCTCTTTCTAATATATGTGGGCATACAAGTTAAAACTGCCCCAAGAAACATATATATGACAATAATTCATGTTTGGAAACTATTTTTAAAAGGCTATGTAACCTACATGTCTAGACAAACTACTTCAGGAGCCAATCAATGGCATTTTCACTTCTATTTTGATCATGAGCTGGATATTCCAAAGAAGATGCTTATCTCACAGAACACCAAACACAACGGCAGACATCTCTGCTACATGGTACATTATTTCATTCAATTTGAGTGGGCAAAGTCCTCTAAGACTGTCTTGCAAAAGCTTATTTTATTTCTTTGGTTGCCCATGTGTTTGTTCAATAACAAAATGTAATGCAAGTCAAAGGACTACGTGGCTAGACCTACTATTCCAAACCAGTGAGGCAGACTGGCCTGTTTTTAATTCAGCCTGGAAAAGCAGAATTCCATTTTCTCAAAAAGACTTTAAGAGAAAAAGGCCCCACAGTTTCAGAGTGTTGTCATGACCTGGCTCTCCTCAGTGTGATTCTTAGGTCGCAGACTAACTCCTCTATACCTTATAGATTCTCAGGAAAGGCAAGATGATTTTCAATTTTGAGTGTTTTAATATTTCATTAACCTGAAGACAATCATGAAGACTTTGTGTGATCTTGGGCCAGTTAGATACTCTCTTTAAACCCTGGATTTTCTCATTGTTAAAATCACGATAATTACCATAGCAGCCTACTCAGTTGTTGTAAAAAAATTAAATGCAGTAATGCATTCAAAGTTCTTAAATTCAGTAACTGGAACATTTTTTTTTGAGTTATGCTTGGCATCATAATCGTTACTAATAACACAGAATGACATGAATTTGTCAATGGATGCTTTGCATGAGGAAATGAAGTTGCACTTATTGAATTCCAATTTTTATTTTATTTTATTTTTAACTAATCTCCTACTCAACATGGGACTCGAAACTCAATGACCCTAAGATCAAGAGTCATGTGCTCTTTGGACTGAGCCAGCCAGGCACCCCTGAAATTCCAAATTTTAAACATGCAGCAGGAGGTTCAGGCATCATCTACATTTCTGTGATTTACATGTTGTCACTATGATTAGATTTTGCATTTATTTAAAAAAAAATTTTAAGATTTATTTATTTTTGAGACAGAGAGAGACACAGCATGAACGGGGGGAGGGTCAGAGAGAGAGGAAGACACAGAATCTAAAGCAGGCTCCAGGCTCTGAGCTGTCAACACAGAGCCTGATGCAGGGCTTGAACTCATGACCATGAGAGAGGGAGACACAGAATCTGAAACAGGCTCCAGGCTCCGAGCTGTCAGCACAGAGACCAACGCGGGGCTCGAACTCACGGACCGCGAGATCACGACCTGAGCCGAAGTCGGACGCTCAACCGACTGAGCCACCCAGGCGCCCCAATTTTGCATTTATTTTAGATCGAACTCCATATTTCAATATCAGCTGATGGGTTTTTCTTTCTTAAAGCTTCCCATCTGTCGCTTATATGTTAGTTCTCCTTGAGGGCCACAGAAAGTGTCCAGATTTAGTAACATGGTAGATGACAGCTGTACTTTTGGAGACAGAGGAGACTCAGGAAGTCTGGGGTGGGCAGGTGGACAGGTATATAGGAGAGTTCTGTTTAAGGGACATTAAATGTGAGATTCCTGAGAGGTACCTATGTGAGGCTGTCAAGGAAGTAAATTGGATTTTGTGGTCTGGAGCTCAGAGGACAGCTCTGATCTAGAGCTACTAATTAAAAAGAGATTAATGGCACAAAGATGGTATTTAAAGCTATGGATGGTCAAATCACATTTAAAGCGAGAATGTCATTTGAGAAGACAGTGAAGAACCGAGCCCTGAAGAACTCTAACATTTAGAGGCCAGATAGAGAAGGAAGAACCTATAAAAGATACTAAGAAAGAGTTGCTGGTGAGTCAGGAGGCAAAGCAGGGAAGTATACTGTCCGGGAAAATTAATGTCAAAAATATTTCAAGAAGGAAGACAGGTTAACTGCAAGAGGCCAAATAAATAGCGCTTTTGAACTTTGGAACTTTTATATGACAAAAGTCAACCAAAGTTCAAAAGCAAGCGGAAGAGAAGGGAAAGTGTTTGCAAACTATGTAACAAGGATTAACATTTAGATGGTAATAAAGAACGTTCAGAAATTCATAAGAAAAATACAACAAAGTTGTCACACAAAGCACGATGTACGTGAAAATGCAGTTCACATAAGGATAAATATTTGTCAACAACTTTGAAATTAGTCAGCAATTAACTTAGAAGAGGTTCAACCTATCAAACCACCTGGAAAATGCAAATTCAGTGAAAGAACATTTCTGTAATCAGCAAAATAGTAAAAGATGAGTAATGTACAGTGTTGGTGAAGGGAAGGAGTAGAGGCTACTCTCAGACGCTGCTGATGAGACTACAAATCTCTACGGCATTCTAGAAGGTCAACCTTAAAGTAAACCTAACATTTGTAATGCACATATACATCAATAGAGCAATTTTATTTTGGGTAGCTATCTAAAAGGAATACATATGCACAAAGAAATGTGTTCAAGGGCATTAAAAACAGTACAGTTAGATACAGCAAAAGAATGGAAACACCTACATATCCAATAATGGGAAATAAGTCAATTTTAGTGTGTATTTTTAGTACAGAAGCCTACGGAACAGTTAAAAAGAATGATTTAGATCTAAGTGTTCTGAGATGCAAGGATCTCTAAAATACATTCTTAAGGGATAGAAAGCAAGGTGCAAAAAAGTACATATAAAATGACCCCATTTATGTAAAATAAAAGTGATAAGAAAGTGGTACAGTTTCATACTTTTGCATGTGGCTGTTCAATTTTCCCGACGGCATTTGTTGAAGAGACGGTCTTTTCCCCACTGTATATTCATTCCTCCTTTGTTGAAGATAAACCCAAAATGGAGTAAAGACCTAAACGTGACACCTGAAACCATAAAAGTCCTTGAAGAGAGCACAGGCAGTAAATTTCTCTGACACTGGCCATAGCAACATTTTTCCAGATATGTCTCCTGAGGCAAGGGAAATAAAAGCAAAAATACACTATTGGGACTAAATCAAAATAAAAAGTTACTGCCCAGTGAAAGAAACCACCAAAAAACCTAAAAGGCAACCTACTGAATGGGAGAAGATATTGGCAACTGACATATCCAATAAAGGGTGAGTATACAAAATCCATAAAGCACTGATACAACGCAACACCCAAAAGACAAACGATCCATTTAAAAATTGGCAGAAGACACGAACAGACATCTCTCCAAAGAAGACATTCAGATGACCAACAGACACATGAAACGATGTTCATCATCACTTACAATCAGGGAAATGCAAATCAAAACTACAATGAGCTATCACACCTGTCAGAATGGCTAAAATAAAAAAAAACAAACAAAAAAACCACAAGAGACAGCAAGTGTTGGTGAGGATGTGAAGAAAAAGGAACCCTTGTGTGCACTGTTGGTGGGAATGCAAACTGGTGCGGCCACTTTGGAAAATAGTATGGAGGTTGCTCAAAAAATTAAAAACAGAACTCCCCCTACCCGATGATCCAGTAATTGCACTACGGGGTATTTACCCCCAAAATACAAAAACACTAATTCAAAGGGATCCACGCACCCTTACATTTACTGAAACATTATTTACAATAGTCAAACTATGGAAGCAGTCCAAGTATCCATCAATAGATGAATGGATAAAGAAGAAATGGTATGTATACTGGAATATTATTCAGCCATAAAAAAGAATGAAATCTTGCCATTTGCAATGACACGGCTGGAACTAGAGAGTACAATGCTAAGCGAAATCAGTCAGAGAAAGACAAATACCCTAAGATCTCCCTTATATGTGGACTTTAAGAAACAGGGCAAATGAGCAAAGGGAAAAACAAAGAGAGAGACAAACCAAGAAACGGACTGTTAACTATGGAGAACAAGCTGATGGTTACCAGAGGAGAGGGTGGCGGGTGGGGATGTGGATAGGGGATGGAGATTAGGGAGTGCACTTATCATGATGAAAAAGAATAAAATAAAAAAGTAAAGTAAGATAAAATAAAATAAAATAAAATAAAGGGAGAGGAATCTATGAATTTGTATGTTTTATGCAGGTTTGTAAATGCATTTAAAAAATCACTGATTAGTTTCAATTGTCTTTGAGGTGAAGGATAAAACCAGGACAAAAGCCGATTGTACTTTTGATTATTTAGGTTTTATACTTCTCGAGTCCATCGGAATTTGTTGGTGTCCTGCTTATAGGATTTTTAAGAAAAACATAACTTTTTCCTAAGGCGTATTGATACAATTGATCTAGAGAACTCACTGCACGATGTATGAATTTATTCATCAAGAGTTTAAGTTCCTAGTGTATGTCGGGCAGCATATTGGGTATTTGGTACAGACCAGTGAACAAAACAGGCAGTATTCTTGTCCTTAGCAAGCTGGGGGCTCAAAGCAAGCTGGGGAGCAGTGGGTTCCAACAGTCGTCTCTGAATAGGCTTCCCCGCTCTTAGAAGATTCCTCACCCCCACAGAGGAGTATCTCAGACCAGTTTCCTGCAGTTTTCATTACCTCACTAAGAAATCACAAAAAATAAAGTATGGAGAGCACATCCACCAGCCACCTCTAAACTGTCATCTCTGTTTTACAACCACACGGCAGGTTTCCAAATGCGGCAGGGACGAAACACCGTTATCAGTCAGGTGGGTTTCTTGGGCTGTCCTGGAAAAGCCACCCCCCCCCCCCCAGTCATAAACAACTGACACAAATCCAACTGCTAGAACATACAAGTGTAAGTCGTTGGGTGCCTGTACTGAGGCAGCTGCTGACTTAAATAGCTTTTAGGCGCCCCCCACAGAAGTTCCTGTACGCACACTTTACTACATGGTTGGATTCTTCCCATGACACTCGCTCAAGGCATAATAATCAGGGAAGAAGGTGAGCCTACAGGCACAGCCTTTGGGGCTCTTGGAGCAGCTGGCATCACCATGCTAGGCTTTCACTACAAGTCAGACCACACTCGTAGCAGGAAATTGAATTCAGGCTTCTGAGCAGTCTCGGAGGCAAAGTGCTTATATTTCACTTGCAATCCCTATTTTGCTTTCTTCTTTTCTTACACATGCAAATGAAAGTTCCTCAGTTTTTGGTTGCCAGGACAGCTGAATACTGTCATCAGAAAAAAATTAAATGCTTGTGTCAAAGAAGGAGCTGCTTTTTTAGAAATTCCTATGCATCTTGGGGCAAAGGAAAGCGAATGCCGTTGACAATTCATTCGTCTTTGCCATAGGATGAATGTACTTTTACATATGGTTTTTCATGGCTGAGAAAAACTCTAGCCCGGGGGAGCCAGAAAATTTTCAGGGTTTAGAAGCATCATGACTAGTCACTGAACATTCAACTCCACAGTGACCCCCATCTCCATCAACCTACGCGACCTTGGGTAAACCACTTGACCTTCCCATGCTCTTTCACGTGCCATTTCCTTCCTCATGCTGTTCTATCTGCTAGAATGACTTCCTTGATTTCTCCCCCAAGTCTCCAATTCTTAAAAAATGCTGTCCTCTGAAGCTTTTCCTGATTTTCTTAAGCCAAATCAGCTTCTTTCCTCCTCAAATCCCCCTTCTAGATTATCTCCACCTCCATTACATCAGTTATCACATGGTGTTACTGTTGCATATTTATCCTTCTATTTATTTTGTTTATCACGTTATTTAGTGGCCATCTTAGGCTATCAAGCAATATGTTACTACTACTGCTCCTACTGACATTAATAATGTTGTTAGTAATATCATGAGTGCTTACTACGTGTCAGTCCCCGTATGAATACATTATTTCTAATTGTCACAATGGCCCTATGAAGTGGATATTATGATTATTACTATGTTTTTATAGTGGAGTAAAATAAAACCAAGGGAGATTATACAAATGATTAGTAGTGGCATTGAGTCAAAATAAAGTCTATTTTACTTTAAATCCCATGCTGCTAACCATGGCTGTAAAACACTATCTAATAAATAACAGTAGATAATATTTACTAACTGCTCACTAGGTATCAGGCTCTATACTATGTGATCCACACACATCAGCTAATTTGATCTTCATAAAAACCCCGTGATGTAGATATTGTGAATATGATCTCATTTTTTTTTTTAAATGAAACAAAATTTCACAACGTTTAAATGACTTGCCCAAGGTCAGAGAACTGTGGAGAGTGAATCTGAATACAGGCCAGTCTCTCCCAGAGCCTAAGTCCTTACCCACTGTTCTACTTCATGACCAGATGGTAGAATTTTCTTTAATCCTTATAAACATTGCCCAGGTTTTTAAGAAGAATCCTTCTGGAAACAAAAAACTGGAGAGGTAGCCCTTCCGAGTCACGCAAGCCGACAAAATCTATCGAGCCCCTGACACTCACCTTAGCACATGTGTGGATCCATTAATGGTTGTGGTTGAACAGGGCACAGCCTGGCCCAGAATGGAGGGTCTTCGGTAGCGCTCATCATCACAGCAGAGGATGATGAGGAAGGCACGTCTAAAAGACTTATTCAAGAAGGCGTAGAGAAAGGGGTTCAACCCAGAATTGATGTAGCCGAGCCAGAGGAAAGCGGTCCACACCTGCCCGGGAACAGTGTAGTCTATGAATGGATCCACAATATTGGTGACAAAGAATGGAGCCCAGCAGAGGCAGAAACAACCCATGATGATGCACAGGGTCTTGGCGGCTTTGGTCTCTGTCCTCATGCGATGAGTGCTGTGCTGGTCGGCCGGCTGGGGCCTGCCCTCTGAGGGGGCCCCTGCCCGTTGTAACATCTGGATCTGGTGGGCATGTTCCTTCGCTGTGACATAGATGCGATAATAGGCCAGCACCATGAGGACAAATGGGATGTAGAAGGCCACCACAGAGCAGGTGATGGCATAGGGCTTGTTGACCATGAAGATACAATACGTAGAGTTAGAGTTCTGGTTGAACTTCCTTTTTTCTATCTGAGAGTTGGAGAGAGAGAATAATGAGGGAAGAAGGGAGAAAAGGGAAGGAAAAGGTGAAGAGAAAGAAGCAGGAGGGGAAAGAGGAAAAATGTAAGAAAAGAAAAAAAAGATGGAAAAGAAGAGAAAACGAGGAATTGGAAGGGAGAGAGAAAAGGAGGGGAACAGAGAAGGGCAGAGAAGGAAGAGGAAAATACAAGAGGAAAAGGAGGAGGGAAAAAGAGAAGGTTTATCAGCAAAATTCTCTTCTTCTTATTAGCCTATAGCACCTAGAATCACAATGATAGAAGAGAAACATGATTGCATCCCGGGGCGCAGAGGCATTGTCTGAGCACCAGGGGCTGAAGGCTCCAGGAAAGAGCAGAAATAAGACAGAGACAAAATCATCCTTCATTCCCTTTACCCAGCCGATAGCAGAGTTAGCCTCTCCCTTCCTCTTCTGCCTGCACACAATATATCTGGTAGAAAAGGGCTTTGAACTCAGGCTCATCTTCCTCAGGGCTGTCCTTACATCTCGGCATTTCCCATATAAAATTTAGAATTAGCTTATCAATCTCCATACAAATCTTTGAGGATTTTGACTGGTGTCAGAGTAGAATGACTGAGGGAAATGGACTTCTTTCCCATGGTCCGCTTTCCAATTCACAAACATGGTAAGTCTTTCCATTACTTACGTCTTTTGAAATTTATTTCAGTAATATTTTACAATGTTTTTGTGTGTAAATGTCTTGCATGTCTTTTGTCAGATTTATTCCTAAGTATCTGACTGTTACTCTATTGCAAATGGTACCACGTTAAAGTCCTTAATCTTAATTGTTTGTTGCTAGTATGTAGAATTCAGTGAAGACTTTTTTTGTATGGCTCTGTATCTGGCAACTTTGTTAAATTCGTTATCAATATTTCATTTCTAGATTCTTAGGGATTTTCTCCATAAGTACCCATGTGACCTGCAAATAATAAAAATTTCATTTCTTCCTTTCCAATCTTAACACCACTTTTCTTGCATTATTGACCTTGATAAGACCTCCAGCGTAATTTTCAATAGAATTAGGTAATAGTGGATGCCATTTTACACTCCCAGTTTTAGGAAGGGAGTTTCAATTTTTTACCATTAAGTATGATACTTGCTAGAAGTTTTTTATGGATGCTCGCTTCTATTTTCAGTTTGATGACAATTTTTTTAAATCCTGAACAGATACTGAATTTTGTCAATGAATTTCTGGCAATAAAGAGATGATCACGTGGGCTTTCCTTCTCTCTTGTATTAATATGGTGAATTACAGCGATTGTGTTACATTCCTGGAATAAACTTCACTTGTATTAGATACAATGACAGACTGGATCTCTTTAAAAGGTTGAAAGGCTTTTCTCCCTACTATAAACTCTGTCTGCTGACAGCTCTGAGTTCTCAGCCTTGTCTAGGAATAGCCCTTGGCTGAAAAGAGCTGTATAATCCAATGACACTTCCTGCCTGAGGTCAGCCTGTATACAGTGTGAATATACACACGAACAAACGTATGGATAACAATTATATATGATACACACATATGCAATTTTATCTGTGCACATTTAGTGTCTTGTCTCATGGTATATTCTAAGGTTATAGTAGAACTCCCTATTGAATTGACATTTTTCTTATAACGAAATCTCTTTATCTCAGGTAAGATGACGTGCCTTAGTTTTATTTCATCACAGCTACACCACCTTTCTTTTTATTAGTATTTGCATATTATAGTTTTCCATTATTTTATATCAACCTTACTGTCACCTTACATTTCATGGGCCTCTCTTACAGGCAGCATATACTATGTATTGATTGGTTGATGAAAATATTCAGACCAGAACTTGCAGGAACCTAACTCTGTATTCCTCCTAGGGGCAAAGATATTCAGTATTTGCTAATTTAGTATTTGTGGCAACTTTATAGAACCTAATTACTGTGAATGATGAGAATCAACTGTACCTGTACTATGAACATGCGGGTTGTGTTAGCGTCTCCCTAGGCCAATTCAATGTGTAGATGAGTGGAAAGATATGAAATGCAGTCACGGCACCATGGAGCGAATACGAGGCATGTTCATAGCAAGCAGGTGCCCCCATTCCCCAGCTGCGGGAGGTAAATGGGGGATGCCCCCCTCTCACTCTTGAAATGAACAGCGGTTCTCTAGATTCTTTCCCTTAGAAATTCTATATCCGAAGGTAAGAGTGCGGCACCCTCTTTTAAAAGTTCTGATTCACAGAAGTTTATGCTTCCAAAGGTCTTCTCCATTAGGGAGGAAGTTTAGCACAGAGATCAAGAGCACGGACTCTGGAGTGCAGGAAGCTTGAACTTAGCTAGAGTCACCACTACTCCCTGCCAATCTGACGTTAGCTAATAACTGCACCTCTCTGATGCTCAGTTTCCTGAGGACAATGATAAGATCGACTTAATAGCACTGTCGTGAGGCTGGTGAGAGGTTCACAGTAATAACGATTAAGTGAACACGGGGCTCGGCAAACAGTAAGCGTTCAACATTTGTTGGCCGTTGTTACTAGTCTACTGGTTGTTGGAAACTTGAATTTCATTTCCCTTGAGATTGGCAAGGCTGAAAGTTTGAGAGAAGAAGGATAGGATTCAAGAAAATATCCATACAGTCTCCCTTGTATGAATCCCCTTTTACTTCTCCACTCCTTTGTCCCCAGCATTTCTTTCGGAAGCCCAAGGAACTCTTGTTCTGACATACCACATGCAAATCCTGGCCCAGCCTTGGCTTGGATATCCTTTCCTGGACAAAGAACAAGGCAAGATTAGGGGCTAGGGACGTGGTGGAGAGAAGAACAAGCAGCTTCAACTCTAACTGGTCTTGTGGGGCTGGAGCTTGCTCTCGATCTTTCCTCTCCAGTCCGCTTCCTACCTCAACACGGTCCTGGACCGAAGGTTAGAGTGACTGCCTGACAACTTCCTTAGGGAACATATATCGCTGCTAGTGAACACGCGCCATAACTTTTGATCCTCGTTGCGAGTTTGGCACTAGGAGCATACTGGGTCAGAGCTGGAAATCTCTGGAAGATCATCCGGACAAGGGCTGGTAAATGCCTGGCTCGTGTGCCACACTCTGCTCTCCTACTCTCTGGGAGACACTCCCCCACTGAAGATCAATGCACCTTCTCACTGCAGTCCTTCAAGGTCAGGGACAGAGCTGGAATCAGGGTCCAGTTCTCTCGACTCCTGACCCAGGCTTCTCTTCATTCTCTGGAAGCCTCTGCCCACATGACATGTTTTCTGCTGGTCACTGGCAGCCATGAAATGGGACAAAGGCCTCTTGGGGCACATCACATGTCTCAGGCTCTCTGGTCTGAACACCAAGCTTTGAGGACCCGTCGTGCTATCTGACCAGGCATGTTACTTTACCTTTTTGAGCCTGGTATTTCTCATCTGGATGAGATGACGGAAGGATGTCGTTAGGATTCTATGTTAAAGTCTGAGCATATTTTCTGGCATCCAACAATTATTCGAAAATGTTAGCTTGCCTTTTTTTGTTGTTGTCACTTAGATCACGATCAGAATCTTTCTGGGGTGCCTGGGTGGCTCAGTCGGTTGAGCGCCCGACTCTTGGTTTCGGCTCAGGTCACGATCTCATGATTTGTGTGACTGAGCCTGGCATCAGGTTCTATGCGGACAGTGCAGAGCCTGCTTGAGATTCTCTCTCTCTCTGCCCCTCCCCAATGCATGCGTGCGTGCGTGTGCTCTCCCTCTCTCTCCTTCCCCCAAATCAATAAACATGTACGTATATAAAAAAAAGAATCTTTCTTAGAATATCCACCCAACCTGATATTGTTTATTTATTTAGAATCTCAGGCAAATAAAGTAAATCAGAGAGTAAAACAGCAGGCACTCTCTGCATAGGTACTCACCAGATCAATTATGCCAATATTATTCCAGCCTTGCATTATAGGGAGAAAAGAGATAAACGTGGGGATGACCCAGCAGCCTCCCAGCATTAACGCGATGCGCAGAGGGGTCATCTTGTTCCTATAGACCAGAGGCTGGCAGCAGATGGCATAATACCTGGAGAGAGAATAGAAGGTGTGGGTGCCATGGGAAAGGAAGAACGAGAGGGAAAAGGAGGGAAGAATAATTGAAGAGAAAGAAGAGGAGAGAAGGAGCAGAGAGGAGAAGGGGGATAAGAAGACGAAACATCGGGAAAGTGGGAAATTAGAGGGGCAAGTAGAGCATAAAAGAAGAAAGAAAAGAGAAAATAATGGGAAAAAAAGAGGAAGTGGGGGGGCGCCTGGGTGGCGCAGTCGGTTAAGCGTCCGACTTCAGCCAGGTCACGATCTCGCGGTCCGTGAGTTCGAGCCCCGCGTCGGGCTCTGGGCTGATGGCTCGGAGCCTGGAGCCTGTTTCCGCTTCTGTGTCTCCCTCTCTCTCTGCCCCTCCCCCGTTCATGCTCTGTCTCTCTCTGTCCCAAAAATAAATAAAAAACGTTGAAAAAAAAAATTAAAAAAAAAAAAAAAAAAGAGGAAGTGGGTAGTAGAGAAAGGGAAGATGCAATGAGAAAAGAACAGAGGAACGAAAAAGGCAATTACACAATGAAATGTGGTATCGCCCCATGAGTTTCTGCTAACAAAAATATAAACTTCAGATCACATCTGAGAGTCACTGTCTGGAGTTGGCCCCACATCCCTCTTCCTCTCCCCGTATATGAAAAGCCTGACACTCCCTCACCTGACGGTCTGCTCTGTCTCAGGCGTGCTTCCGAAACTTACCTTCGTGCCTGGGCATTTCAGAAGATTCTGTCCAGCCCTCTGGACTGTAGTGCCCAAGGCAACTGTAGTGTCTTCGATAACAAGGTGACGTCTCCCAGGCTTGGCCCTACATCTGAGCTCTAAGAACTGTATCTCAGATTTGTCCCCATACTCTGAATTGCCTGGCTATCTTGCAGTGAAATTCTAAGTCAGTGTTCCAGAGATTCCACTCCTCCCCTACATCAGACTCACCTGAGGAGGCCCATTTAATGCAAATTCCAAGCATCTCCTGCATCACAGTCTGTTGACGAGGGAGTTTGCCTCCTTCCATATGACAAATGGAAGTCATAACTGCTGTTTGCTAAAAACGTCCAGCCCTTCTGGGCACATGAGCTTCCTGGCTTCCTTGTGGTTGGCTGAGGCCAAGTGATTGGTCTGGTCAGGGAGTTGGAAACAGAACTGACGTGCATTACCTCTGGACCAGCCCATTTAAGTGTTTCTCTGATGCCCAGAAGGTAAAAGTTCAAATTTTCCCTACTCCATCATCTCCTACCTACTGGTGGACACCACATCGCCCCTATTTAGCAGGGTCTGCTCTTCCTCATGGAACTCACTGCTCATGGCTTTTTGAGTCCATATTCTGCCAATGTACCAGCCTCCTTCTTTCCTCCAGACAGAGATGCAACCTACTCTACTCTGATCTGGGCTCTAACTCCCAGACTGCTTCTTGCATGCTATTCTAGTCTTCGAAATCACCACTTCCACACCCAGGCAACTGTGGGAATTTTTTTTTTTTATAATTTTTTTTTCAACGTTTTTTATTTATTTTTGGGACAGAGAGAGACAGAGCATGAACGGGGGAGGGGCAGAGAGAGAGGGAGACACAGAATCGGAAACAGGCTCCAGGCTCCGAGCCATCAGCCCAGAGCCTGACGCGGGGCTCGAACTCACGGACCGCGAGATCGTGACCTGGCTGAAGTCGGACGCTTAACCGACTGCGCCACCCAGGCGCCCCGGCAACTGTGGGAATTTGACAAGAGGCACAATACCCCAGTAGGTCTATCGGCTATTTGTCTTTGGAAGAGTCACAGAATAAGTGCAAACAGAAAGCCTGTTCTTTAAGGTTTGATACCATTTAACGATGAGACACCCCCTTATACCCCTCATTTTATGCAATTTGCTTTAATTTTTCCCACCTCTTCTTTTCTTTTCTTAATTCAAAGCCTAACTAACGTAACAATGGCTATATTCTTTGAAGAGGTGGTGGTAGGACGAGTTGGGAAAGAGGGTGGCATAAGAAGGAAAGCTTGTCCTGTGTTGGAACATGAGACATGGGGGCCTCAGGAACTGAGAGGGCAGAATTACACCTTTCCCTCCAAGGCGTCAGGGAGCAGCTGACCACACTGTGCCAGCAAGCTTCCTGTGGCCAGTAACACAGTGGGTGTCCTGACCTGCACCAGAGTGCAAGAAACGACAGACCAAAGAATGGGAGAAAGGGAACTCGGGAACTCATTTTCTCTATCTATAAAACTGACACGGTGACAAAATCTGGCTAAAGATAGCTCAGCAGTGGAAAGAATCATGATTGGTTAGAATTCCCCCATGATCTTGACTTATGAGAAAGGCCAATCGTTATCAGAATGACAGGTTTTTCTGAATGGCGGTATTAACAATCATACAGATTTATTATTAACATAGAATTAATCATGAATTTGGGGTATATGAAAATATTTTTTAAAACACTTTTAAGATGTATTTATTTATTTTGAGAGAGAGAGAGAAAGAGAGCATGAACGGAGGAGGGGCAGAGAGAGAGAGAGGGAGAAAGAGAGAATCCCAAGCAGGTTCTGCACCGTCAGCAGGGAGCCTGACGTGGGGCTCAAACTCACAAACTGTGAGATCATGACCTGAACTGAGATCAAGAGTCAGATGCTTAACTGACTGAGCCACCCAGGCGCCCCTACTTTTTTTTTTTTTTTTTTTTTTTTTTTTTTTTTACAAATTCTGCTCCTTTCCTCATGCACTGGAGGTCTAGATTAGACATTTGGTTTTATCCATTTAGCATCCTTCCTCCTTTCTTTTGATAATAACATCCCAAAGCCATTGGGAATTACCTCTTCTCTGTCACTTTCATGTTGTTGGGAGAGCAAATGATGGTGCTCCCGACTTTTCTAGCCAGGGCGTGACCCAGTCAGACTTTTTCCTGGGACTCTGAATGCCACGTGGAGTAATGCAGAGATGGGGAAGTCAGCGAAGGTCTCTCTATACTACAGCAGCCTCCTGGTGGGGCTAGGAGTAACTCTTACTCCTTGGATTGTTGGGCAGCCATGATCTTGCCTTTCAGGTCCTCTTTCTTTAGCAACTCCTTCGATTATATAAGCTACTGAGTATCTTTCCAATAAACTCCCTTTTTTTTTCTTTTGCTTAAGCTAGTGTTAGGGATTGAGTTTGTCCCCTCTTCCTTTCCTAAACAAGTATGTTGAAGTCCTAACCCTCAGTACCTTAGAATAGGACCTTATTTGGAAATCGAATCTTCACAGAGGTCATAAGATTAAAATGAGGCCATTAGTGTGGGCCCTGATCCAATATGGCTAATGTCCTTATAAAAAGGGAAATTTGGACACAGATTCAGATATGCTCAGAGACAGCAGATTGGAATGGTCTGAAGCTAAGGAGGGCCAAGGAAAAATCCTTCCCCTCTAGGTTTCAGAGGTAGCGTGGCCCTGTTGACATCTTGGTTTCAGACTTCTAGCCTCTAGAACCATGAGACAATACATTTCTTGTTCCAAGAACCCAGTTTATGGTACTTGTTATGACAGCTCTAACAAACTAATAAAGTTGGCTAAAGTTAGTCTCTTGCCACCAAAGTTTCCTGCATCAGTAAAAATGGTTTCAAATGTTAGACATGTCCTCCACAGACACTTTAAGCAAGAATGTCTTGTTTCATTCAATACACTTCCATATCATAGCTCAAAGTTATAACATCCCTTCATCTACCATATCAAAGAAGGCAATCGAGGGCTAAGTGTAGAACAGATATTGCCCTATCTTTGCTGTATAATTTATGATTCTTGAGGTTTGGAATAGATGTTGAATAAAGGCAACATTTCACGAATTTCGGTTGGATCTCCAGTGTCACAGAAATCCCAAAATTCAAAAAGACAAGCCAAAATTAAATACCCTGTGGGCCAAAAGGTAAGTTTGAGGAAGCAGGATATCTCACCTGAGAAGAGTCTTTAAGCTTCCATATGTGGACACAGATATTCAGAGGGTCATGTGGGGAAGACAGTAGAATTTACAGAAGAGGACTTCATAATATATAGTTATATTGGTGCTCAGAACACTTTTGTGGAAGTCTCTCTTTCTAAGTCTTGCTTGGCCAAGATGATTGTCTGATTCCCATGGTATGATGAATATCCTGTGCATAAGAAGATCTCCTCATGTTTGATGTGGGTGGGAGGATGGGAAAAATAGGTACAGAAGATTAAGGGGTACCAACTTCCAATTATAAAATAAATAAGTCATGGTGATGTTAAGTACAGCTGAGGGAATATGGTCAGTAGTATTGTAATAACCATATATGGTGACCAGTGGTAACTAGGCTTACTTTGGTGATCATTTCATAATCTATGTAAGTGTCATATCACTATGTTGTACATCTGAAAGCTATATAATATTGTATGTCAATTATACTTCACTAAAAATAGTTAGATTTAATTTTATTTTTTTAAGTTTATCTTGGGGGGGGCGGAGTACGGGTGGGGGGGGGCAGAGGGAGAGGAGACAGAAAATCACAAGCAGGTTCCCCGATGTTAGTGCAGCACCTGATGTGGGGCTCGAACTCATGAACCACGAGATCATGACCTGAGCCGAAGTCGAGAGCTGGATACTTAACCAACTGAGCCATGCTTATGCCCTGATTAGATTTAATTTTTAAAAAATGAAATGGTCTGCTGTCCGGTGTCCATGTCCATGGTCTGCTGCCCAATGTCCTCACTTTAATTCGCATTACCCCAGGTTACTAGAAGCTCCTGCCACAGAGGAGTCAATAGTGGTGACCGATTTCCTTTTGAGGTTCAACTTCAAGAGGGATACTGTGAATGTCGTGCACATTTTACCAATCTTTTACACATTTGATCTAGATAGTCAGTGCCCTGGCCAGTGAATTCCTGAAAGAAAGTTGCTTGGACAGCTCATTCCATAGGGGCTCAGGTGGGATACATCTATGTGAAAGACGCACAGACTGTTGTAGAAATTGACTCTTGCACGATGTGGGGTGGTTGGGTAAGCCTGAGAAAAAATCCTTTATCTCCTACTTTAAAAATCAGTGATGAGTAAAAGGAAAAAAAATTTTAATTTTACTTAGATTGCACTGGCCGAGTTGCAAGTGATAGATCAGGATGAATAAGAACATTGTGTCTTAGGTATGTGTTTGACTTGAATCTTTCCCTCTACATCATTTTTAGCCTGATGCTACCTTACCATAGACATACTTTGATTTTTCAAGTAGCATGTGGTGTAAAAAACATGAGATTTGTATTTGGAGCTCAGATGACAGCACCCACTTGACTGATGGGTTCAAGATTCTTACCAAAGCTTTGGCCCTGTTGAGGCAGCTTCCCTGAATAAGCCACCACATATCCTTCTATCTTTCCCAATAACTTTCTAATCTTTGCTTTCTAGCAACGAATCAAGAAAAATAAAAAATCCTTTCAAAGTCTGCATTCAAGAGTCTAAATTAGGTAGGTGAAAACAAACATCCCTGAATAAAATGATTAAAATAAAAATTGAGTTTGGGGGTGCCTGGGTGGCTCAGTCAGTTTAGCGTCTGAGTCTTGATTTCGGCTCAGGTCACGATCTCACAGTTCGCAGGTTCAAGCCCCAAGTCGGACTCTGCACTGCACAGAGCTTGCCTGGGATTCTCTCTCTCTCTCTCTCTCTTTTTCTTTCTCTGCCTCTCCCCTGCTGTTCTCTCTCTCTCAAAATCAATAAATAAGCTTTAAAAAACTGAGTTTGAGTGTTATTTGACTAATGGAGCTTCCTTAAAAATTCTAACCTCTGTCTACAGATCAGGGACTAGACAGGAATCTGATAAGTTGATTGTCACCTGTCATGGTTACTGTTTAATTCCTATATTTGGATTATACTACTCCTGCAAAATCACAAAAATATGTATCCTATTGTGAACTGCCCCCAAAACACACATATAAATACCACCAGGCAGAAGTAGCTAAATTTGCAAGTTCTTTGGAGATCAAAGTGCACCAGTTGAGTTAGTAGGTTCTATTCATCTACTTACCAAGGGCTCTACCAGTATTATCTCATTTAGTCCCCACAACTATTCATGGGACAGGAACTATAAAGGCACCCATTTCATAGACGAGGACACAAACGCACAGAAGTGTCAGGATTTGTTCAAGGTAAGAGCTGAGCTGGGATCTAGCTCAGGCCATTTGATTCAAGGGACAGGATGTCAACTTCACCACTATCACTTCACTCTGCCACCTTCCCTAAGCCCCCAAGGAATTATTCTAATTCTTTAAAAGCCACTTTGGAAACAGTCAAAACACTGGATCTCACAACTTGCAGAATCTTGAAATCCCTAAATCCTCTCTAAAAAGTGAAGTGTATCCAGGCCATCCTGAATGCACCAGGGACTGGGAATTCACCAAAAACCACTGAACTACTCTCTAAACTTCAGGCTTCTCTAAAGTTAGGGAAGTTTATTCCAAAATTGATTCCCTGTAACTTCCAGTTTTACCCTCTCGATCAGTTAAAAATTTCTATCTCTAATTCATTCTCTGCATCACGGTCCTACAGACAACTGAAAAGAGCTTTCCCCTTCTTCTGAAATCCTACTTTGTGCAGGAAAAATATTCCCAGTTGTATTCAACCCAGGTTGATCTCACTCACCAAGGGATATTTGGCAATGGCTGGAGACATCTGTTGTCACAACTGGGAATGGTCATGCTTTGGGCATTCAGTGGGTAGAGGTCAGAGATGCTAAATGTCTTAAAATGGACAAGACAACCCCCCCACTCCCCAATAAAGAATCATCTAACTACAACATCCGTAGTGGTGGAGTTGAGAAACCCTGGTTTAGAGGAGGTGATATACACCAACAGCCAGGGCTTCATGTCCTCTGTATATGCCATAGTGTGCCATTACGTCTTAACTATGGATGTCACAAAGAGAGCACAATACTCCAGTGCATTCTATATGGACCAGAAAAGACAATTACATTGCCTTCCACCCTGCTCACCATAACTTAATACAGCCTGGGGGACTCCCAGCAGTATAGGACACGTGTGCCCCCTCAAAGAGCTACAATCTAGGACAGGGGATGAGAAAAGTCTACCTTACCTGATTTGTAAGATCTAGCGATGTTTCCCTTTTTACCACTGTATCCCTAAGGTCTCGTACAATGCTAGACAGAGTGGATGCTCACAGAATAGGTTGAATCAATAATAAAATAAATTCTACTTTACATTGTGGGACCAAGTTTTGGGGGTGTAAAGGTCATATTTAGTAGAGGGATGGGAAGGTTTTCTCCAGCAAGTGTCTTTTAAGGATGGTGGAGAAGAAAGTGCAATCCATGTACTATAAATAGTATGGACAAAGGCCAGGAGACAGAGATTATCTATATAAAATAAATCCACAAACCTGTATCCATGCATCCACATAGGCATACAAACATAAAGAGAGTACAAGTTAACTGGGACATAGAGTATTTGTAAGAAAATAGAACAAAATCTGTCTCAAAAGGCCAGCTCAGGGGCAGTGGTTCTCAAACTGTAGCATACAAGGGAGTCACCTGGAGGGGTTGCTGAAATACAGGTTCCTGGAAGATCTGGTTATGGCGTCCAAGAATTCACGTTTCTGTTATTGTTACTGGTTGGCAATAACTGATAACTGATAACATAATAACTGATAAATGATGCTGGTGGTTTGGGAACTCCTGAGAACCTTTTTGAATGCTATGCTAGGATGAGTCTAGCAAAAGTTTTTTGAACTGGAAAACGTCCAAAAGTTCTTTGAACTGGAAAATGTCCACTGCAATCAACGCTGCTGCATGCCCTACTAAAGAAGCTGAATTACAACAAATTCAAGAAAAAGGATCGTTGGTTCCCCTGCCAGGTGAACAGGGTTCATGAGGGAATGCGGTTTGGTCTCATCTCAGGAACGGATTTATCTGCAAGGTCTGTTCCCTAGACTTCCACTGGACAAGGCCCGTTCTTCTTTCACTAAAAAACTTATACAAAGTGGTTAAATGAATGTTCAGGTGACAAGTGAGGTTCCAGGTGGCCAGGATTAACTAACACGTGGCATGGGTATTTGCAAAGAAATGTCTACGCAAAACATTTCAAACTACTGTTCGTAAAACTCCATTAAAATCCCCTTTGGTAGACCAGCCACCAGCTTCCCCAAATGCAGCCATGTGGAAAAGTGTGATTAAATTGCTTTTAAATGTCTCTGGGGACACAATTTACTTTGACAACTCTTAGAAGTCAGTCATGTATTTTAAGCTCCATGCTAATCTCTACCCCACCCGTCCTACAATTAAGGAAAATTCTTCCTCCTCACTTCCTGCCATCCCACCACAGGGAAGGCAGAGGAGCACGGAGAATAACGTGGAATCTTAGATTCTCAGACTTAGAGGAGATGTTAGCAGTCAACTTTATGTCTTTATCTGAGCATCTCGTCTTCCTGCCTTAACCAGTTATTAGCTCTGTGGTCTCAGGATTAGTTATGTGACTTCTCCAGGATCCAGTTTACTCATCTGCAGTGTGGGTATCATTATGGCCACCTCACTGACTCACGGTGAGAAATGATGAGATAGTGTTCAATACAGGAAGTTTTGGGTACATAATGCTTCATAAATAATAGTTACTATCTTTTCTTACATATAAGTACAAGATCAAAGGGAATATATATCTATATTATACATATGAATTCAAATAGATTCAAATACATTCTGGAACCAGGGGCTCTAAATTATTTAACAAATAAAATGGAGGTCACCTGGTTCAACATCTCTCCTAGTAATGACGTGGTGAATGAGTTGGTCCCTAAAGGTGAACGGAAGCAGTGAGACCCTATTGGTTGCAAGCAATGAAGTAGATCTTGTGTAGTATCTTCTTATGGACTTAATCCAGGCCCTGGTTTCCTACTTGAAATAATTGAAAGTGACATCCTAGATGGTCCACGAGACCAGATCTCTAGTCAAGATTAACTAAAGAAAGAAATGTCAACCACAGGAGAGAACACATGAAGTCGCATCTGGCTGGTAAGACCCAAATATTGAAATGGAATCAGGAAAACAAACCTTTCATCACAGTCCCCTCACCCCCCACCCCCAACTCCGAATTTATAAAGCACAAGCCAGTGGTCTTCAGGACTTAGGACTAGGGGGATAAAGAGCTCTGCAGAATCAATAAATTTATTAGTTACAAGGGGCGTTTTGTCTTTAGCAAGACAATCAGTTCCAGCGTCAATCCTTTCATGGATATTCTTTCCAACATTTAACAAATCACGTGATATCTTTGGGTCTCTGTTTCTTATGTGTAAAGGGGGATTAATTACATCTCAGCTTTTGTAAGAGGTTGTACTTGTGTTGGATTAAAGATGGCCACAAATTCTTTGACATGCTTCCCATCCAGAGGTGGGGAGTCTGCTCCTTCCCTTGTGACTGCCTTGTGACTGCCCTGACCGAGAATACATTAGAAGTGTTGTATGCCGGTCTTGAGACTCATTTTTAAGAGGGCTCTTGGTTTCTCAAGGCCATGATCTGTCATGTAAGAAATCGAACATGTATGAACATGAGATCACATATAGAGAGCTGGGACCACATGGACAGGGACAGGGGCCCAGCGGAGCCCAGCTTTCCAGATGACGCCACCAAAGTGCCATCAATGTGTATGATAAATTGTCTTGGACCCTTCAGGCTTGTCCAGTCTCCAGCTAAACACCATCAAGTGACTTTAGCCAAGCCCAGATTCCTGATGCGCAGAATTGTGAAGTCTGGGAATAGTACATTGTTTTTTCAGCCATTAAGTTTTGGGGTAGATGTTATATGGCAACAGATAACCACAACTGAAATAAACAGGTAATATACAGTCTAGTGTGACCGTGGCAGTTCCCTGGCTGGAGAGTAGTCCTCCCTCCAGTAGGGGATCTAGCCACATTTTGTGGCAGAGCTCTGGATGGAGAGATTTATCTTTCTCCTCATGGTAACTGGTTTTGTTACACTTCAGTTGCTCTGGTTCGCCTTTGAAGCGGTGTAGAAACAGCAGCGGCTTCAAGAGAAAGCTAAAGCGCTCCGCTTCTGCTTCCCAAGGGGTTTGGCAAGCTGCCAGTAGCTTTGAGAATCAAGGAAGACGACCCCAGCAGGGATATTCATCAGGAGCCAGGAGCACAAAGTGGGGCTGAGAATGTCGCCAAGAGCCGAGGGGGAACTTCGGGTTCCAGGAAGAAAAAACTGTGGGGGTGAGGGTTTGGGGGGAGACTCCTTTCTGTCAGAGATCTGAATTGTTTCTGCATCTCTGCCCTGGTTCTTCAAGTATTTTGTTTATGTCTGTGACACAGCACATCTCCAATCGTATTATAACTGTCTGTTTCTTGTCTCTGCTATAGCTACTGCTACTCACACTATACGTGTTGCCCATTTACCGAGGGCACATTATGCAGCAAGAGGTGTATTCTATAATATATCTCACTCCTATAGCAACGCTGCAAGGCAGCTCTCATTCTCCACGTTTTAAATATGAGGAAACTGAGGCCCAGGGAGTTCAATCCACTTGCCTAATATCCTACGGCCAGGATACAGTAAAACTGGGAATTAAACCCACATCTGGCAAAGTCCGTAATGCTGGTGAATGGTCAGGGTGAGACCAAAGCAACCCTCTTTAGGAAGAAGACAGAGAACTTGAGTGCCTTATAAGCTTTCTGAGCTGAGGACACGTGGAAAAAATGTGAACATATTTATATAAATTTAAAGATGTATCTGATAAATAATATACAGGAATAAAAACTAAAAACCTACTGCAACAATCAAGAAGTGGGATGGGAGAAAAGGAGCGAAGAGGAGGACGATGGGTTTGAGAGATATTTATAAAAATGCATCTACGATTTGGCTTCCAGCTGGTCATGGTGGATAAGGAAAAGATGACCTCAAAGAATTGCATTTAAATGACTAAAAGATGACTAATAGATGTGCCTTTTACGTACAAAGTAGAAGAGGATATTAGTTTATAACGGAAATTTCCACTTTGGGCACACTGGATTCAAGAAAACAGAAAGAAGCTTAAGGCGAGATATTGAACAGGTGGGTAGAGATAGGACCCCAGAGCCCAGAGATGGGACAGGACTGCAGGAGGGGTGAGAACAGAGGTGCAGGTGAAGCCATGGGATGGGTGAGCTCTCCAAAGGAAAGAAGGAGATCCCTAGTGCTGGAAGGCCGAGGGTCTAACCTTGAAGGACACTCGGCCGTACAACAGGAAGAAAAAGACAGCAACCGGTGTCTGGGAAGGCACCCACAACAACCAGTAGAAATTCACATTTGGAAAGGAGAACAATAATGGAATAATACTTGTGGCTAACATTTATTGAATGCTTATTATGTACCATGCACTGATTTATGTTCTCCTGCATGCACTCAGTTATATTCTTCACGAACTCCAAAAAGAAGTTACTATTAACACAATGTTAGAGCTGAGAAGGTAAAACCCAGAAAATTTAAATAACTTCTCAAGATTACACAATTGGTAACCGGTCAAGCTGGGATTGAATCCAGGCAGTCTAGCACCCCGGGCGTCATTCTTAACTACCTGCTATACTGGCTATTTGAGAAGAGTAGAAAAATGAACACCAAAGTCAGACCAAGCAACCACAAGTCACATCTCGGAGCATCAGCTAACTGTGCCTGGAGCAGCTGCCGTGGACCAATCAGAAGAGCACGAGGACAGGTGAACTCTCGTTTGCCTTGAGGCTGACTCTCAAGGAGCTTATCATCCAGGATGAGAAGGAGATAAACCGATGATTAAGATGAGTGATAACTGGGGCACCTGGGTGGCTCAGTCGGTTCAGCATCCAACTTCAGCTTGGGTCACGATCTCACGGTGCGTGGGTTCAAGCCCTGCGTCCGGCTTCGTGCTGACAACGTGGAGCCTGGAGCCTGCTTCAGATTCTGTGTCCCCTCTCTCTCTGCCCCTCCCCTGCTTGTGTGTGCATGTGCGCTTTCTCTCTCTCTCTCTCACAAAAATTAAAAATAAAAAATAAAAAAAACATTAAAAATTTTAAAAACTGCTATGCTTATACATTTTTTAATTTTTTAACGTTTTATTTATTATTATAAATTACAGAATCCGAAGCAGGCTCCAGGCTCTGAGCTGTCAGCACAGAGCCCGACACGGGGCTCGAACTCTCAAACTGCGAGATCGTGACCTGAGCCGAAGTTGGACACTTAACTGACTGAGCCACCCAGGTGCCCCACTGCTATGCTTATATTTAACATTCTATGGGCACTCAGAAGAAACAACAAATCATGGGGAATGAAGCCTGGCCAGTGGGTAGAGACAGTGACACATTCTGTCAGAATACTGAAGGGTGAGTGTTCATCGGGAAAAGAAAAGGAACTCGAAGCAAGGAAGAACATGGGGTTATGAGGAAACATATCAGACTCAGGCTATGAATAACAGATCACTCATGGGTTGGAGCTGAGTTAGAAAAAACAGACCGAGGACACGCTGGGAAAAGCACTGAAAGACAAGGGAAGAATTTAGCCTATGGTTGATAAGGTATCACTGAAAAAAATTCGGGGCTTTGCACATGCCATTTTCTGGAACCTTCCTTCCAGAAGATGCCTCCTCTTCTTCCTCTTTACCTACTGACATTTGCATAATCCACAGATCCCAGCTTCCCTGTTAGTTCCTCCCCGAGCTTACCCTGCTTTGGAGGCCACATGCTCCAATAGCTTCTTTGACTTCTCCTTATTTGACTTCAATGGCCACCGATTTCATTATAATTACCTATTTACTACCTGTTCCCCACTAGACTAAAAGCTCTGTGATTCAGAGCTTTCTTTGGTTGTTCACCTCTGCACTTCCACTGCTCTGCTCAGCTCCTGGCAATTAGTTAAGTACTCAATGCATATTTAATGAAATGAATATAAAAATAAGAGTTCATATCCCGTAGCATGAGATTCAACTCAACAAGTATTACTATTATGTACAAAGTATGAACTTAGCCTCAAAGCGTATGTGAGAAAGGGAAACAGTACGCCTTCCTTTCAGAAACACATTTCAATCCCATTGGGAAAACAGATGTAACTGTGTGACACAAGTTCACAATGACAGACACCTTTTAGGTATACATTACAAAACTGAGTGGTGCCGCAGGGAGATCATTAAGAAATGCAGACATGCTTATCTCTGGCACAGGATGAAATATGCAACCTTTGAGTCAGAATCATATGTTTAACAAGTAAACCTGTTTTAAAAGAAAATCTGTGACTGACAAATCGTCGGAAGAGTTTTGCAGATAATATACATCAAGTTCTTGTGTTGCCAAGAGAAAGGGTAGGCAATTTGGTCGAACATGTCAGTGAGGACATCTTGCAATCCCATAGAGAATGGCATCCTCAGTGAAGTGAACCATTTCAAGGGGAATTGCATTTGATGCCAAATACAGGACAAAGTATAGCATGGATTGGGGGAAGGGGATCAGAATGGTTACAAGTCTAAAAAGTATGGCATATGAAGCCAGTGGAAGGATCTAGGGATGTTTGGCCTAATACAAGAAGAGTTGGGAAGGGCAAACCTTTGTCTTGTTGTGGAGGCTCAATAAAGAGATCTGAAGGTCCCCTGGGCAGCCTAAAAGAAGTTGATGTCTGCTATTCTTGTCTGCCCAACATCCTTCTTCCAGAAGGAACTGCCATTCTCCCACGCCATACACCTTTGGTAAAGCTGTCATGGTGCCTCACCTCTGCCCAGCCACCATAATGTGTGAATGGTCAATGAAAGAGTGACTCAAGCAAAGCCAGCCAAAATTCTTCCATGAGAAAGAGCATTTAGGCTTCTCCTCCTGTGGATTCACAAGTTAATCAGGATGGTTTAAGACTCACTGGTCTAAGCCCAGCCTGAGACTCAATCCAACAAGAAAACAGCAAAGGGACACAAAAGACAGATATACAGAGAGGGACAGAGGCAGAGAGGGAGACTGACAGAGATGGAAGACAAAGAGAAGAAAAAAGAAAAGATAGAGTCAAGGAGGAGAGAGAGACAGAGACAGAAGGAGAGAGTGAGCCTCGATGGCATTGTTCAAACCCTGTAGACGGCCATGTCTAAGGTCAGACTTTTCAGCTGATTCAACCAATCGATTTATTTTCCATCATGTGTTGCTGAAAAAGATCTTACTAACATATCATCTGAGAAGTGAGTTGGTCAAAACACTACATTCAGGCAATTCATTGGGATACTGGGAAAGCCCTTTTCAAAAGCTTATTTTAAATATAAAGCCATTTGAGCAAACTAAAAATATATTCACAGAAGTCTGCTTCTTGCATATCAAATGACTGGAATTTGCAGACAGCTACTGTGTACAGTGGTAACCTCTAGGGTATATAGCTGTGGAGGTGCAGAGGGAGAAGAGAGACATTTTTATGTTCTACTCATAAGCCGGAGGCACTTTTTTTTCACAATGCTCAGGTATTATTGTCATGCTCATTAAAAACTGTGATGGGGAGGGCGGCGCCTGGGTTGCTCAGTGAGTTAAGCGTTACGCTTCGGCTCAGGTCACCATCTCATGGTTCGTGATTCAAGCCCTGCGACGGGCTCTGTGCTGACAAGAGTTCAGAGTCTGGAGCCTGCTTCAGAGGGTTTGTCTCCTTCTCTCTCTGCCCCTCACCTGCTAGCTCTCTCTCTCTCTCTCTCTCTTTCAAAAAATAAACATTAAAAATTAAAAAGAAACTGCGATGATTAGAAAAGAGACTGTTGACATGGATGAGACACAAGGTCATGAATGAGGGTGGTGGGACCAAGGAAGACAAATATGGGAGTGAGTGGGAGGAAGGATCTGCTGACAGGAGACAGCCAGGGCTCCAAAGGGGGGAGAATCCAGGGCATTTTGTGAGAAAGCAGAGAGAACACGTTGGTCAGAAAGACTTCTGCGCTCTCTGCCTCGCTCAGATCTCAGAGGGAACTCCTAACACTAAAGTTAGAATGTTTTCAGTGACTGGAGAATGTGCTGGTCTAGGAGCACTTTCAGCCAAAGGCCATCCTGGATACTTCTGCGCTCAAGAAGTGTCAGTTTCTAGCACAGGGAAGATTCAAGTTTCAAACATATATTTTAGAGGTTAGTAAAAGTGATGGCTCCCAACCCCGATCTATCTGGTCACCTAGTCTAGCCAGGACCATTTTCAACTACCCTCCATATAACCGTTGTTAATAGTTTGATGCAATTTCATTCATATTCTCTCTCTGTCACTCACTCACTCACTCACTCACTCACTCACCTATACCTAAATATAAATATCTCTATATTTATTTTACAAAAGTGGAATTATTCTAAACATTGAAATCTGACACTTGCTTTCCCCCCAATTAACACAGCAGTGATATCTTTCTAGGGCAACACACATAACTATTTCTCATGGGTTTTAGTGGCCAGATTAAAACTCAGTACTCTATCACAGATACTTAGTTGGTTTTCATTCACCACAGAACCTTTGATTCAAAATAGTCAACTGTACTATAGTGCTTTTAATGCACTTTTCTGGTCTCCCATGACCCATACATACTATATGATGCATGTAGCTTAATTATGCTTTGGAAATTACTTCTAATGAGGCAATAAGCTTTCATTAATTGGATTCAATTCTCAAAGCACCAGGAAGCACAGTGGATGGAGCACTGTAGTTGGGAAAAAGCATTTTATAATATTAATGGAGTCCTGCTTCTTGCTCTGATCCAAGGGTCTGCCATCCGGGAGGAATTAAGAATCACAGTGAGCGTTTTTGCCTGGGAAGCATGACCGGAGATCACTAATCCCTGTAGAGTCATGGTAGCTCCAGAAACAAAGACAAACATCTTAACAGGAATCACATGATGAACAATGGGCACCGCACCCCACTGACAAGCTCCCCCTATGCTCTGGCCCAGCCCAACTGTCAGGTTGGACAGAGCAAAAACAGAAGCTAACTGATAAATAAAAGCTTACACTTCCAGACTAAGATGTAGTGTTGTCATGTTCAGGGTGAACCTTCCATCCCAATGAGAATATCATTCTTGGGACAGGAGATGCTAGAAACAATTGGCAACCTTCCCAGGCTCCCTGAGGAAAACCGGCCAAATGAAACCATCTGACTCCATCTTACTTATGGTATCAGAGGTTTTGATGTCCACTATCCGAGAAGGAAATGGAACTAATGGCAGCCAAAAAGTTTTGAGAGAATTCCCTCAAAAACAGGGTACACTGAACACTCCATTTGTTGAACAGCGTTTACCAAGTGCCTACATCAGTAGGTTGGTTGCCCTTATTGGTTATTGTTAGTTTCCCCATTAAAAGGTAAGTTCCATGAGGGCGAGGACATTGTCCTTACTCATATCTTTTTTTTTTTAAATGTTTATGTTTTGAGAGAGAGAGAGAGCGTGCGAGCAGGGGAGGGACAGAGAGAGAGAGAGAGAGAAAGAGAGAGAGAATCCCAAGCAGGCTCCATGCTGCCCGTGCAGAGCCTGATGCGGGGCTCAAACCCATGAGCCATGAGATCGTGACCTGAGCCGAAGACGGACGCTTCACCGACCTAGCCACCCAGGCGCCCCTCCTTACTCATATCTTTGCACTTTCTCCTCTCAGGGGAGATAGAGACATATGATTCCACTCGGATGTGTTCTATAAGAAACAAATGAGCAAAGGAAAATAAAAGAGGCACGCCCCCATTCTTAAATACAGAGAGCAAACTGGGGTTGCCTGAGGGGAGGTGGGGGGAATGGGTGAAATAGATAGAGAGGAATAAGAGGTAAAAACTTCCAGCGACAAAATGAATAAATCACAGAGATGAAAAGTACAGCATAGGGAATACAGCCAATAAGATTGTAATAACGTCGTGTGGTGACAGATGGTCACTATACTTATCATAGTGAGCATTAAATAATACATAGAATTGTTGAAGCATTATGTGTACACATGAAAGTAATATAACACAGCATGTTAATTATACTTTAATAAAAGAGTATAAACGCAAAAAAAAATACACGATAGATTTTAATCACCACTGCACTAACTTTTACAAAGAAGAATCAGTTTGATGGGGTCAGGGAGAGCTTCCAGAAGGAGGCAAGGATTGAGCTAAAGTCTGAAAGATACACAAGAGAGGAGGGGGCAGAGGAGTTTCCAGGTAGAGGGAGGAGCCAAGGCCCTGGGAGGGCTGGGCCCAGAGCACCGGAGAGAGAAAGAAGGCAAAGACAGCTTGCAGCCCAGGGAGTAAGGCTGGCGAAGGGCATCAAGGGAGGTTGGGGACACAGACAGGAAACAGATGGCACAAAACCTTACGGGCCCAGGAGTCTGGTCTCGATCTTCAGTGCACTGCATAGCCATTGAAGGGTTTTAACCATGACTCTGGCTATGAGATCTTATAAGACGTGAGCAGATTGGAAGAAGATAAAGTAGATGTGGGGAAAACAATTAGGAGGCTGCTGAAGCGGCTTATGCAAGAGATGGCATTAGTCTGGGCCAGCATGATAAAAATTGGAGAGAAACAGTAGGATCTGTTTAGGAAAGAAAATCAGTAGGACTTATTGATTAAATGCAGGGGATAAGGAAAGACCGCATGTAGCGTAACTACCTGATTTCTGGATGATGCAGCGGCTGGAGCAGCTATTCACTGATGAGGTCCAAGTTCGGTAAGAAAAATCTTACCATGGAGGGTGCATGGACAGTTGCAGGAAACTGAAATGAACATCCACCAGCACTGTGTACTGTGCCAAGCTGGGCCAACGCAATGCCTCCGCCGGACTATCTAACTCAATCCTAACTGCAATCCTATAGAACAGGTGCTATTGCCCCCAGTTTTAGAGACGAGAAGACAGAGACTCAGAAAAGCTTAATAACTTAAGACCATCCTCAGAGCTAAACACTGGCAGAGCGGGGGTTTGAATCCCACCCTCTTCAGTTCTAAAGCAGATGGTTCTTCATGACCAGACCATACTGCTTCGAGACAATGAATGCCCGCCTCCGCGGGGAAAATTCCATGATTTCTAAAGCCCCTGATAGTTCTTCTGGAACTCTGAAGCCAAATCTTCCTAGGGAACCTTCAGCCCCCTTCTCAGGGCCACTCCGAGTCAATTTTCCACACTAGGAAGATGATTCTATATGTCCCCCCAATCTACACTCCCTACTCAGCTCATTTTCTTCCCCTTGCTTTTACCCAAAACTCAAGGTTACCTCCAGGTGCCACGATCACCTCAGCTCTGCCCCCTCCAAGTCCATATGATACTTTCAGTCTCAGCACTCAATTTGGCAATGACCCCATGTGGGCTACCCCTCAAGACTTCCATGTATTTTCTACCCCCTTATATTTTATTTCTTCTCATGTGAACTTCCATACAGTATATAGTGACTGGCTTAAAGTGTTTCATGTACTGAAGTCGGACTGCTGCGAACAAGCAGATGAACACAAGTTTCAAACCATGACGTGCTTTGGGTCTGCTCGCCAACCAACAGTTCAGTTTTACCAATGTCGCTATCTGTAGCGAGAGAGTCTCATTAGACGTGCATTTAATTTAAGCACATTCGACTCTATGTTCCTGGTACAGCAAGAGAGAGAAAGAATTCGCACAATTTAAATAGAGCAGGCCATTATACCTGCCATTCCAATCAATAAGCACCATCCCATGGGACAGGAGATGAATCCACTGTTCCCGCAGCTGGTTTCAGGCCCTCAGGACCTTCCCCAGTGTCAGAAATTCTCTGGGCAGACTCTTATTTGAGTGTTTAAAGACATATTTTAGACACATCACAATCTCTAATTTTAGTCAAATGCTTTTCCTGTTCCCCCGTTAAAGAAACAGTGACCTATCTCTAGACTGGAAGAATGACTGGGTCTGTTGGACTCCTCCGGAGATAGGAAAGGCTTGTCCCATGGGAATTCTGGTAACATATTACTGGCATGTGTTATCAGAATTTGGGAACTAACCCTACGATACGAGTACTGTCATGGCGGTTTGCGATCCTGTAATCGTCTGACCTTTAGACTGCATTCTGCTTTTATGACTGAATACAAATGGGCAGGAATTGGAAAATAAAAAGTCCAAATACCACTGATTAACGTACACCTCAAATAAATAAGGCCACGATGGAAATCGTCAGGCCTCCTGAAGTCAAATGTGAAACAAAAGAATAAAATTATGCAAAGGAATTAAATGCTAGCCGTGCATCCCCCAAACGAATCATTACTGGGGATTTTAAAATCATCTTTAACTTTCTGGAAAAGATTCTCCACAGTTGCATGCACATACCTAAATATGCATATAAAATTCTGACATGGACACATTTTGGGAGAGGAGGTCATGTCGGAACATCAAACTATCCTTCTGAACCACCCTAGCTGCCTATTGGGGAAGGCATATTACTTCCTGCTCCCTCAGAGTTTGTTCATGCCATCAGTATAAATTTAGAGCTCTACCATAAACTGATTGCCAATACTTATCACTCTCTAGATCGTGAACTTCCTACAGGTCGGTTCTAAGCCTTAACCACCTCTGTGTCTGCAGGACCTTAGGGAGGGCCTGACTGAAAGGGAGCCCTCTGCAAAGACTGGAGAGTGGGGGAATCAGTGAGTACCCAGAACTTATCTCTCTGAGATTCATCACTTCTGATGAATTAGGGAAAGGAAGAAAGGTGTGGCCCCATAGCCAGTCAGGTCCTTGTCCCCAGCACAGAGCTCTGCTGTCACACTGCTCTGTCCTCACCTGTCCAGAGAAATGCAGCACAGGTGAAAAATCGACGCCGTCGTGAGCAGGACGTCTAGTGATGTCCGGACCAGGCAAAACATCTCCCCATAAATCCAGATGTCCTGAACCAGCTCGATGGCACCAAAGGGCATCACCAGCACCGAGACCAGCAGATCCGCAAAGGCGAGGGATACGATGAAATAATTGGTCTTTATCTTCCTGTGAGAAGAATGTACAAGGAAGAAGGCAGGGGGAGAGACAAAGGAAAAGGTGGGAGAAAGGGGCAGGACAGAAAAAAGAGGAGAGGGAAACAAAGAAAGAAGGGAGAGAGACAGAGGAAAGAAAAGTGAGACATGCAATGAATTCTGTGAAATTCCCTTCCCCCCTCTGTCATGCAGCGTGTGTGGTCCAGCCACCCCTGACCTCCTGCACCCAAATCCTTCTCATCTTCTTCCCTGCGGCCACACTGGCTTGATTTGAGCCCTGGTGCATGAAGCATGGCCTCTACACAGGCTTCTCTCTCTCCTCACCCGCCCTTCCCTTCAGGCCTTGTTTGTTTATTCTCAGGGAACCCTCCCAAGGCACCCTCCTCACAAATGGTGTCAAATTCCACTGTTTTCCACGCTTAGACTGACTGCTGTGTGCCTCACATTTGTGACATGGGCCAGAACCGCGCTTTTACATTTCCTTTGCATTGTAAGTGGATTAGTGCATGCCTTGCTTAGAGAGGAAGGCCGTAGGTGAGCCAGGATTGTATCTTTTATCCCATTTTATGGCCTGGTGGCTCTCGACCCAGGCTCAACACCAGAATCACCGGGTGAGTTTTTATAAATATTGATGCCCAGGTCTCTCCCCAGATCAATTAGTTCAGAGACTTTGGGTGGTTAAACCCTCCCCCACCCCCACAAGGATTGTCAGATAAAATATGACCTCCGAGTTATAAAATAGGCCTCCGAGTTAAATGGCAATTTCAGGTAAGCAATGAATAACTATTTACTATAAGTATGTTCCAGACACTGCATGGGACATACTTATGCTACACACTAGCAATTTTCAAAAGGTCTTCAGGTGACTTTAACTGCAGCTGGGTTGAGACTGATGAAGTGGAAAGAGCAGAAGATACAGGTCTAAATCCAGATCAGTCACTGAGCACCCACCCCTCTCTGAACCAGTGGGGAGGTTTGACTAGATATGCTCTCAACAATTGTACATTTATAGTGATCACAACTGTTACCAAACACCTCCCCCCAACCCCTCCCAAAGCTGAACACGGGAAAAAAAGACGGGACGGAGATCCACGTAAGTGCTTACACCGGCTATGTCATCATGGGGAAATCACGTGTGATCTCTTCCCTGCTCTGTTTTACCAATATCATTTCCCTCTCATAATTTGAATTGTAATGGGAATCATAGTTCAGACCCCAGCTCTCCAGGGAGAGCCTCCTCCGGTTTCCTCCTGCTACTCACCTGAGCTGCCTGTCCCTGCACACAGCCACCATCACCAGCAGGTTCCCCAGGATGGCCATCAGGATAACCGCCGAGAGAAACGTGAGCAGCACGACCTTCTCCACCGACCCAAAACCCTCCTTGGAACTGGAAGACACACGCATGCACACGCACACACACACACACACACACACACACACACACACACAGAATTGAAGGAAACTCTGAGACACAAGGAAGAAAATTAATTTTTTCCTCACTTATCTTCAGGAAGGTAGCTTCACCATCAGCAGCCGTAATCCACATTTACTATATACACCTGGTATATGCCAATGTCTGTACTCGTCACTTTACATATTATCCTACTTAACCTCCTACATAATGAGGAGGCGGCAGCTCAGAGAGGTGAAGTAACTACCCTGCCATTACGCAGTTACTCTCTGCCAGAGAGCTTGTGACGTTCCTTCAGAGCACTTACCTCACTCAGCCTGTGCTCAGAAGCCTTATTTGGTTGATTCCTGTTGTGCACACCTCCCCAGCCAGGAGGTAAGCTCCACCAGGCGGAGAGCCTGCCTGTTTTATCCACCGATCAGTTCAATCTCAACGCATCACTCACAGTTGTTGGATGAAGGAAAGTTGGTGTTGGATGAATGAATGACGGTAAGTGGAAGCAGGGTCTGCATGAACACGAGGCCACCCTGTCTCCAGGACCCCACCCCTGCCCATGCAGAGGCTGCCCTGTAGAAGTGGGCTATTGCGGGGAGAGGTCATGGCTTGAAGGCTGTTCTAGCAAAAAGTGGACCTGAATAAACTGATCTCAGATTCTGTGACCTCCACTGGAAAGATAACAGCCAATCAATAGGCTCAGGGACTCCTTTCGACTGCCCTGAATCACATTTCTTTTGGTGCCCGATTGAATAGCTCACATTTGTGTTCTTGTCAATTCCAGCATCTGAATTGGTCCTGTGAACCCTGCCCTCCTATCGTAAACTCGGCATTTTGTTTTATTAACTTGGAAGCAAGTGTCTTCATCAATAAAAGCATAACATCCGTAGGTTATTAAAAAGCTACAGAAAAAAGGTTTCCGCTTTTAATAGAGTAGTAATAAAATTTTCTCTTTTAATCACGTTTCAAAGGGTCTCAAAACTCTCAGTGCCAAACCCTACATTTCAACACGGAGAAACTGAGGCCCAGAGTGGAGAACTGAATTGTCAAAGTATATTAGTGTCTGGCCTAGGAGAGGCTGCTTGTCCTGTGAGCCTGGAAACCCAGGGTCCCAAGCAGCAAGAAACAGCTGTCTTGACTGAGCTACTCTGACTGAAAACCAAGATGGCTGTTGGCCCCAGATGGCAACAACCCACCAGATCCTAGCTCTGGCCTCGTCCCCAAATTGTTTTCCATTAGGCCTGGCATGGAAGACAAGGTGCCAACTGGAATAAGGAACCAGTATTATAGTGGCTGAAGAGCCAGCAAGCTCCTTCACTCTGCTGACAAGTGTTTGTGTTGACTGATTGAAGTCATCGTGGCTAAGGTTCATAAAAAGAAATTCAAGTTATGTTCATCTAAACCACCCTTCCACATCCAAATTCCAACTATCGACAGGTTACAAGTATTGAACGGGGGAGATGTGATTCAGGAGGAAAAAGACTTCCACAGGGTAATATGGCTACCCCAAGCTAATCTGATCTCAGGCCATGTTACGGCAAGTAAAGTGGCCAACAAAGGAGGTGAGAGTGGGATTTCCCCTTGTTCTTCTCAGAGGCTCTGACTGAGAGCCCTTCGGAAACATGTTCTCCCCGCACAGCCTCTGCCCTTGCTCTCTGCCTTCCTCCTGGAACACTTCTTCGGGGCTGGCTTCTTCTTGTCACTCACATCTCAGATTCAAGTGAGGCCCTGTTGAATGTGCCACAACCAACAAACATTTTGCAGTTTCTGTGAACCACTTGTTAATCCGAAATGACTTCTGTTGTTGATTCCTGTGGCCCATCCTCAACACAATGACTTTGTTCCGCTTTTTTCACTGCAACTCCCAGATCCTAGCACAGCGTCTGATCTAGAATATGTGCGTACAGGTATGTGTAGTACATAGGAAGTGCTCAGTTGTGTTAAGCTAACTAAGTGAAAGAAAAAACATACTGCATTCATAACGGTGAGGTTTAGGCTTCAACATCTTTGAAGACTGATTGAAGGTACAAAGAAGATTTTGCCTAGAGAAGAAAAGACCCAGAGATAAGACACAAAAGCTGTTTTTAACTATCTTGAAGCACTGCCATCTGAAATGAGAGTAGATTCCCGCATTCATTCATTCAACAGCATTTTCTGAGCACCTACTCTGCATTAGGCATTGTTGTATATCTTGCGGAAGCAGATAAGCCAAACAGAGAACAGACAATGAATAGCTAAACAAGAAAATATGTAAAGTGTCAGGCTCTAATACATGCTATGGCAAAAAAAAAAAAAAAAAAAAATCTAGGAGGGACAGGAGGACAGGACTGCCAGAGGGGGTGAAGGGCTGGCTATATAATAAGGGTTGTCACAGAATGCTCTGTGATAGGGTTGTCATACTTTCTGCCCTGCAGGCTTGTAGAATCAAGGGGGACCAGTGATCGGGTTGTAAGCAGTGGTTCTCAACTTTAGTTACATACTGAAATCAGCTAAGGAGCTTTAAAAAGTATTGATGCATGGACTCCAATCTCGAAGACACTGATTTAACTGGTCTGGGCTTTGTGGCCTAAATATTGGAATTTTTAAAAGCTCTCAAGGGATTCAGATGTGCAACCAAGGTGGGGAATCACTGCCAAGAGAAAGGTAACATTTAGTAACGGGTAGGAGAACTTCCTAACAACTAAGAATGATCCTCAACAGCTTCCTGGTGTTGTTTTGAACTCCTTGGCTCAGGAAATGTTTAAGAATACCTAGATGTCAATAAAATACCACTGCACACCTGTTAAGATGGCTATTATAAAATAAAGCAAAACGGAAAAATAACACGTGTCGATAACCACGTGGAGACATCGGAACCCTTGCGCATCCTGGTGGAATTGTAAAACAGTGCCTTCACTGTGGAAAGCAGTGTCCCAAAATAAATTTTCGCAGAAGTTTCTCAAAAGGCTAAACACAGAATGACCAGGGGAGTCAGTAATTCAACTCCCAGGTATATACCCCCAAAGAATTGAAAGCAGGGACATAAATACTTTTCTACCTATGTTTACAGCAACATTATTCACAGTAGTAAAAAGGTAGAAATGACCCAAGTGTCCATCAACAGATAAATGGATGAACAAAATGTGGTATACACATACTACGGAATACTAATCAGCCATGAAAAGAAATGAAGGTCTGAAACATGCTACAATGGACATAAACCTTGAAAACATTATACTTAGTGAAATATGAAATAATTCCGACAGAAAGACAAATACTGTATGATTCTGCTTATAAGAAGAGCCTAGAACAGGCAAATTCATAGAGACAGAACACAATAGTGGTTACCAGGGACACGGAGGAGCAAGGAATGAGAAGTACGGAGTTTCTGTGAGGAAGAGGAAAAAATTCTAGAAATGGATAGTGGTGATGGTTGTGCACCATCGTGAATGTACTTACTGTCACTGGGTTATACATTTAAAATGGTTATTTTATATATTAATGGTAAATTTTAGGTTATGCACACTTTATCGCAATAAAGTTTATATGGATGACCACAGAGAGGATACCGAATCGGGCTCCTGCGTTGGAGGCAGATTGGTCTGGCTGATTTTAGATCACTCTCTTATCTATGGACAGTGATCTGAACATATTCTTAGAACACGGATTCTCCATCAACCACATCCTTGTCATTAGAGCCATCTCCTCTATACTGCCTTTCCTCTTATAGGAGAAAAGACCAGATTGAGGGTATGTGGTGAATACCTCTGGCACCAGAGAATGCACATTTCAAATCAAATTGGGAGTATCAGGGTCAGAGATTCCCAAGTCAACGTTATGGTTCACTTGTGGCACACCAATTAGGAGCCAGAAATGACTAAGCTTTAAACTCAACTTTGAATGACAAGCACAATTTAACAATGGAAGGAGCTTTTCCAATTAAGCAGAACTGTCCACTGAACTAAATGTAAGTCCAGTGGTAATTAAGACAAACCAGGAACCACCTCAGCAAAATCCGCGTTAGATCGCTGGGTTACCTTGGACTTCCTCCAACCACTCCCTGTCAATCCCTACCAGGTACTTCTCTTCTCATCTGGCCAAAGAGCAGTCCACTCCACTAAATTGGTTCTTTGACACTTATGCTTGTGATAAATTTTGCTTTCTCTTCTCTTTTGCTTCTTTCAGTGATCTCTTGATCTATTGATAAAGAAACACCACACACTTGTTGGCTCTGTGTACCATTTTCTCAGCTCTTGATAAAAGAAAACCTGGGTCAGTAATTCTGGGCAAATTTTCCACATAGGTCAGTGTATGTGAAAAAGGATGATAAATGATAAAGTAAAATATCAATAAGTAATCATTGTGAGCTATTAGTATCAGAAGCCTGCAGAGGGACAATAGCCTAAGGAAATTTTAGGTTTGTTTGTCACATCACCGAGAACAGTTGGTTTCAAGGTTTCACACACACGCACACACACACACACACACACACACACACACACACTATACTTTCTTAGGAGTCAAGAATACTTATCTCTTTTTTTTTTTTTTTTTGCACTGGCCATGTTAATAACAGCTGTGTAGCTTCTCTGAGCCTCAGTTTCTTCATGGATCCGTTAAGGAAGTTAGATTAAAACTCTCGTTGATCAAATATGTATTGACTGCCACCCATATGCCAAGCATTGTGCTATGCACGGGGATGCAGCGGTAAAGAAAGTGACAGAGACCCTACATTCACAGAGTTCACACTATTGATGAAAAAAACCAAGCAAGTGCACAGCTAAAGAAATATAATTGGCGATCAGTACCTCAAAGTGACACTCTCAAACTTAAAATGTTCATGTGCATCTACTGGGGATCTTGTTAAAATGCAAATTCTGATTCTTTTCAGCTGGGGTGGGGGCTGGGGCTCTGCATTTCTCACAAGCTCCTAGGCTCGCGAAGAGCATCGGTGATGCTCATGCTGGTGGTTCATGAATCACACTCAGGGTAGTAAAACTATCAAGGGCATTGACACGATGGTGGATGGAGAGCAACTGGATTAGAGGGAAGCTAGGTAATCAGGGAACATGGGGAGGGATGTTCAGCTGAACTGTGATACGTGCAGAGGATCCATGAGTTAGAGGAGCCAGGAGAGCAAATGCAAAGGTCCCAGGACAGGAAAGATATTTTGCGTTTACCATCAGAGGGGAATGAGCAAGGAATAAAGAATCTGGGGGGGGGGGGCTCTGAACACCAGCCAGAAGCCAGATCCCTTGGGCTTTGTATGCACTGCCGAGAAGCTTATGTTCTATTAGACAATACATGAGAATGCAGTGGCGTGATTTAAGCAGAAAAGTAGCCCTGCGGATGTGAATGTGAGAGAAAGTCAGTGAACCTGTCAGGGGCCCTTGCAAAGCTCAGGTCAGTGACGGCAGTGGCTTGGAGTAAGGTGGTGGCAGTGGGTGGAATAAAGGTATATTTGGGAAGTAAAGGGATAGGTAAGAACAACAGATCGATGGATGGATAAGAAGAAATGGAAATTACATTTCTGAATTGCTTATCTCAGTAATGAGATAGGAATTTAATGAGATGAGAAAAACATGTTGTGTGAGATGCCTATAAGACATTTAAATGAAGGGACACGCGGTTGGCTCACTCGGAAGAGCCTGAGACTCTTGATCTCAGGATTGTGAGTTCAAGCTCCACGGTAGGTATAGAGATGACTTAAGAAAAAAATTTTTAAGACGTTCAAGTGAATGTGTCGAGGAGGCAATTGGATATGTGTGTCTGGAGTTCAGAAGAGATGGCTGAGAAGGAGATATATACTTGGGATTTTCAGCATTTGGTGGGATTTAGATCTCAGGGGAGGGATGAAATCACCCAAGAAGAGGGCCAGGGGCTTGATGAACTCCACTACTGAGTCATGCAGGAGAGAAGAAGGAACCAGCAGAGGAGAATGAGAAAAACGCCCAGGGATTTCTGAGGAACCTCAGGCGAGTATGGTATTGTGGAAGCCAAGAGCGAAGAAAACATCCAGTGGAAAAAAAGAAGTGTCCCCTCGATAGCTCCCGGCAATACCACAGAGCCACTTCTGGGAATGAGGGGGGAGCCAAGGAGGCAGGGCAACTCGAGAAGTTCTTCTGTTTCTTTTTATGTATTGAATTTTCAATCAAACTCTGTTTGATAAGAAGGCTCCATCACCAGATCCATGATCTCTGGAGAATGTGCCAACTGTCCCATTCCTTGTAAGTCCCGGTCACAAGGGGAACATGTTTCATGTAAATACACATAGCACATCCACACAGGAGCCCCGGAAGTTCAAAATACTCCCGATACAAGGCTTCCTTCCCCCATCCTGTCCACCGCTGCACGGTCCTCTGGATGGTGAGAGAGAAGAGAAGACAGGATTTATTTTCTTGCCAAAGGTCGGCACAAAGGGTGCCAAGGTACTCTGACTTAAAAGAGAGACCCTGACTAAAATTGGATTGTTTTTCTGAATTGTAATAACCTTAACTGTAAGGTTCCTGGTGTTCTCAATAAAGAGAAAAGACTGGGTACTGACCACGATGGTCAATACCTTTCTGCTCGGCTTGACTAAACTTTAGATAGACTTCTCCCTAACTCTAGGTTCTGGCTTCCCTTTTCTTTCAGCATTTGCTTTACTATTTTTTTAATTGAGGGGTGTCTTGGGGTGTCTGGGTGGCTCAGTCGGTTAAGCGTCCAACTTCGGCTCTGTTCATGCTCTCATAGTTCATGAGTTCGAGCCCGTCGAGCTCTGTGCTGACAGCTTGGAGCTGGAGCCTGCTTCAGATCCTGTGTCTCCCTCTCTCTCTGCCCCTCCCCCACTCATGCTCTGTCTCTGTCTCAGAAATAAATAAACATAAATAAGCATATAAATAAATACGCAAATAAATAAATAAATAAATGGAGGGGTGTCTGGGTGGCTCAGTCGGTTAAGCGTCCGACTTCAGCTCAGGTCATGCTCTCGTGGTTCGTGAGTTCGAGCCCCGTCTCGGGCTCTGTGCTGAGAGCTCAGAGCCTGGAGCCTGCTTCAGATTCTGTGCCTCTGTCTCTGCCCCTCCCCCACTCTCGCTCTGTCTCTCTCTCTCTCTCTTAAAAATAAACATTTAAAAAGTTATTAAAATCAAAATATAGTTAACATACACTATTATATTAGTTTTAGGGGTAGCACATGGTGATTCAACATTTATATGCATTACGAAATGCTCACCACCATAAGAGTAGTTTCAACCTGTTACCACACGAACTTATTACAGTATTATTGACTATATTCCTTATGCTGTACTTTATATCCCTGTGGCTTATTTATTTCATGACTGGAAGTCTGTGCCTCTTGATACTCTTCTCTTATTTCACCCATCCCCCGACCCCGGCAACTACCAGTTTGTTCTCTGTACTTCTGAGTCTGTTTTCTGATTTGCGATTTTTTGTTCCTCTGTCTGGTACTTTAGATCCCGCATACAAATGAAATCGTACGGTGTGTGTCTTGCTCTGTCTGACGTACTTCATTACACCTTGTAGGTCTATCCATGTTGTCACAAATGGCAATGTTTTGTACTTTTTTATGGCCGAGTAATATTCCATTGTACATATCCCACATCTTTTTTTAATCCATTCACGTATCCTTGGGGAGCTTGGGGTGCTTCTGTATCTTGGCTCCTGTAACTAATGTTGCAATAAACAGAGAGGTACATGTATCTTTTTGAATTAGTGTGGTCACTTTCTTCGGATAAATACCCAGACGTGAAGTTACTGGATCATACGGCATTTCTATTTGCAATTTTTTGAGGATCCTCCATACTGTTTTGAATAGTGGCTGCACTAATTTCCACTGCCATCAACACAAGGGTTCCTTTTTTCCCCCCGCAAGCTCACCAGCACTTGTGACTTCTTGTCTTTTTGATACTAGCCGTTCTGACAGGTGTGATCTTAGAGCATTTACTTTAGAAAACTTGTAAGTGTAGATTGTGTCTCTGGCCTTTTGGGACACAAATATCTTCAAAAGCCTCTTTCCAGTTTTACAAGCCAGGACTGTCTTTCTCACGGACCTAGTAGCCATCCCTTTGAAATGTTATCATTAAGGAAGACAGAGTCCCTATCTCCCAGTTTCTGTGAGAGGGTAGGAGCCTAACTCCAATGGACACATTGCTCCAAATTCTAAAACTCCCCCCTGTTTCCTTTGGGTAAGGCCAAATAGCAAACACAGATGGCCTATGTATGATTCCCACCCCCACTCTACTCCTGGAAACCTCTCCTGTTCTCTGCTTCAGTGAAACTGAGTTCAGACTGCATCCTGGTTTCTCTCCCCAATAGCAAAGCCTTGAAAAAGTCATCCTTCTCTGTTTAATTTTCTCCACTGCAGTTTTTCCTTTGACAGTATACATCATTTTCATAACTAATTATGTTGTGTGTGTACTGTCTTCATTACCTTTATTAGTTGCCATGAACAAAATCCATGGCACTTGGAGTACACACAGGAGACTTAAGCTCAGATAATATTTGCACTGATAATAGTTCATGTAAATTAATGTTTAAACGCCTTTTTAGGTAAAATGGAAATAGCAGAGTCCCTGGGAATGTTAACTGTTTTCCTCTATACCAATAACTTCAGAAACGTCGTAACTGTAACCTTGTCAAAGCTTACATCATTTCCTTTAAATACGTGCGCGGTTTTGTCCTGGGTTTCTTTTTTTTTTTTTTAAATTTTTTTTTTTTTTTTCCAACGTTTTTTTTATTTATTTTTGGGACAGAGAGAGACAGAGCATGAACGGGGGAGGGGCAGAGAGAGAGGGAGACACAGAATCGGAAACAGGCTCCAGGCTCCGAGCCATCAGCCCAGAGCCTGACGCGGGGCTCGAACTCACAGACCGCGAGATCATGACCTGGCTGAAGTCGGACGCTTAACCGACTGCGCCACCCAGGCGCCCCTGTCCTGGGTTTCTTGACGGCCTAATGTACAAACGATGGCTAGATCCTATGTAACAGGAAAACTCTTACTGCCAATATTTGCAGCAACCAGTCCAGAAAGGTTGGGACTTATTCAATGGCTCTCTTTCTTCCCTCCTACCTGCTTCCACCTGAAGACCAACCACCGAAAGGCAAATATGACCCCCAAACCAATTACATGAGAGCCCCTCACTTCTTTGCAGTTCACCTCTTGCTTCCCTATGCCAACAACCTACGATCAGAGCTGAAGCCCCACTGTTTTCACTATACTCTTTTCTGCTCTCTTGCCTGACTTTGAGTCTTTGCAGACTGAGAGTAGTGATGGCCAACCCCCTTGCTGTAGCTTCTGTTGAATGTCTCTATTCTATTCACGTGGTCTTAGTTCCTTTCCACATTCTAGATATGTTCTAGGTGTTATCCTTACTTGGAATCCTATATTTTCAAATACGCTGGGGGACTATTTCTTATTTGTTTTATGTGACTTTGGGTTCTTAATGGTAAGTTTTCAGGTCTTCCAGTCAGCTTTTTTTTTTTAAGTATGATTTTTCCCTTACAAAACCTTTTTTTTTTCCAGAAAAAACTAAATAAGGTAATTCATATAAAACCGTTCCATGATAAGAGCATCAGAGCAGTGGTGCTCCAGAAATCACCAGGGAATATCAAAGCTTGGCTTGGATTTCCGGATCCACCCACATAGTTTCTAATTCCGTACATTTCTAACAAGATCCTAGGTGATGCTGATGCTGCCGGTCTGGGGACCACACTTTGGAGGCCACCGAAGCAGAGCATTGGACAGGATGCCCTCTACCCCAGCCCTCATCCCTCCATTGCAAATCACTTTCTTTCGCTCCTACATTTGGAACTTCCTACTTGGAAGTGGGAGATTCTGACGCGGCTTTATCGAGCACCTACTATATGGCAAACAATGCACCAGGGAGGTTTTCCACGCTGCCTCATTTCATCGTCTCAAGTACCACGTAATCTAATATCACGATGTCTTCTTTCTTTTTTTTTTTTTTTTTTTTTTAAATTTTTTTTTTCAACGTTTTTTATTTATTTTTGGGACAGAGAGAGACAGAGCATGACCGGGGGAGGGGCAGAGAGAGAGGGAGACACAGAATCGGAAACAGGCTCCAGGCTCCGAGCCATCAGCCCAGAGCCTGACGTGGGGCTCGAACTCACGGACCGCGAGATCGTGACCTGGCTGAAGTCGGACGCTTAACCGACTGCGCCACCCAGGCGCCCCCACGATGTCTTCTTTCTGAAGGGACCGGTGCTCAGCGTATCTGGGAAACGTAAGCTCCTACAACTATCAGGTGGGGCACCTGAGACTTAAACCTACACATTCTGATTCCAAGCCCAGTGCTTTCCCCACTAAATTTCAAACATGCTGAGATTGAATAACATTCCTTAAAAAAAAAAAAAAAAAAGACGTGATTAAGTTTTACGTGTAGTCTACAAACTTGATATCCAACACGCTGATGATGACAGCTTCATATGTTTTGTGAAAATACGCTGGCTACAGAAAATGGTAGGGATCACAACATCTTTACAGGAAGAAAATTACTCAAAATAGAGCTTCTATGCAATTCCTAAAAAACCTTGTTTCTCGTTGTTTTTGAGGGTGGGAGGGTGGTGCCGGTGTTTGATGCACAGCTGATGAAGGTTAGGTATTTTTCAAACACAAACTCGTGGAGAATTCTAGTGGCAAGCTTTTAACAGGCTTTTCAAGAGCCTCAGAGATTACACATACGGGGCATGAGAAAAACTTCAAAGCCTAACGAGGCTCTGTCTGTAGAGAGTATAATGGGAGTTCAAAGCTGCAAGGAATTCAAAAGATATCAGGATCGAAGACACTGTTATCTGAGGCCAAGCCTGAATGCAAAGCCAAGCCAGGACCCATGTGACAAAGTGAGATCTACATTTGGGAAGATTCTCGCTGCGGTACAGTATGTTAACTACCAGGGCTTTTTGGAAATAAAATGCTAAGTGATAATGCCAGTAAATTACTCCGTAGGGGCGAGTCTCACTTTAAGAAAATCCATTCTTCTGGGGCGGCTGGTTGGCTCAGTCGGTTAAGCGTCCGACTTCAGCTCAGGTCACGATCTCGCGGTCCGTGAGTTCGAGCCCCGCGTCGGGCTCTGGGCTGACGGCTTAGAGCCTGGAGCCTGCTTCGAGTTCTGTGTCTCCCTCTCTCTCTGCCCCTCCCCCGTTCATGCTCTGTCTCTCTCTGTCTCAAAAATAAAAAAAAACGTTAAAAAAAAAAAAAAATTTAAAAAAAGAAAATCCATTCTTCTGGGGCGGCTGGGTGGCTCAGTTGGTTAAGCATCCAACTCTTGATTTCAGCTCAGGCCAGGATCTCATGGTTCGTAAGATCGAGTCCCACGTCAGGCTCTGCGTTGTCAATGCAGAGCCTGCCTGGGATTCTTTCTCTCCCTCTCTCTCTGCTCCTCCTCCAAGTGTGCATGCCCTCTCTCTCAAAATAAATAAATAAACTTAAAAAAACAACAACGAGACTACACCTTCCAAAGTTAGAACTGAGCGAACAGTGTAAGAGATAATTGTTTTATGACATATTTTTTGTCTATAGGCAAATTCAGGGTAGGGTCTCTGGTTTGTTTTGCAAACACCTCTTTGCCCACAGTTGTTTAGGGTACATAATGCTCACCGGGTACAGACCTGTGTTCCTTTGGAACAAGACAAGTATTATGTTTTCAGGATTTGGCTGGTCATTGCCTTGAAATTATTCTTGTGCTTCTAAGAAATCCAGCCCAGGGGAAAAAAAAGAAAAACTGTGGGCCACATGAGGCGTCTCCCCGTAGTCAATCATTTACCCCAAGGATAAGAGTCCAAGGAAAAGTGGAATTTCCCATACTCTGATAACAACCTGCTCCCTATCCCTCTGCTACATCTGGCCCCTGTCACTGGGCCCAGTTGCTGATGGATTCAGCTCTACATATTTTGCCAGGGTCTAGGCTTGCTATTGCTAAGTATTATGATTTCTCTTCTCACCCCTGCTCTGACAGTGTAAAAATTTTCTGCTCAGGTGAAAGAAGAAATTGCTTGGGGTTGTTCTCCTACAGAGGTAACCAAACAATGGCCAGAGGGCCAAATCCAGCCCACTGCCTGTATTTGTGAGTAAAATTTCACTGGGACACGCTCACACTCAATCACTTTTGTATCTTCTGTGGCTGCTTTCCACGGCAAAGGCAGAGTTGAATAATTAATGATGGAAACTGTATGGGCTGCAAAAGCTAAAACTATTTATCTTGGTCCTTTATGAACCTAGTTAGATGGCCCCTGTTCTTCTGGAACCGGAAATGAGTTTGGTCTAAAGAAGAACAGGGCAGGGGGTCCTTAAGATCTATAAGAACCTCCTGAAAGAAACCTATTTAACTGGGAGTCCTGCATTCCTCTGGAGTTTTTCACTAAGTGGGAAAAAGCATCATTCTACCTGACCACACCAGAAGTCCGGCATCTTAGGTCATTGTTCCTCCTTTCCCTAAGCTTCTACCTACTCTGAGTACCTTGTAAATCTCTTCACTCCTCTCTAGTCCACTGTCAATACCCTAATGAGGGTCTTTCTGTTGTCTCTGCAGAGATTACTACCGCCGTTCACATCCTACTGCCTACTCTGCCTTCGGTCATCAGCCTATCAGACAGCTTCAGTTCAACACCTCTAAAATTCAACTCTTCATTTCCCTCACCTCAACCCTGCTTCCCATCTCAATAAGCAGCCTCTTTGTCCATTCTTGGGCCAACCATCTTAAAGTGATTCTTGGGAAGCCTCTTCTTCTCATGTCTCACATACATCAACAAATCCGAGTAGCTCTACCTTAAAAAAACGTCCTCTGCTTCTGACCCTTTCCCGTTCTTTAGACCATCACCAGCCTAGTTGAAACCACCTCATGCCTCACCTGGATGATGGCAAAGGCCTACAACTGGTGTTCCTGCTTCCGTTGTTTTCTGTAATACACCCCACTCTTCACCCAGTAGACAGAGTGAGCTCTGTAAAATGCTTAGGTTGGAATGTGTCACTTCCCTAATCACACTCACAGTTAACACCCAGAACCCTTACCGTGGCCTAAATGGCTCCACAAAGCTGGCTCTTGGCTGTCCTATGATCTCAGCCTTTACCACATTCTCCTTTTCCCATGCTGCTCCAGCTGTAACGTCTTCCTCGTCATTCCCAAAAGGAGCCAACTGGGGCTCCCCCCTCAGGGTCTCTCATTTGGTGCTGCCTCCAGCTGGATCTCTCGGATCGAAACTACGCACTTCTTCATTCAAGTCTCCACTCAGATTTACCTCTGAGGAGATGACTTTCCAGGCCACCAAATTTGGCACAGGACCTCTCTCTCACTTTCTATTCCCCTGCCTTGCGTGATCGGTTTCCATAGCTGTTAGCCAGCATGCCCTCCTACACACTAGACTGTCTTGAATGTAAACCCACTGAAAGCAGGAACATGGTCTGTTATGTTCACTGATGTGTTTCTAGTGCCTAAAGCAGTCCTTGGCACATACAAGTACTCAAAAAGATGAATGAATGAATGAATGAATGAATGATTGGATGAATGAATGAGTGAATGAATGAGTCACCTTTTAATTGGTCATCTGCCTTGACTCTTTCTCTTCCCAACCATTCGCAGCACTGAAGTGAAAATGTTTCGCTTTGGTTTTTTTCCAGAAGGAACGAACTCATCTCCCCTTATCGGTCCAAAATACCGTAATGTCCTCCTCCATTGCCATGTTGGTAAAATACCAAACGTGACCTGATTTAACCCGGGCCCTACTGAGCTCTCCACCTTGATTTCTGACACTGTTCCATAACCAACTCTACCACAGAGAAGTGCTCACATGCCCACTCAAGGAAGTGGGACACACTTGTTAAGCCCCTTTCTCTCCCTCCCCCTCTTTACCTGGCAAGCTCCTTCATGTCCTTTGGGACTCTGTTAAACATCCTATTTTCTGGGAAGCTCCAAGAACTTCCTCTTCCTGTATGTTTTACAGCACCTATGCTTCCATATCATAGCTTTTGTCACACTATATTTTAATTATTTATTGTCATCTCAACCATACTGCCTTATTCATTTTGATATCCGTAGCCCCTAGCACAATAAAGTATTACATTATAATAATAATAAATTATAACAATAAACTATATTAATAAATATATTAAACAAGTAAAAAAAAAAGTGCAAGTTAACCCTTGCCTGAAAGATGTTCAAACCCTAGCAATCAACATAGAGGTGTGTTTTGTTTTGTTTTTCTTTCTTCAACTCAGTATTTCTACTTAATCTTATCTAAACCACTCTCTGAGTCAGTTGTACTAGGGTCACCAATCATTCCTTTGAGTTGCAACTTATATAATTGTTGACATCATATGCAGACTACCAATAGTTAGTTTCCCCAGAGAATATCAGAAGCCTTTCCCACATACTCTGAAGGCTGACAGAGCTTTTATTTTATTTTTAAAAAAATTTTTTTAACGTTTATTTATTTTTGAGACAGAGAGAGACAGCGCATGAGTGGGGGAGGGACAGAGAGAGAGGGAGACACAGAATCGGAAGCAGGCTCCAGGCTCTGAGCCGTCAGCCCAGAGCCCGATGCGGGGCTTGAACTCACGGACCACGAGATCGTGACCTGAGCTGAAGTCGGCTGCTTAACCGACTGAGCCACCCAGGCGCCCCTGACAGAGCTTTTAAATGTATTTTCTAGTCATCTCCTGGGCACTGGAGTTGCCCTGAGGATTAATTAAGGAAATGCATATAAAACACTCAGGATATTGCCTGGCATATACTACATGCTCAATAAATGCTCGCTATTATTATTTATCTCTTCTGTTTATTTCAAATATACACACATGACATTCACACGCATCCGGGTCCTCTAACCCCGCACAGCCAGACACGCGGCCTGGTCGATGACTGATCGTTATGACAAAATGCTGTAATTTGGCTGGGGGCTGTTGAAATAACAACTAAAAATACAGTACAGAGAAAAGTGATAATGAGTAAGAATACACTGGAATTTTTCCAGACACAGCTAGGAGAAAAGCAGATGTGATAGGGCAAAGAAGGAAGAAAATCTGCGGAAAGCTCGCAGGAACAGGGATGGAGTTTGGAAGGTGGTGTGCAAATACAAGAGTCTGGGGGCATATCGAGCTACCACAAGAGTAAGGGGAGTCAAGGGTAGCTAATATCTTGGCGGGCGAGAAGGACTCTGCATTCAAGCCCACCATCACGTGCACGCCCACTCACACCTACACACCCTGTCAGGCAGTCCCTAAGAGTAGGTTGGGGAGTGATGGGGAAGGGGAAGGCAGGCGGAGAGTAAACTGGGGGGTCACCCGGATTCTCTACCTGGATGGTAACAGGCATCCCTAGAACAGAATCCTATAACGTAAGTTCGCTTAAAGACGACTGCTTGCCATTCTAAGCTGGCAAGCCTGAGAACTGTCCCACAGTTCATAAATACACGTCCAGACTATGCTTATAGACAAATGCAGAAAGAGCCTCAAAAAATTCATGCTCCAATCATCCCACTTCTAAAATTTCATCCTAAAAAAATACATTATTAGAGCTGCTCCTAAAGACATAGGTATATTATGACTCATGATCATATTGCTTATAATTGGGAAAATTGGAACCAACCTAAACATCTAAATTTAGGTATCGGTTACATAAACAATTTCTTATTTACTTAGTATTTACATGGCCATGATAATCTGAGTTTGAAAAGAATATTTAATGACAGGGGAAAGCTCTCATAAACACTGTTCAGTGCTAAAAGCAGGTATGAAGCAGCAAAGCACGAGTTCAGTTTTCTATAAAAATGTGTTTACATATGGGTCCAGAAAAATAACTACTGAGAGATTAACTGGTGACTGATTTCTTAAAACCACAAAAAAAGACTAGTAGGAACGAGCGATTATGTTCCTCCTCTCTCCCAATAAGATAACGAAAATTTGTTTTATTGGCAACACTGGTTATGGGTTTTTCAAGGTGCAGGGCTGAAGGCAGAAGCTTCTGGCACCAGAGCATAATCACCTGACCAAAAGGCAGAAACAGCCAACTAAGAAAGAGGGAGGTTTGCAGACTCCAAACAGCAAGAAGGAACACAGCAGTCCCGCTCAGCACCCGCAGAGACAAACCACTAGGATCAAAGACCCCAGTGTCAAGGTTCACATAGAAGCAACGAGGCCTTCTGCCTTCCAGGGACCGGTACAGGTAGACAGTTATCCTGGCGGTGGTGAAATGCGAAAGGCCCACTGAAATGCGAAAGGCCCAGCTTGGCCCGGAGAGAAGACGTACACGAAATGTCTGAGATTGAATTTCCCCTTGAGGTCCGCCCTGAAGCGTTCATTAAAAAGTTAACTAACGTAGGGGCGCCCGGGTGGCGCAGTCGGTTAAGCGTCCGACTTCAGCCCAGGTCACGATCTCGCGATCCGTGAGTTCGAGCCCCGCGTCGGGCTCTGGGCTGATGGCTCGGAGCCTGGAGCCTGCTTCCGATTCTGTGTCTCCCTCTCTCTCTCTGCCCCTCCCCCCTTCATGCTCTGTCTCTCTCTGTCTCAAAAATAAATAAACGTCAAAAAAAAAAAAAAGTTAACTAATGGAGAGATTCGAAGAAATGTGGCATTTTGTATACCTGAATTCTGTGGAGTAACATTCAAATGCAAGCCTGGTAAGTAGATGTGAAATACAAACACATGTAGCCACATACATGTACAGGTAAATGATCCATATACAGTACCTAATATTTATACATGTAATAATATATACCGTATTATATATAACCCATACGTTTAAGTTACGTACATATATAACATAGTTATCTCTAGATAATGACACTCTAGAAAAACTTGAATTACTTCTTTATACTTTTCTGCGACTTCTCAGTTTTCCACACCAAATGTGTAACCTAGCTTTGCCCATAAAATTGCCTTGATAAGTAAATTGACTCCACAAGTATTATTTCCCCGGCCAATTCTGAAACTTACCAATGTGTGCTTAATTTAAAAAGAGTTATTAACTGCAAATGTTGTTTATAAGCTGTGCGGCTTTCCTTAAAGGAAGAGATTCGTTCTCCGCGTTTGCCCATCTACCTGAGGCTGCCATAAACAAGGAATAACTGTAATGTTTTTTATGAATTTTCGTCCCCTCTTCCATGATGTTTGCGTGTGTCCAATTTCCTCCCGCATCTGACCACTTCTCATCAGTGGTACCACTAATATCCAGTCCAAGCCACCATCACCTTTAACATAGTCTCTTGCAATACACTCTCGTCTTTGATTCCCCAGCCGCTATGGCCTATTTTCTACACAAAAGCCAGAGCTATAGCTCTGATACTTAAGCAGACGGTGTGTGCTCCCTGCCCAGTCCAAAATTCGTCAATAGCTTCCCAGCCCATGAAAGACAGCTGAAGTCGCTACCATGACTTCCTCATAAGAGCCTTCTCGCTATTTCTTTTTTTTTTTAAGTGTATTTTATTTTATTAACATTTATTTATTTTTGAGAGACAGAGTGCGAACCAGGCAGGGGCAGAGAGAGAGGGAGACACAGAATCCGAAGCAGGCTCCGGGCTCCGAGCTATCAGCACAGAGCCCGATGCGGGGCTCAAACCCATGAACAGTGAGACCATGACCTGAGCTGAAATCGGGCGCTTAACCTACTGAGCCACCCAGGCGCCCCTCGTTATTTCTTAAATATGTCAAGTGCACTCTGAACTTTGCACCTGCTGTGTTTTCTTCCCAGAAGCTCACCCCCAGATAGCCACTGGGTTTCCTCCTTGCCTTCAATTAGGTGTCTACTCAAAGCAGCCTCATCAAAGAGGGCTTTCCTGACCATCCTAACTGACGTAACATACCCTGGCATTCTCAGATTCCTTCCACTGCTTTATTTTTCTTCATAGCATTTATCTAACATATTGTATGTTCCCCCTTTTTTTTTTGACGTCTGTTGACTGCCTCCTCATCAAGAGATTGTAAGCACCATGAAAGCAGAGATTTTATCTGTTTTCTTGGCACACAGTAGGTACTGTCATCCCCTCTTACCTGCGGCTTCACTTTCTGTGGTTATAGCTACCTGCAGGCAGTGGCAGTCTAGGAGCAGATGACCGTCTTTCTGACACATGGTCATAGGACAATAGTAGCTAATGCTGCATCACAATGCTGACGTCATTTACCCGACTTCATCCCATCGTGTAGGAGTTTTACCATCTCAACATCGTCATAAGGAGAGCGAGTGCAGTACAATAGGATATTTTGAGAAAGGAAGGCCACATTCACATGCATTTTATTACAGTATATTGTTGTAATTGTTCGATTTTATTTTTAGTTATTGTTATTAACTTCTGGCTGTACCTAATGTATAAATTAAACTTTATCATAGGTATGTACATACAGGAAAAACATAGTCTATATAGGGTATGCCATTATCCACGATTTCAGACATCCATCTGGGGTCTTGGAATGCACCCCCCCCCCCCCCCAGTTAAGGGAGGACAACTCTACTCAGCAAATATATGTTGTTAGGAAAATGTCATGTAAAATGACGAGACATAATTTTCACCCATCAGATTGGGAAAACACTAAGTTTTCAATCATTTGAGCTGCTATGGATGTGTCCAAAGGGCACTCACAGGACTCGTTGTGGGAAGATACACTGGCAAAGCTTTGTGGGTGCTACTCTGGCAAAATCTTTGAAAATTCTGAATACACATTTCTCACGTATTTATTCTAGGGAAATGCTTGAACACTAGCTTAGGTGTAGAAAAGACGTGAGTTGCTGCACTGTGTGTGAATAAGGAACACTTGGAGGGCGTCTGGGTGGCTCAGGTGGTTCAGCATCCAACCTTTGATTTCGGCTCAGGTCACGATCTCATGGTTCTAGAGTTCGAGCCCTGCATTGGGCTCTGCGTTGACAGTGTGGAGCCTGCTTGGGATTCTCTCTCTCCTCTCTGTCTCTGCGTCTCCCCTGCCTGCTCTCTCTCTCAAAATAAGTAAAAAAAAACAAACTTAAAAAAAAATTTAAAATAAAGAACGAACACGTGAAAACAGTATAAATGTCCACCATTCTGGGAATGATTAATTCAATCACAGCACCTTGATACCCTTAAGTGTATGCAGATGTTAAAAAGAATAAGAAGGAATGCACATACATGTAATGAAAAGTAAAGACATGTATTGAGTTGACACTCAGGAACCAGGGCAATGACTGTGGGGTGGGGGCAGGAAGGGGTACCTATTTTATCAGGAGGACATTTGGATTGTAATTTATACCTTAAGTTGGGTCACAGGCACACAGGTGTTTTTATTTTTTTTCAGTAGCTTTTGCTACATTTGTTATATTTTATTTTTAAAATAAAAAATATATACACACTCATAAATCATTTCATATATAAACAATGAAATCATAAATGAAATACCAACAAAATAGTATCTACCAGATGCGTGGTTAAGTGAAAATTCGTAGACCAATACATATGATATGACACCACAAGAGTCTGAAGGAAAACGAAAACAGAAGGAGAGAGGTGTGTGCATATATACAAATTCAGAGATTATGGCCATTAGAGTGTACAACCAACTGTTAACCAAAAATACTTTGGGCAGGGAGGGGGAGGGTACCGGGAGACTTTTCCACTTGGGGCATTATTGGAATTTTAAACTACAATAACATGTTTATGTATTACTGGTTCAACTGAAGACAAAGGATACTCCTCCTCCCGTGAACCCGATCTTCTCTTACACTCCTACAAACTCACAACTTTGTTGCTTCACGCTGGAAGGTTAAAGCACTGCTCCTGCCAGGCAGGTCATACATGAGAGCATTAACTTCTCCCAGCAGTTGGGTGGGAGCTTCGTTCTCACTAGAAAACAAATAAACTCACTGACTCAACAGTGTCAAGGAATGCCAGCTTAGCTCTAGGCGTATGTGTGTTCACCTGTTCATTCAACCATCCCTCTGTCTACTCAGTCACTTGCGTATGCGCCCCAACAGAATATTTGAGGATCTGTCCTATTTCAGTCGCTGAGAAGGGAGAGGAAGGAAGCATGGCTCCTTCCCCCAGGGAAGCTCAGAAACTACTGGAGTCGACACGAATTCAGTAACTGCATGTAGGTAAAATTACAGTTGTCGTGGAAGCTGTAAGAAGAGGTACACATTATTTATATTTATCACACGGCAGTGTTAACCCCGGTGGGAGATCAGAAGACGCTTTCCTCAGGGAGTGATAACTGAGCTGTGATTTAAAAAAGGAACGGAAGGTGACTGAAAACAAGGCAGGGAATGTCAGGACCCTGGGCCGGGTGTGCAAGAGTGAGAGTGACACGGTTGACTCCAGCAGGTGAAGGAAGACCAACATGACTGGAATGCAGGGACCCAGAGAAGCACCAGTAGATGAGGCCAAAAGGGTCACGTTGAGAGGGGGCTGGAGGCTGGGCCAAGTATTTAAGTCTGCATCATGACTTCAGTGGGGGGGGTCACAACTGTTTTAAGAACAGTGGCACAGGTGGTGACCTGATCGGAGTTGAATTTTCACATGTCTGATGTGTAGAAGGACAACTATAGTTCAGGGGGCTTGTTTGTTTCTCTGTTGTTTGTTTTTGAGGATGACCTTTGGCTGTGGGAGTTTAAGAGCCTTTCCTTGCAGGCGCTTCAGTCAACTTATCTAGAACATAGTTCTCAGTAAAAGAGGTACCACCCCAGAGAAGCCGTGGGAGAGATTTTGTGGGGCATGAGACTGTGGTTTGTTTGAGGAGCACTAAGGCTTTTAGGCGGGGGATGGGTGACATTATGAGGGACAATCTCTCATTAAAAAAGAAATCACTGTGGGGTGCCTGGGTGGCTCAGCTGGTTGAGCATCCAACTTCGGCTCAGGTCATGATCTCGCAGTCTGTGAGTTCGAGCCCCGCGTCGGGCTCTGGGTTGACAGCTCAGAGCCTGGAGCCTGCTTCGCATTCTGTGTCTCCCTCTCTCTCTGCCCCCTCCCCCGCTCGTGCTCTGTCTCTCTCTCTCTCTCTCTCTCTCTCTCTGTGTCAAAAATAAATAAACATTAAAAAAAATAAAAAAAATAAAATAGAAATCATTCTCCATTCTCCATGACTTTAGAATGTCCTACCAGCCATTTGTATAAGTGAAAATTTTGTTTAGGACCACCTAATCTAGAACTTAACTACTTTGACACATAAACACAAATACTTTCTTGCATGTTAATTTATATACACTAAATGAAGGGAAGATTATGCTTTCATTTTGTTCAGAACAAGTATTCTCTGTATGTCACCAACAGCAATGCCACTCATGGCCAACACAACACGCCTGTCCTGGGCTCTGTTGGTAGTTGCTACAGTCTTGGTGATTTAACACACAAGTGCAGGTATCTGACTGCTTGATTATATTTTCTACTATAAACGAGCCTGAGCATTTACATAATGAAATACATATTCTCTTATCATAAATCACTTTTGTTTTATTGCTCTTCTGTATTCCAGTTAAAGCATTATGTGGTTAATTTGCAAAATTGTGTATAGATTATATACAGTCGTGGATTTCATTTCAGCATAGTCAAGGGTATGACAAAATGGTTATTTAAAAAGGGCAGGGTAGTGGTTGATCTGATAGGATTGCGAATTAGTGGTCTAAAAAAAGTAGAGTTAACTTTCAAGAGCTTGGCTGCTTTCTCTTCTTGAACTTCAGCTGTCTTGTCTCAGATGAATGCACTGAAGTGCTCCTGATTTACCAATCCTGGACATACACAGGTAAAGATCAGTGAAGGTCAAAGGTTGGAAATAGCTGAGCAGAGGCAGAGGCAGCATACTACTACTCTATCAAGAGAACTAGAAAGATCTGCTCTAGTTTTAAGCTTTTCTCATTCACAGCCCAGAAGGATTTTAACAGCTATAATTCAGATCTTCCATGAAAAGCTGTATTTCATTATCTTATGAATATCTAATTTGACAAGGTTTGCAAATCGGGTTTGTGGAATTCTGGGTGTGTGTGTGTGTGTGTGTGTGTGTGTGTGTGTGTGTGTCTGTGTTTGCGTGTTATTCCTTCTTGTAATAATTTATGGAGTAGAAATGCTTCTATGCCCTAGAAACTGCCGAGAAAGAAAATTAATGTTGTGGTTAGCTTGAAAATAAATGCTAGGCTGCAATACGTAAGGTAATGTAATGTAATGTAATATAATGTAATTAGGGTATCCCCTTAGGGTTGACTGTGGCAGCTTTCCAATCCGTCAGGCCTCCTTGGCCTCTCTGCTATAATAATAATGGGCTAAAAAATAGCTGTCATTATCTGAGTGCTGCCACGTGCCAGAAAGAATACTGTTTTTGAAGCATTCATTCCTTCTGTTGTCACAACGAGCCTATGGAGACAGGTGCTACTGCTGTATCCAATTTTCAGATGAAAACACTGAGGCTCAAAGATTTGAACTGACGTTCCCAAAGTCACATAACTAGCAAGCAGTAAATCCAGGATTTCAACTAAGGTGTCCCTCATTCCAGAACCCGTGATGTACAACGTACCTATGAGGAATGTTCTAAGTTGTGAAAGAAAATTTAATAACCAGTGGTATAACTTATAAGGATAGACTAAAAGTTAAAACAGGTAATCTGGAATAAAGATGACAATAAATATTTATCTCCAAAAAAATGTTCTGAAAACTCCTTTGGGCCTTATGGGTCCCTAAACCTGCTCTCCTCCAGTGAGCTGGTGTTCTCTACTTCCTCAGTTATTCACGCCAAGGTTGACTCCTTGAACTTTTCATTACCAATAACTATCACCCCCAACAATTGTGCTTTCAAATATCTCACTTTCCAACCATTTCCTATCTTTTTTTAAATTTTATTTATTTATTTTTATTTATTTATTTGTTTATTTATTTATTATTTTAGAGCACGTGCAAGCAGGAGAGGGGCATAGGGAGGGAGGGAGAGAGAGAGAGAGAGAGAGAGAGAGAGAGAGAGAGAGAGAGAATCCCAAGCAGGTTCCCCGCTCAGTACAGAGCCTGATGCAGGGCTCAATCCCACAACCCTGGGATCATGACCTGAACCAAAATCAAGAGTTGGATGCTCAACTGGCCGAGCCACTCAGGTGCCTTCAACCATTTCCTATTTTTAAAACTCATCTCGTGAGCACTCTGACCCCAGCAATTCTTTGATTCTCTCAGGATATTCAGTCCTTTAATCCAAATTAAACCTTTTCCACTATCCTGCACCCTAATGAGGCACACCTTAGCCAGTTTATGGGATCTGAAAGATATGGATGCTAAAGTTTCTAAAAGTCTAAGGATACCCTGAGAATTGTCCTGGATAATGATTATCTACAAACACTCAAAAATATCTAGATAGAGTTAACCAGAATAAAAAAAGCCCTCTGAATTAATCCCTGCATCACAAGGAGAGCAGTTGAGGAAATGGAGATTTCAAGCTACAGGCTAAGGGGCCCAGAGGTGCTGGGATAGCTAACTCCAATCTTTGAAACACCTCCATGTAGCTCTTAAGAGTGTGACTGGGTCGACTGAAGGGAAATATTGGAAAGCAGAATTCAACTCTAACAAAAAGAAAATAACAAAATACTTTCCTTCTCATTTCACAAATCCAGTCCACTTGTAGAGTTGAAAGGCTGTATTGAGAAGGTTTCTGAGAATGGGTTCTCAGTCATCATTGTGTCAGTCAGAATGGGCTAGAATACACTCTGGTAACAAACAACCTCTAGTCTTCAGTAGTTTATGAGACTAAAGGTTTATTCTCACTCACTTAGCATATCCATCGTGGGTAGTCAGGGAGGCTCTTCTCATTATGTTCACTCACGAACCCAGACTGATGGAGTGGCTACCGTTTTATTCTTATTTATTTCTTTTATTTCATCTTCAGATACTTTAATATCATTCTCCTATGTAATTATAATGCCTTCATCACAGCCCCCCAAATCAACATTCTTTTCCATCATTAAATACCCAATCAGTGTCTGCATTTTCATGATTCGCCTACACATCATCATTATCTTCTTCTTTTATTTGTAGTTTGTTTGAACCAGGATAGACATAGTCCAAGCATGGTGATTAGTTAGTATGTTTCTTTTTTATTTTTCAATTTATTTTCAAGCTATTTAACATACAGTGTAGTCTTGAGTAACCACCATTTTAGATGTTGCCAGTTGCCAGGCCAAAGGGAAAGAGAACTTGGGGAGGGGGAGGGTGCACAGGTATGTCACAAACTGGGAATGAAATGCTCCTGCCTTTCAAGTGACTGATGTCACTTCCACTCAACAACTCATTAGCCAGGATTAGTCACATGGCCCCATCCAGCCATAAGGTAGGTAGGATACTTAAACCTACAATGTGCCCAGAAGGAGGACAGCAGCACAACGAAAACCACAAGCAGCACCGTAATCAATGGCATTCCTCATGGATCCAGCTGAGACACTGTGTCATTTAAATGGTACTTTTCATTCCTGCCGGAAGCTCCAGAACTGCCTTGCAGACCTCACGATGGAGTGAGCTCCCCAAGCCCAGAGGGGTACAAGGAAAGGTTAGAAGACTTGTCAAATCGCTGGGTTGTACATCTGAATGTAACCTAACGTTGTGCATCAGTAAGAAAAAAAAAAAAAAAAACGCTAACATAGCATTATGTGTAAGAACATCCAATAAATTCCTATTTTTTCATTAAAAAAAAGAAAGAAAAATAGAAAAGGTTAGAGGGCTATGGGTCAAGGACACCACGAAAGCTATTCCTTTATCTAAGAGACGAGAGGAACAGTGAGAAAGCCACAATTCTAAGTTTCTACATGGATCCCTTACTGAGCCGAAATACACAGAACTTGGCGCTGTGGAACCCTTCACTAAGTGCAGCCAGATTTTAGAGAGAAAGAACTAGTTCTCAAACCAGTTAAATGGCCAAGCATCAGGGTGAATTTTATTCAAAGAAAACAGACCAAAACATGGGCTGACTGTTACTGTTCCATCACTGCTTCTCTTACACACACACACACACACACACACAGTCAATTGCATTATCTCTCTCCCTGAGGACAGACAATGATCAGATCAATCAAACAGAAAGCAAAGCAAAGGATTTCCTCTGGGAGAAACCCGGGAGCAAGATATGTAGAGCTTCCAATATTTCTTTATAAAACCAGAACCTGACTAGCAGCCCCCTCTTCCACTACAGACAGAACAGCAAAGGGTTGGAGGGAAAATGATTTGCTATTCACCCAAGCTCATTAGCATCAGCCAGATGCTAATCAGATCAGCACCACTGATTATCTATCAGTGATAGATAAAACATCTGAGAAAAGGCAAATATGCACTAAACACTGTCACACTGTCACACACACACACACACACACACACACACACACACACACACTCTCTCTCTCTCTCTCTCACGATAGATTTCAAAAATCAACATCTGAGGGGCGCCTGGGTGGCTCAGCCTGTTGAGCCTCCTACTTCGGCTCAGGTCATGATCTCACTGTTTGTAAATTTGAGTCCCATTGGGCTCTGTGCTGACAGCTCAGAGCCTGGAGCCTGCTTTGGTTTCTGTGTCTCCCTCCCTCCCTCTCTCTCTCTCTCTCTCTCTGTATCTCTCTCTTGGCTCCTCCCCCACTCATGATCTGTCTCTTTCCCTCTCTGTCTCTCAAAAAGAAATAAATGTTAAAAAAAATTTTTTTTTTTAAATCAACAACTGAATTCAGCCTTCAGTTGGCAAATGCTTCCCTGGCTATTCTTGTTTAATCCACATAATTCAGAGAGATCAGGATTATTATTATTATAATCAATACTTTCAGATAAGGAAACACAGATTCAAAAAGATTAATTTCATTTGCTCACTCTTATCTAAGTAGATCTATATATGTGGTGCCCAGGAAAGTACCTGAATGGGTGTGTGCCCCAAGCTGACTTTCTAATCTATCAAAGTTGACATAATGGGGAAGGAACCACCTCAGCATCCCACCAACGCTTCCCCATTGCTAGAGCTGACGATGAAATGTTGGGCTTGAGAGACCATGAGTCCTGCAATTGATGGAACTTCTTGTGTTCTCACGGAAATTATTTATCTTTGACATTCTACATTAAGTCACATTTCCACCCACCACAGAATTCATTTTATTTTTCATAAATCACCAAGTGAGATAAAATAATGGTCTCTGGTTTCTACTGTTAAAATGTCCCCAGAGTGGAGCTGATCACGACATCCCAAGAGAAAGCAGGCATTATAGGATAACTAATGAGTTTGTCCATGTGAGAGTTAATCACCAAGCACCCTAGAAAATGAGCCAAATCATCTGTAGATATAATGGCTGACTGGCTGATGGAACTGTAGCTCAAGAGAAGAGATTCTAGGTGCATCTCCTCTCTTTTCCTGCCTCTATTTGTCTCTTCTTACCAATTTGGAGCCACGGCAGGCTCTTTTCCACCTCCAGTTCTGGGGTTAGTACTGCCCTTAAAAAAAGGAAAGGTAAGTAACCCTTGGTCAATTACACAGAGGTCTAAACCTCAACTCAGTCTGCCCGTGACTCCACTTTGGCCCTATCCAAACACCAAAGTTACGCACTAGTTCAGCAACTGGATTCCTTTTTTCTCCTGTACCTGATGTCCAATTTCTTTCTTCTCTCTCCCTCCCTCTCGCTCCCTCTGTCTCTGGCTCTCTCTTTCCTCCTCCTTCTTTCTCTTTCTAATCACATGGGTGAAACATGAACACATTCTTCAGTTAACAAAGTTGGATTAGCACTAATTAATATCTGACCTGACCATGTGTTGACAGAGATCTGGAACAATCGGGCCTTCTTATGAACTTACCTAGTAAAGCCAAGGTGTTTACGCCCTGAAAACCACACCTAGGTACAGAACCTAAAGAACGTCAAGGCAACCTAGATAGGTACAGATACCCAAGGCAACATAGTATTCTGTAATCGCAAAACACTGGAAATTACCTAAGTGTTCAACAACATGAGAATCAAAAAATAAACTATAGTCATAAAGTAGCCTACTCTGCAGGAGTGAAAAAAATTAAGCCAAACACATCACTATTGATCCGTTGTGCACATATAACACTGAGTTTTCAAAAAGCAAGTTGTAAAATAATATACAAAGTATACAATTTAGGTAAACTTAAAAACATGAAACATATTAATGTTTTACTAACACATTAATGATTGGTATTACTTGGGAATGCACGTTTATGTACTAAAAAGTATAAAGAAATGCATGGGGATAACAGACTCTAAATCCGGGAGGCAATTACTTCTGTGGGGGTGAACCTGGAGGAGTCAACTGTATTTGTCATGCTTTTTTCCTAAGCTGGATGATGGTACATGCAAATTTGTTCCATTATACTACGTGCTATTTTGTTGGTTTGACCTACTTCATAATACATTGTAAGTACTCTAAAAAAAAAAATCAAACATTTCAAATAAACCTAAAACTCACTTTGACTACTACCCAACACCTAACGCCCAGCACACTCCAGAGGTATCTACTGTTATGACTTCTTTTCTACTCAACATATAGAGCATAGTTTGAACAAGTTTGAACTTTTCATGTAAGTGATAACGTGTATACTTTTATATAACATCCCATCTTGGCCACATAACTGTACCTCCCTAATTAACAAACACAGATTTTCCTAGAAAGTTAGCATTTTTGTCCCCAGGGAGAAAGGTATAATAACTAAGCAAATAGCCTTTTGAGACATGCCTCAGTTCCAGTTAATGCTTACGATTTACCCCGGGCAAATTATTCCTGTTTTCCATGTTTTGGGTTTCTCCTCTTTGAAAAAGAGATAATCCTAAGGACCAACATTTTAGGATTATTTGATAAAGAAATTGTTGTAAAGCCATTAAAGAGGTTTCTGGCACATAGTTAGCCTTTGGTAATAATAATAATTATTATTCTTTATAGCTACAGTCTATGCCTTTTGTTATTATTATTTATAGCTATAGTCTATGCCTTATGAGGAAGGGTCTTTATGAAGGCATCTGTACACCAAGCCCAATTCATGGCCCCTCCATAGAAGAATCATGCTGTTCTTTTGCCCAATTCTGCTAATTGTGCTAACCTTTAGAAATCACTTGCCCTTTGGGGTGCCTGGTGGCTCAGTGGGTTAAGCGTCTGACTTTGGCTCAGGTCATGATCTCATGGTCCATGAGCTTAAGCCCAGTGTTGGGCTCTGTGCTGACAGCTCAGAGCCTGGAGCTGCTTCAGATTCTGTCTCCCTCTCTCTCTCTGCCCTCCCCCCACTTGCACTCTGTCTGTCTCTCTCAGAAATAAACAAACATTAAAAAAAGAAGAAGAAGTCAATGACCCTTCAAAAACGCTGTAGAACCCATGGTGATGTCCAGTCTTCTGGTTCCTGCACACCAAGTTCTATTTGTCCAGATTCTAGGCCAAGTTAACTTGGCAACTAGAGAAATACACTTAAGTATTTGTATGTCACCATTCTTTCTTTAAACCTAGAGGCATGGGCATGGCCAACCTTCCTTTCTCACGTTCATTTTAGTAACATTTTATGTTACAGAATATTTCAAGTGATTTATTTTCTCATAGTTCTGAGCATTTACTCCTAATTCACCACATCATTTGGGTGCATTTTATACTTGCACTTAGCAATTTAAGGTATCTATTTCTTGCCTAATAAAAACTTTGGAAATTGCATAATTCCCCGGCATAAGGGAGACCTAGGACAAAAGCTTTGAAGTTAGCCAGGCCGGAGTTCAAATCCTAGCTTTGCCACAGGCTACTCATGCACCCCAAGACAAGCGTGTCAGTTTTCCAAAGCAAAGTAACAAACCACTTCATACTGAATGGCTAAAAACACCTATTCCTCAGCCCACAGTCTGGCAGATCAGAAATCTAGGCATGGTGTGACTGAGTTCTCAGCTCAGGAGGATCTCACAGGCTGAAAGCAGGATGTAAGCAGTGCTTACTGCTTGTCTCTTTGGGAGCTCTGGGTTCTCCTTCAAGCACCCGTGCTTGTTAACAGAATTCAGATCTCTGCAGTAGAAGGACGAGGCCCCCATTCCTCCCTGCCATCAGCTCCTAGAGACTGCCCACACTCCATGCCACGCCTGTCTTCAAAACCAGCAGGGATTTTCCCTCTCACATCAAAAGTCTTCTAACGCTTCAAATCTCCAACTCGCCTGCCTCTTACCTCTAGACCCCGATTTAAAGGGCTCATGTGTTTGGGTCAGGCCTCCCTGGGTAATCTCCCTATTTCCAGGTCAACTGACTGGGGACCACAATCATGTCTGCAAAAGCCTTCACAGAAGCACCTGGATTAAGTGTTCCATCGAGTACACAGGAGAAGTGTGTACTCCAGAGAGCAGGGCATCTCGGAGGGCATCTTAGAATTCTGCCACTCACAGCAACCCAGTCTGGCTCCACGAGCTTCGGGCATATCAGGGACCCTGGTGCTCACTGGGTAAGAAAAATCAGTTGGATACAAAGGAACAGTGATAAAAAGCTTCCAAGCACTGACCATCCTGAGGATTAGGCTCCATGTTTTCACTACTTCATTTTAGGAGGAGCCCTTTTGAAATGAGACTGGTAGAGAAACTCTCTGGGTGACTGCTGTTGATCAGGCCCCCAACAATTATTCATTCTATGAAAAAAATGAGGCACAGACTACCATTACCACATTTTATAGATGAAGAGACTGAGGCTTAGAGATGATATCTATAAAGCAGCTGTCACAGGATCTGGCACAGGCTGAAAATTCATGAATACAGCACTACCACTGTCGCTTTTATAAGAGAAAGGAGAACCCCGAAGCCTACTATAGCACCCGCCACGCCTCCACTCTTCACGTGCGCCACGCAAAGACCAGGGAGATGCTGAGCACCTTGCAAAGCATTTCTGAGGAGCCACTGTTCCCTGGGAAGATGCTTGGCCATTTTTTTTTTTTTTTGGCTACCTCTTTTAATACCCCAGGGAGAGCTGTTGTTGAAGTTCCAGTCCTGGACTGCCCACACCAGAATCTACAAGCTTCCAGTCTCTTAACACCAGGTTGATGGTGGAACTTGTGCTCCTCGAGTAAAATGCATCCCTTTTCACATTTGTATTTGATCTTTGTTTTCTGGTTATACAATGCCCTTTATCTAATTTTACTTGTTATTTACTTTAAAGCTTTTCACCGCACCGTACCCAACTTTCAGTGGGGACAAGTAGTATTTGAAAGCTCTCTCAAATCTTCTAAGAGCATATAAAACATTTTGTGCCTATTGAACACCCTTCATTCTTTTCAAATGTCAATCCATAATCAACATAAATAAGGTCGGCAGACGATGGTGCTCAAAGAGACTTTAGATTGCATCTGGTTCAAATTCTCCACTTTACCAATGAAAAAACTGAGGAAAAGATTTTCTTAAAGTCATAAGATGGTGGCAGAATCAGGACTAGATGGGGCACATGCTTTCCAATAACATGGCTCCACCTGGCATTTGGTTTATAGTCCTCAAAGCATTGCTTGTTGATTAGGTTCTTCATTGTGTGTGTGTGTGTGTGTGTGTGGGTGTGTGTGCGCGCGCGCACGCGCGCATCTATATAAAAACCCAAATAAATAATTACAAAGTGAAAATAACTCATCAGAGCTTAAAATTACTAGCAAGCAAGCAAAGATTCCCTGTCTTAATTTGATGGCCAGGCTGCTCTACACAGAGACTGTAGACGTTGACAGCCACCTTCCCTATTGTCAACCTCTCCTTCCTGGGTGGGCAGAACCTCAGTTTTTTCGGGGTACCAATCTGCCCTGCTCCATGAGGCTGCTGCCTTTTCCAACTGTTGCTAGGGGTGACAAGATACAATTTTTTTAAAAAAAATTTTTAACATTTATTATTGAGAGAGACAGAGTGTGAGCAGAGGAGGGGCAGAGAGAGAGGGGAGACACAGAATCCAAAGCAGGTTCCAGGCTCTGAGCTGTCAGCACAGAGCCCAACGTGGGGCTCAAACTCACGAACCACGAGATCATGACCTGAGCCGAAGTCGGACGCTCAACCGACCGAGCCACCCAGGCACCCCATCAAGATACAATTTTGACCAACAAGCAGAGAAGTCAGCCAGGGGGCTGAGGAAGGTTTTTGCTTTCCTGAACAAAACGATGGGCATTATTGGCTTCATCCCTTCTCCTTTCTTGCCCTTGAACTTGAATATGATGTCTGCAGCAATAACAGCCAGACATAAAGGACAACAAATGGAAAGCTGGAAGGAACATAGATCCCTGATATTACTGACCTTCTATGCCAATCTTCCCAACTCCCAGGATTATTTTAAGATTAAATAAAATAATGCATATAACATGCTTATAATGGTACCAGGCACATTGCAAGCCTTCAGTATATGGAAGCCTGGTTAAATCCAGGAATCTATTCTGAAATTATTTTATTATTATCCAATGTACAGCCAGAAGGTATATGCAGAGCCAATCGAATCGGTCAGCCAATAACATGCATTATACTCACAACTTTATATCTTAGATTGCTGTGGAAGGTACAATTATAAAAACAAGACCAATCAATTTTCATCAAAGATTGCCTCAAAACCATAGAGTCTTAAAGCCAGAAAAATGGCTCGTTTATGCAGCAGATATTTATTGAATGTCAAACTACAGTCCTAGTCACTGTAGATATGTCAGTGAAAGAGATGCCCATTCTCATAGTGCTTATATTCCAGTGAGGGTATTCCTTCCCAAGTGTATCTGCTATGACCATGTCATTTTGCAGAGGACAAAACTGGAGCACAGAGAGGCGAACCGACTGGCCGACTGACCTAATTGCACAGCAGTTACTGGCAGATGTCAGAGAAGAACTCAAGTCTGCTGACTCCTACTGCGTTGATCTTTTGTCTATATCCAGATCCTCCCAGAGTTAAACTTGCATTGCTCTCTTGTCTATATCCAGATCCTCCCAGAGTTAAACTTGCATTCATCTCTTGTCTATATCCAGATCCTCCCAGAGTTAAACTTGCGTTGATCTTTTGTCTATATCCAGATCCTCCCAGAGTTAAACTTTTATACATCATCACAAGGCATGGCTTGCTGCCTACCACGATGACGGAAAACAGAATCTGATCCCTGTGTTGCCTTCGATGCCTACACTCCCTCTCATTCTATGTTCCATTAACTGTGGTCTTGATTGTAATTCCTCAAGCTTGTCAAACTGTTTCCTGTTTTAGGACTTTCACACTAGCCGGCCCCTCTGTCTGGTTGCTCTTTCTCCCTAGTTTTATTGGGGTGGCATTCTTTCCTTCTTTAGGTCTCAATGTGAATGCCACTTTTTTGACCATCCCTTAAAGATACTGCTCTTAAGCTGCCATTTTGAAATGATCTTACTTTTTTTTTTCTTCTCACATGCTTGGTCTGGGTAAAAGTAGAGATCTTGTCTGCTTTGCTCTCTGCTGCATTCCAGAGGCCAGAACGGTGTCTGGAACCAGAACCAGCACCCAATAAATATTTGCCAAACATTAAATAATGCATTAAACTCCAGAATTGGAGGTCTCTAGGCAATCTTCATCTGTGAGCTATGCTTGGACCTTTATGTTGAATAGAATGAAAGCATGAATCCTGAAGCCATTTACTATTTAGCTTCATAGAATATAAAATGCAGATGAGATTTTTGGAACAAAGGTGCTCTACTCCCTTCTTGTGAAACGGGAGGAAAGTGAGGTCAGGACTTCAAGATCCAAATTGACTGGATTCAGTCAACGTACAGGGGGTGAAGTTGGAGGCAAAATCTATCCGAGGCCACCTGTCTAGAAAGTCAGATGAATGCAGGATGAGGTAGCAAATGATCACTGACTGTAGTATGCCCTTCCCTCTCTCACCTCTTCACTCCCTGCTGCCCCAAACCTCTTAAACCTCCTGGGACTGATGCCTGAAATTCCGCCACTAATTTTCCCTCTCTTTTTTCAGGGGCTCCACACTAGTGACTCCTGGCCCAAATCCAGCCCCAGAAAACTTTTTGTTTGTTCAGCACCGTGTTTATGAAACATTTGCACGTGAATGCCTTTGGGTAAGCAGACACTCTCCAGCTCCCCGACACCCACACTGTTCTCTATTATGTCACACCTGCCTGCTTCAGAAATTTATGCTACCTCCCTGATCCCTGGAAACATCGGAGTTTGCCATCTTTGCATTATGGCTAAAGTGTAATTTCCCCAGCTGTCAGCAGTAGATTATACTTGACCGTGAGCGAATAACCCAAAGTTGATTTTGTGGCATGGAGAGCAAGATCTTCTTAAAGGCATTTATAGTTGTGTAAGATAGCAGAGGTAGAAGAAAGCTGGAAATGGTCTGGTGCTACTTCTTTCCCTTGAGAATGAGGAAACTGAAGTTTAGAAAAGACAGGTGACTGGTTTCAGGTCACGGAGCAAGGCAGTGTTGGATGTGGGACAGGAGCTCTAACTTGGTTATATCACAGCAGATGGGCTTGGTACAGGGCAGGGATGCTTTGAGGCACTGGGGATGGGAGCGAGTTGGGTGGCGGGTGTGGGTTTGCAGAACATCATCAAGATTCTGATGGGGTGGGCTGAACCCACCTTTTCCAGACTTTTCCTCCCAGCAGAGCTCTGAAAGGTGGGATGGTTGCTCCTCCTGCATAATGATACATTTGTGCCTTCATCTTCCTTCACTAATTTGTATCTGTATCTTTTCTGTCACTTTATATAACTAATTACTGTTTACTCTTCCCCAGCAGGTTATGCGGGGATCCAAACTGTGGGAGAGAATGATGTTCCTTTAGCGAAGCCTTTAAAGAAACAAGACAGTCTGGAACAGAGGGAAACTCGGGCTGCAGAATCATCTCTTTTCTTGCACAGCCTCCCACCTAGGCTCCAGGGAAAGTCCTATCAAGGAGGGACAGTTAGTAATTCGGCCTCAATATCTCTCAGCGGACATCAAAGCTGTGCTTGGAAAGCAGCGCCTCACCCCTACACTTCCTCTGCTGACCACGCGCACATCTGCATGGGGATAACTGCCCTGCATTTGCCTACATGGCTCCCTTCACTATCGGCCTCTCTCTGCTACCTTTCTCACTAGATTTAAGGACCTGTGGAATAATTTTAACCACATAAGGGAAGCAGTGTGATCAGGTGGAAGAAAATAAAAAATCCAAACGCTTAAGACTTGGAGCTGGCTTTTCTACTGCCACCAACCAGCTCTGGGATTGTAAGACCAACACACCTTCCTCAGCATCTGTCTGATGTAAACACTGCACCACCCGGCATTGGTGATTAAGCTCTTCTAAAATAAAATAAAATAAAATAAAATAAAATAAAATAAAATAAAATAAAATAAAATAAAATAAAATAAAATAAAATAAAAAAACAATTTCTAATTATGAAACATTTCCAACATTCTAAAAAGTAGAGAAAATAATACACTGACTTGAGCAAACAAGGATGGAATGACCAGAGGTCCAGGACTAAACAATGTTGATGCGGGGCGGGGGGCGGGGGGCGGAGGGGGGGTGGTGGTGGGAGCGCTCGGGTCCAGGAGCAAGTGTGAGGGCAGGATTCTAGCAAAGTTGCCTGAAGGTTAAGCTCAAGGACAATGTTGAACTTTGATGATGGGGAAAAACCGGGTAGAGCTCAAGCCTTCATTTCCTTACCCTCCCTCCCCAGAAGTTACCTGTACCCAAAATTTGTATACACCATTCGCACATATGTGTTAGTCCTTTTATTATATACGTGTTTAGACAAAAAACAAAATATACTATTTTTTACATTTTTGTGCATTTTATTTATTTGTTATGTTTATATGTGTAATGGTATCATGTCGATTATATCTCCTTTCATTCAGTGTCATGCTTTGGGGATTTATCTGTAGTATCATACAGACTGAGTTCCTTCACCTTAATTGGTACTCCAACATGAATAAGCCACAACTTACCCATTCTCCTATGAAGGAGCGAGAATTGGTTTCCACTGTTTTGCTATCATAAGCAAGCTGCCATAAACTTCCTTGTGCTCAAGCTCCCAATTTTCTCTAGGACAGAAATCTAGAAAGGGAATTGCTAGGCTATTGGGTGTGTGCTCCTTCATTCTGCCGCTTTCCAATATAGTTACACCAGAGTTGTACCAAACACATGGAAGCAAATTTTGCTAAACGCCTCTTCAAACTAATTATACCATTTAATCTTCCCATAAACGAGAGTTCCTGTTTCTCTACACTCTTCCAACACTTGGTGTCGTTTATTCATTAATTTTTGATGATACTATGGGTATCCGATGGTATCTCACTGTGTGATAGCATTTCCCTGCTTTCTCGCGAGATCATGTAGCTTTCGGTTTATTCGTTGGTCATTCAGTTTTCTTTGAAGAATTGTCTTATCATTTTCTGCTTAGTTTGTTTTATCTCATTGTCTTGTAGGGACTCTACTTATATTCTGAATACTAATACTTGGTTGGCTATATGGTTTACAAATAACTTCTCTTGTTTGACTTGGGTTTTTTTTTTTTCATTTTGTTTTTGGTATATTTGCCATATAGATGTTTTAATTGTTACGTAGTCAAACATAATCTTTTATTGTTGACTTACAATTTTTGTGTTTCATTAAATATGTTTTTGCCATTCTAATAGCATACTAGGTCCTTGTAATACCCTTCTGATCTAAAATGCCATTTCTCAGGACTTTAGATCTACCTTGTTTTTATATCCCAAATCCTTAGTATTATTTTTATTTTATTTTTATAGAACAACAGAACAAACATTTGGTTAGCATTATCCACACGTTCATCAAATGATTTGCTTAATATCGTTTTTTTGTATTGTATTTCTACTTTGTGGTTCAATTTCCTTCTTCCTAAATTCTACCCTTAATACTTAAGTAAGGGTCTGCTATTTATAATAGCTCTCAGTGTTGTTTGGAAATGTGTTTCTTTCAAAATTGATACTGGGATATTTTTAACTGGATATAGATGCCCAAATTATTCTTTATTTTCTCTCAGATCTTTGAAGATAACAGCCCTGTGTCTTCTGGCCTCTATTGTTGCTGGAATGCTGCTACTACTCTGCATATACTTATTCTTCCTTCTGGTAACTTTCACTCTTCTGTATGTCTTTGATATTGTGCAACCTCACTGACATGTGTTCATAAGTAGATTTACTTTTATTTTTTTTCTACTCAGGACTCATTATGATTGCTGTACATTAATATTCATCCCTCCTTCGTCAAAAAAAAATTCAGCTATAATTTCTTTGAATATTGCCTTACCTTCATTCAGCCTATTTGCTTTTGTGTCTCATTCTAAAAGTACATCGATTGTTCCTTCTGTCCTCCATGCTTTTTAATTTTTCAGATATTCTCTACAGTTGTGCTACAACTGTGCTAATTTCTTCACTTGTCTTTCAGTTTATTAACCTCTCTGCAGCTACGATTTATCTCACATTTAATCTTCCCTTGAGGATTTTTCATTTGAATTACTGTATTTGTCTTTTTAACGTTTATTTATTTTTGAGACAGAGAGAGACAGAGCATGAACGGGGGAGGGTCAGAGAGAGAGGGACACACAGAATCTGAAACAGGCTCCAGGCTCTGAGCTGTCAGCACAGAGCCCGACGCGGGGCTCGAACTCACGGACCGCGAGATCATGACCTGAGCTGAAGTCGGACGCTTAACCGACTGAGCCACCCAGGCGCCCCTGTATTTGTCTTTTTAAAAGTTCTATTTGTTATTTTGGCTTGCACAGCAAAGGAAAAAATCAAGAACACTAAAAGGCAACCTACAGAATGGGGGAAAATATTTGCGCATGACATATCTGATAAAGGGTTAGTATCAAGAATATATAAAGAATTTTAAAACTCAACACACCCAAAATGAATAATCCTATTATAAATGGGCAGAAGACATGGATAGAATTTTTCCAAAGAAGACATAATAGATGGCTAACAGACACATGAAAAGACGTTCAACATCACTCACCAGCGAAATGCAAACCAAAACTACAATGAGTTGTCACCCCACACCTGTCAAAATGGCTGAAGTCAACAACACAAGAAACAACAGATGTTGGCAAGGATGTGGAGAAAGGAGAACCTTCTTGCACTGTTGATGGGAATATAAACTGGTGCAGCCACTCTGAAAACAGTATGGAGGTTTCTCAGAAAACTAAAAATAAAAATACTCTACGATTCAGCAATTGCACTACCAGGTATTTACCCAAAGAATAAAAAATACTAACTCAAAGGGATACATGCACCCTGACATTTACATCAGCGTTATCCACAACAGCCAAAATATGGAACAGCCCGAGGGTTCATCGACTAATGAATGCATTCAGAAGATGTGGTGTGTTCACACACACATACATGCACACGCACACACACACACACACACACACACACACGCACACATATACACACAACGGAATACTACTCAGCCATAAAAAAGAATGGAATGTTGCCATTTGCAACGGCATGAATGGAACTAGAGAATATTATGCTAAGCAAAAAAAGTCAGTCAGAGAAAGACAAGTACTATCTGATTTCACTCATATGTGGAATTTAAGAAACAAAACAAATGAGCAAAGGGGAAAAAAACACAGAGAGAGAGAGGCAAACCAAGAAACAGAGTCTTAACTATAGAGAACACACTGACGGTTACCAGAGGGGCGATGGGTGGGGGGGGGGGGATGAGTTAAACAAGTGATGGCACTTAAAAAGTGCACTTGATGTGATGAGCCCTGGGTGATGTAGGAAAGTGTTGGATCACGATACGTACACCTGGAATTAATATCACACTGTATGCTAACTAACCGGAATTTAAGTAAAAACTTTAAAATGTGTATTTATTCCTTTTAAAAATAGTAATCCTAGTGCAAATGTAAATTGCTACAACTACTTTGGAAATGAACTTGATATATTTTTTAAATTTAAGTATAGTTGACATACCATATTATATTAGTTTCAGACATATAACATAATGATTTAACAATTATGAAATGCCCACCATGGTAAGTGTAGCTACCATCTGTTACTATACAAAGTTATTGTGCTAGTATTGACTATATTCTCTATGCTGTACTCTTCATCCCTGGGATTTATTTATTTTACAACTGCAAGTTTGTACCTCTTAATCCCCTTCCCCTATTTGGCCCATCTCCCTATCCCCCTCCTCTCTGGCAACCACCAGTTTGTTCTGTGTATTTGTGAAGTCTAGTTCTGATTGGTTTGTTTATTTGTTTTGGTTTTTATATTCCACAAATAAGTGAATCCATGGTATTCATCTTTCTCTGTCTGACTTATTTCACTTGGCATAATACTCTCTAGTTTTATCCACGTTGTCATAAGTGGCAAGATCTCACTCTTTTTTGTGGCCAACTAATATTCTATTCTGGTTATACATCACATCTTCTTTATTCATTCATCGATCGATGGACACTTAGGTGGCTTCCATATCTTGGATACTGTAAATAGCATTTATTTATTTATAAACACTTTGTTTATTACAATAAATGTAAGAGTGCATATATCTTTTCAAGTTAGTGTTTTCATTTTCTTTGGGTAAATACCCAGCAGTGGAATTACTGAATCATATAATATTTTAATTTTTAATTTCCCATACTGTTTTCCATAATGGCTTCAGCACTTTACATTCCTAGCAACAGTACACAAGGGTTCCCCTTTCTCCACATTCTCACCAACATAACTGTTATTTCTTATCTTTTGACACTAGTTCTGACTAGTATGAGGTCATATCTCACTGTGGGTTTGATTTGCATTTCCATGATGATTAGTGATGTCGAATATCTTTTCGTATGTCTGTTTGCTATCCTTATGTCTTCTTTGGGAAAAATGTCTATCCAAGTCCTCTGTCCATTTTTAATTGGATTATTTGTGTTTTGGGTGTTGATTTGCCTGAATTCTTTATATATTTTGGATATTAACCCTTATTAGATTTTTTGCAAGTATCTTTTCCAATTCTGTAAATTGTCTTTTCATTTTGTAGAGGTTTCCTTCCCTGTGAAAAAGCTTCTTGGTCTGATGTAGTCCCAATTGCTTATTTTTGCTTTTGTTTCCCCTGCCTACAGAGGCAGATCCAGAAAAATACCGCTAAAGCCAATGTCCAAGAGATTGCTGCATATGTTTTCTTTTAGGAGTTTTACGATTTCAAGTTGTACATTGAGGTCATTAACCCATTCTGAGTTTATCTTTGTGTATAGTGGTTCAGTTTCTTTTTGAACGTACCTGTCCGGTTGTCCCAAAACCATTTATTGAGGAGACTGTCTTTTCCTACTGTATATTGTTTCCTCCTTTGTTGTTCCATTGATCTATGTGTCTATTTTCCTCCTTTGTTGTTCCATTGATCTATGTGTCTATTTTCATGCCCATACCATACTGTTTCAATTGCTATAGCTCTGTAGTACATCTTGAAATCTGGGATTGTCATACCTCCAGCTTTGTTCTTTCTTAAGACAGCTTTGGCTATTTGGGGTCTTTTGTGGTTTCACACAAATTTTAAGATAATTTGTTCTAGTTCCATTAAAAATACTATTTGTATTTTGATAGAGATTGCATTGAATCTGAAGATTGCTTTGGATAATATGGACAGTTAACAATATTAATTCTTCCCATCCACAATCATGGTATGCGTTTCCACTTATTTCTGTGGTCTTTAATCTCTTTCATCAATGTCTTATAGTTTTCAGAGTACAGGTCTTTTACCTCCTTGGTTAAATTTATTCCTAGATATTTTAGTCTTTTTGGTGCAATTGTAAATGGAACCATTTTCTTAATTTCTCCTTCTGTTATTTCATCACTAGTGTGTAAAAAGAAAACAGATTTCTGTATATTAATTTATTAGTCTGTAACTTCACTGAACTCATTTATTCTGATAGTTTTTTAGTGGAGTCTTCAGGATTTTCTATATAAAGTATCATAACATCTGCAAGTAGAGATGTTTTGACTTCTTCCTTATCAATATGGATGCTTTTTATTTTATTTTATTTTATTTTATTTTATTTTATTTGTCTGACTGTTGTAGCTAAGACTTCCAGGAATACAGTTGAATACAAGTGGTGACAGTACACATTCTTGTCTTGCTTCTGATCTTAGAGGAAAAGCTGAAAGCCATTAAGTATGACTCTAGTTGTGGGACTGTCATATATGGCCTTTATTATGTTGAGGTATGTTCCTTTTACACCCATTCTTTGGGAGTTTTTATCATGAATGGTGGTTCAATTCTGTCAAATGCTTTCTCTGCATCTATTGAGGTGATTATATATTTTTTATCCTTCCTTTTGTTGATGCAGTGCATCATATTGATTGATTTCCAGATACTGAATCATGCCTGCATTCCTGGAATAAATCCCAATTGACTGTGGTGAGTGATCCTTTTAATGTATTGTTGAATTCAGTTGGCTAGTATTTTGTTGAGGATTTTTGCATCTATGTTCATCAGGGATATTGGTCTGTTTTTTGTAGTGTGTTTGTCTCGTTTTGGTGTCAGAGTAATGCTGACATCACAGAATAAATTTGGAAGCATTCCTTCATCTTCCATTTTTTGAAATGGTTTTTGGATTCTAGGTATTAACTCTTCTTTAAATTTTGGTAGAATTCACCTGTGAAGCCATCTGGCCCTGCACTTCTGGTTTTTGTTTTTTTGTTTTTTTTTTGGAGTTTTTTTGATCACTGATTCAATTTCATTACTGGTAATTAATCTGTTCAGGTTTTTTCCATTTCCTCCTGATTCAGTCTTAGAAGATGGTATGTTTCTAGGAATTTCTTCATTTCTTCGAAGTTGTCCAATCTGTTTGCATTGAATTTTTTCATAACAGTCTTTCATAATTATTTCTGTTTCTGTGATGTCAGTTGTAACTTCTTTTTCTTTTTTTTTTTTAATTTTTTTTTAACATTTATTCATTTTTGAGACAGAGAGAGACAGAGCATGAACGGGGGAGGGTCAGAGAGAGGGAGACACAGAATCTGAAACAGGCTCCAGGCTCTGAGCTGTCAGCACAGAGCCCAACGTGGGGCTCGAACTCACAGACCGCGAGCTCATGACCTGAGCTGAAGTCGGCCGCTTAACCAACTGAGCCACCCAGGTGCCCCTGTAACTTCTCTTTCATGTCTGATTTTACTTGAGTCCTCTCTTTTTTCTTGATGAGTCTGGTTAAAGGTTTATCAATTTTGTTTATTTCTCAAGGAACCAGCTCTTAGTTTCATCAAGCTTTTCTACATATTTATTCTCCATTTATTTTTATTCTGATCTTTATTATTTCCTTCCTTCTACTAACTCTGGGCTTTGTTCTTTTTCTAGTTCCTTCAGGTGGGAGGTGTGATCGTTTATTTGAGTTTTTTCTTGTTTCTTGAGCTAAGCCTGTTATCTATTTTGGCTTATTCTTTATCATGGTGTCTCATAATTTTCTTATAGTTTTGATTCCTTTATTGATTTTAAAAATTATTTTGTAGTTTCTATCTAACTGGTCTGGTATCTGAAGTTCTCAAAGTTAAAATCTTGCTGATTTGGGGGTGTACTGACTCTCACTGAAAGCAACTTTTTCTCAGGGCTCCTGGGTAGCTCAGTCTGTTAAGAGTCTTACTTCAGCTCAGGTCACCATCTTATGGTTCATGAGTTCAAGTCCCGCTTGTCAGTTCAGAACCCACTTTGGATCACCTCCTCCCTTCTCTCTCTTCCCTTCCTTGGCTCACTGTCTCTCTCTCTCAAAAAATAAACAAACATTTTAAAAAATTAAGAAAAGAAAGCAACTTTTTCTCTCATATATTTTGCAGTTTTGAACCGTAAGCTCATCTTTGGTGAGACTTTATCTGGGATAATTCTAGACCTCCTAAAGTCACTATGTGTCTCTCCAGAGGAATTCTGAATTTTCTTCAGGTAGGAGGCCTTCTAGGCTCAATTTTATGACATTTCCTTGGCTTGCCAGTTCCCAGACCATGAGAATAGTAAGAAATTCGAACCCCACATCCACATTACAAAATAGGACTTCTATTATTTATTCCCAAATCTACTTTTCCTTCAGATTTTGTTCCAGTCAACTGGCTAAGACACTAACAACAGCATCATCATTAATGCCTCATATTTTCTTTTTTTTAATGTTTATTTATTTGAGAGAGAGAGACAGAGAGAGAGAGGGAGAAAATGAATGAGTGGGGAAGGGGCAGAGAGCGATGGAGACATAGAATCCGAAGCAGGCTCCAGGCTCTGAGCTCTCAGCACAGAACCTACCTGACGTAGAGCTTGAACCCACGAACCCGTGAGATCATGACCTGAGCCAAAGTCAGACGCTTGACTGACTGAACCACCCAGGGGCCCCAGTGCCTCATATTTTCTTATTCTCTTATCCATATACATAAATCTTATGGCTTCTATCTCTACTTTTTTCTGGAAAACATCTACTTCTGTCCATCTCCAATGAAACCAACTTAGTTTTTTAATCTCATACATGAAATAAGCCTCCTAGTTACTCCCTCTGTGCTAAGACTTGACCTCCTCTAATTCATTATCCTCACTGCAGCCTGTCTTGTCTTCCTAAAATCCAAGTCTAATCATGCCACTCTTCTGCTTAAAAACCTTCACTGCCACTTTACTGCCACCTTCAAAATAACCTAAAATATAAGATGAAATCCAAGGCCACTGATAATCTGATCTTTGTTTTAGGCTTTATCTCTTACCAATGCCCCCAAATGACCAATGCCTCAGTCATACTAAATTTTCAACCTACTTCAATTCCCCATAATATACTTTGAATATGCTAGAAAAATAATAAGCTGATCCATAAAGTCCAGGTGCAAACTTCTCAGCATGAGTTGTTATTACACCTTTCCTGATAATGAAACTATTTTTCTTCATTATGCTTAGAGGTTAAAGCATATTAAGTTGTAGTCAGCAACGATGTTCTACTTTTTAAGTATCAGTGGAATTACTTTCATTTGTTTATATTCCAATCACAACATAATATGTATCCCTGATAATAATATATTTTATGTCTTATAAACATACTGTCAATGACAAATAGAATAACAGAATCCTAAACAGATAAATGCTTGTCTTAAGGCAAGTGAACTCTTAAAGGAGAACTACGTTCTTAGATAATATAATTAGAAATTATAAGAGTAAAAGGTTTAGGTTAAAAAGGTCTTTTCCAGGGGCACTTGGGGGGCTCAGTTGGTTGAGCATCCGACTCTTGGTTTTGGCTCAGTTCATGATCCCAGGGCTGTGAGATCAAGCCTTGCGTTGGGCTCCATGCTGAGTCACGTAGCCTACTGGAGATTCTCTCCCTCTACCCCTCTCACCCACTCACATGCTTCTCTCTCTAAAACAAAATTTAAAAAAATTTTATTTGTTTTAAATAAAAGTCCCCCTCTCCCCCACTCATGTGCTTCTCTCTGAATAAATTTAAATTTTTTTAATTTATTTTTTTAATGTTTTTATTTATTTTTGAGACAGAGAGAGACAGACTATGAACAGGGGAGGGGCAGAGAGAGAGGGAGACACAGAATCTGAAGCAGGCTCCAGGCTCTGAGCTGTCAGCACAGAGCCCGAAGCAGGGCTTAAACTCACAGACTGTGAGATCCTGACCTGAGCTGAAGTTGGACGCTCAACCAACTGAGCCACCCAGTCTCCCCAAATATAAAAATATTTTTAAGAAAGGTCTTTTCCAGTTTTCTGCGACTCTGTGGTGTGTGTGTGGGGGGGGGGGGGCAATTCAGTGGGAAACCTAATGAAATCATAGAATATTGGAGCTGAAAGGGCTCTTAAACATAATTTAGCTCCACAGATTCTCAAATTTGTTACTAGTCAGGAAACTTTTTCAAAGAATACTCTGAAATCCAATATGCAAGACAGACACATGTGACTCTCCTTTGGTTTATTTTAAGAAGTAGGACCGTGCAGCCCAGGTGCATATAATCCTTCTCTCCTTCACCAGAAACATAATGGCTACACAGAGCCAAGTTTAAACATCAGTGATCTATCCCAACCTAGTCACTGTGCAAATGAAAGAATGGAGGCCCAAAAAGGCAATGATGTCGTCAAGGTCACACAAGCATCTGGAGCCAAAGCTGGCATGGACCCTGATCTCCTAAGTCTCCATGAAGTGCTATGGCTATCGACCTTATTTTTATAAAACCTTCAACCCAATCTCAGAAAGCCAATAGAATTTCTCATGTCTCATGTTCCACAAACAGACTAATACTATAAGGTAACAGGTTTCCCCATGAATGTTCCCCAGAAGCTTTGACATAAGAAATAGTTGCTTATTGTGGACAATCACAAAACTAAAGGAAAGCAAACATAAAAGACTGAAATCTGCAGAAATCCCACTCAACAGAAATAACCAATGTTACTTTTTTCTACACAAACAATTTCTTTAAACCAATGGGATCATACGGAGTGTATTACTCGGTATTTCTCATTGCAAATAGCAAGAATCCTCGGTAGCTCATTTAGGCAGAGAAGACATTTATTAAAGGACATTAGGAAGTTCTAGAATTTCTAGAAAGATCAGAGAGTCAGGGTTGGAGTCAACCCAACCAGAAAAACACTCAAACATTATGGGACTGCTCCAGAGAAAATTCCATCACCACTGCCACCACTGGGCACAGATGTCACAGCCCACACTCTGGACTCCGGGGTAGGTGTCAAAGCCAATATCACTTGTACTGTCCTCCAAAACCAGATCCTCCGCTGCCTCCCAAAGCCAGAAAATAGATTGCCTATGACATCTGCATCATCACATCCCTCTCTTCCAAACACTTTACCAATGCAAACCTGAATAACAGCCCCCAGGATACAGAATATATCCTACCCACAAGCAGCAAAAAAAAAAAAAAAAAAAAAAAATAGCCCAACACAGAGAAGGTGCTCAAAGTACTTGTGTCAGTGGAAGTCTTCATATACAGGTTTCCCCCAGTATCCAAAAGTAGAGTGTTCCTACGAAATCTTTCATAAGCTCAAATGGTATAAAGCCAAAAAGCAATTACCGTTAACTTATATGGAAAAATTGGGGGGCATTTCCAGATCCTCCAAATAACCTTTCTTAGGCTGTGTCCTTAGCAACCTGAGGACACCTCCTGCTAACGGAGGCACAGGGTAGGTTAGCACAGAAGCTCACAGACACAGCCCAAAGCTCTCGCGGCTTTGCTGCGGAGATGCTGGGTGTAGTTCCCAGGGAAGGAGCCGGCCACCGTCACCCTCGCTGCTCTCTGCGTGCCTCTCTAGGACTTGCTGCAAAACCAATGCCGAACACTAATTTTTGCCTTTTGCCTTTATTTTCATAAAAGCCCCAATCCTCTTCGGATTACTTTTGGTGAGCGAAAACTAACGTAGGTCTTTTGTAAAAGTCAAGTGGCCTAACACCGACTTTCAGAAAGCAAGGGGATACCTGTATTTTTGTTGCTTTAATCTGTAATGATATCATTATGTTAATTATTGGCCTGACAAGAGTGACACACTGGCCGTTCGATACGGATCACCTTGCCGAAAGCAATTATTGTTAACTCTGAATGTAATGAATAATTCAACTTGTCTTTTCGTGCGCCTTTACGTGAAATGCGAGAGAGAATTTCTAGATTTTCCATGACCCCCTCCACCCTCGCCAGCATCCTCCGAAACTGTTTTAAAATATTTTCCGATTTAAATGACACGAATTCTAAACATGATGCAACCTATTTATAAGGCTGAAACTCCATAAAACTGTGGGCTGCATGAGGAGTCAGAATGGTGACAAACTTATTTACTGCCATGACTAATAGTCATTGCAACATCATGTTTTCATCTCTCCAAGTTAGTTAAAAATATAGCACAGGAGATCGGTCGCCTCAGACACCAATGAGCAACCCACAGACTTCCGATCAAAGTCGGTGGCTGCAAATCCATCGCAACATACCGTATCTGTGCTTCTGTTACAGCCCGGAGCAGCAACTGAGGACACAGTAATGAAGCCAATGTTAATCAGCAGTCTAACAATGCCATGTATGGATTGTAGCTATCCGACACCCATTTTAAGTGGCAAGTGTGTGAAAAGCCTTAGGATGTGATGACAACAGCCTCCTAGTCTCAGAATATGCCCCAGGAAATCTTTTCTTTCTTTCTTTCTTTCCTTATCAAAATAGTGTAATTACCACGAACTCATTAATAAGTAATGCTGACTCATCTTCCTGAGGCACACCTCTAATCCAGTCACTCCCCAATGTCAACCCTGGACTGGCTTTCATCGTGTGCTATTCAAAGTCCACCTCTCACCCAGGCACGCAGAGCTCTCTAATAAATGTCACTGGAGGCAGAGGAAGATTGATATGAGAGTATCCATCAGGCCAAGTGCAGCAAACTTGGAGGGAAGAGTCTAACATTAAGGGGAAGCAGTAAGACCGAGACAAGTGTAGGTGGGACCCAGTCGGTCGGCATGAGGAGAAAATGAAAGAAAGCGAGGTTGGGGTGGAGTGGAAGGGGGCGGGGTACAGAAATGGGACAGGAAGGTAATGCACAGAAGGCCAGGAGTTGAGATCAAAATAAGTGAAATCAGTGAAGGTTAATGTTTGGTATCTTACCATCAAGCTATGCAGTTTAGCATTTAAAAAAGTGCCTTGGAACATTGGTACTACAGAAACGTTGGTTAAATCTGATGGCATCATCTTCTACTTAAAATAAATCTACTCTTGGGGAGCGTGGTAAACTTCTTTGGGATTTCCTGTCTAACAGTCTTCCTCCTGGTAACAAAATTCGTGTTGGATACAGAATGGATCACTAGTGGGTGACCCAGGCACTGCAGTTATTATACGACACAGACTTTAAAATGACTATAACCGGGGCGCCTGGGTGGCTCAGTCGGTTAAGCGTCTGACTTCAGCTCAGGTCATGATCTCGTGGTCTGTGAGTTCGAGCCCCATGTCGGACTCTGTGCTGACAGCTCAGAGCCTGGAGCCTGCTTCGGATTCTGTGTCTCCTCCTCTCTCTGCCCCTCCCCTGCTCATGCTCTGTCTCTCTCTGTCTCTTAATAATAAACGTTTAAAAAAATTTTTTTAAAGACTATAATTAATATGTTAAAAAAATAGGTGACAAGATGGATAGAATTTCACAAGAAAACTTTAAAATAAGAACAAAAAGGAAAATTTTAGAACATTAAGATAACATTTTTGAAATTAACAATTTAATAGGTGGGTTTAATACAGATGGAATATGGACGAAAGAGCATTAAACAGGGAGATAGGAAGAAGGAACACATAGCGACTCAATCATAGAGACAAAGCCAGAATGGAACACGCAAAAAATTCGCATTGTAGATAGATAGGACACACTGAAAAGGTCTAACATAAATACAATCGATATCTGAGAAAGGTGAAGAAAAGAAAGACGCAAGGTGGTATTTAAAGAAATTTCTAGAGGTGCCTGGATGGCTCAGTCAGTTAAGTGTCCGACTTCAGCTCAGGTCATGATCTCACAGTTCATGAGTTCAAGCCTTGCGTTGGGCTCTGTGCTGACAGCTCAGAGCCTGCAGCCTGCTTCGGAGACTGTGTTTCCTTCTCTTTCTGCCCCTCCCCTGTTCACACTCTGGGTCTATCTCTATAAAAAAATTAATAAACATTAAAAAATAAGTAAGGAAATAAAGAAATTTCTAAAACTGCTAAAATAGATCAAACCCCAGATTCAAGAAATACAATGACTCCAACCAAGATAAATACAAAGTAAACACACACCTAGGTACAAAATAATGAATCCAAGCCACTTAAAACTTAAACACAAATAGAAAAATTTTAAAGCAGCCAGAAGAGAAAACAGACACTTTTCTTCACAGGCCCAAGAAGACTTCTACCTGACTTCCCAATGGTACATGTGGAGTCAAAAGAAAATGAAATTATATTTTTGCACTGCTCAGAGAAAGCAAAACTGTCAACCTAGAAATTTCATATCCAGTAAAAATATCCTTCAAACGTGAAAGAAACATAAAACACTTCCAGAGAAACACCAGAGAATTTATCATCAGACCTGCACTAAAGGTGATGTAAGGAGAGTTTTCTTTGTGAAGGAAAATGAGCCCAGACCAAAACATGGCGATGCAGAAAGGCAGGAGGAAAAATGGGAAGGGCGAATCTATAAGTAAAGCTAATTATGTTTTACTGTACAAACAGTGTATAATGTCTTGTGGTGTTGAAGTGCTATGTAGGGTTAAAAAGCCAAACATAAAACAAAAGGAGATAAATACAGACAGCGTTTAAGGGCTTCAGGTTTTCTGAGAATTGGTAAAAGTACAAATTCATATTAAACTCTAATAACATATGGATGCATATTTTAATCTCTAAGGCAACCACTAAAAGAATACACATCTAACAAGCTACTTAAGGAGAAAATGGAATAATAGAAAATAAATTAATCCAAAGTAAGGCAAGAAAGCACAAAAAGTAATCATAAAATAAGTGGTCAACTGGAAAATAAAAGTTAATAGATATCAGACATAAACCTAAATATATCGGGATGCAGTTTAAATACACCACTAAAAAGGGGAAAAAATGTCAGATTGGATAAAAAAAATATAAGTCGCTTACCTTGTATAAAGATAGTTTAAATATAAGGACACAAGTAAAATATGAATGTATGTATATATAACACAAATGTTAACTCGGAGAAAACTGCTGTCATTATTATAATATCTAACCAGATAAACTTAAGACAAGAACTAGTGTGTCAGCAGTAAAAAAGGAATATTTCGAAATGGAAAAAGTGTCAATTCATCAGGAAGATATATTCATTACAAAGTTTTACATATTTAATAACATATCTTCAAAACACATAAAGAAAAAATGGACAACACTAAAAGGCACACACAATCAGAGTGTAAGACATTAATACACATTCTCAGGAAGTGAGAGAAAAACCAGACACAAAAATCAGTAAGGATAGAGAATCTGGATTAACAGATCTGGCCTAACTGATACACGGAACACTGTACCCAACAATCGTGGAATATTTTTTCCCCCAAGTACACATGGAAATTCACCAAACTTGACCATATGCTGGCCAAAAGTATATCTCAAGAAAATTTTTTAAAAATGAAATCATTCATAGCAATTCACTTACCATGTGGAATTGAGCTAGAAATCAGTAATAAAATAACTAGGAAATGTTTAAATATTTAGAAATTAAGCCATAGACCTCTAAATAAACTACGGGTCACAGAAGGAATTAACATGGGAATTGAAAGTATTTTGAATCGAATAATAATTAAAATACAAAGTATTAATACATGGGAGATGCAAACAAGACAGTGTTTAAAGAGGAATTCATAACCTTTTAAAATGCATACATTATATAAAATGTGTTGATAACATAATAAAAAATAAAAGCTTCTTAAGTTGTCTAAAAATCCAGCTAAGAAGTTAGGAAAAAAAGAATGAGTTAATCCCAAAGAAAGAATGAAGAAAATAGGAGAGGCAAAAGCAGATTAATTATATTATAAGGCAAACAGTACAGAAAATTAACAAACCAAAACCCCTTCTTTGAAAAGACTAATAAAATTGACCCTGCCCAAATTGTTATTAAAAAAATTTTTTAGAGAGGGGCGCCTGGGTGGCTCAGTCAGTTAAGCAGCTGACTTTGGCTCAGGTCATGATCTCACGGTTTGTGAGTTCAAGCCCCATGTCGGGCTCTGTGCCAACAGCTCAGAGCCTGGAGCCTGGAGCCTGCTTCGGATTCTGTGTCTCCCTCTCCCTCTGCCTCTCCAGCTCACGCTCTGTCTCTCTCTCTCAAAAAATGAATATATGTTGGGGCGCCTGGGTGGCTCAGTCGGTTAAGCGTACGACTTCGGCTCAGGTCATGATCTCGCGGTCCGTGAGTTCGAGCCCCACGTCGGGCTCTGGGCCGACAGCTCAGAGCCTGGAGCCTGTTTCAGATTCTGTGTCTCCCTCGCTCTGATCCTCCCCCGTTCATGCTCTGTCTCTCTCTGTCTCAAAAATAAATAAACGTTTAAAAAAAATTTTAAAAAAAATGAATACATGTTAAAAATTTTTTTTTTAATTTTTTTTTTAGAGAGAGATAAGGCTCAAGTTACTAGCATCAGGAATAACGAAGGAACATAGCAGAGATTCTATAAACACTACACAGATAATAAAAGGATAGTATGAATAACTTAATGTTAATACATTTTAAATTTAGATGAAATAGGCAAATTCCTAGAAAATCATCATTTACCAAATCAGCTCAATAAGAAATTTTAAAAATCTAAATAGTCCATGTCTATTAAAGAAAATTTAATCTATAACCAAAAACCTTTCCATAGAATCTCCAGGCCCGGCCAGATAACTTCACTGGTGAATTCTTCTAAACATTCACGAAATGAATAACACCAATCTTACACAAAGCCTTTTAGAGAACAAAAGCCAGAATTCCCTTGGTACCAAAATCAGAAATGCATTACGAGAAGGATAATGATAGACCAATTTATCTCATAAATATAGATTTGAAAATCCACAACAAAATACTAACAAATGGAATGCCACAGTATCTGACATAACAAATGAGAGTTACACATTGTTCTACATATTGTTCTACATAAATATGTATGCTCCACATATCTATTGTTCTAGTAATGTATGGTTGGTTTAACACTGAAACGTCAAGCCATGTAATTCTCCACATATAAAGAAGAATACTCATATTATTCTCAAAAAAAAAAAAAAGAAGCTTTTAAAAAATCTGACACCCATTCAGGATTAAAAACTAAAAACTTTTAGCAAACCAAGGAGACAGGGGAACCTTCTTACTTCTTATAAAGATATTGCACACCCTTATCATGCTTAATAGAAAAAGAGTGAAAGGTTTTTCTGTATGACCAAGAAGAAGGCAAGGATGTCCACTTTCACGACTTCTATTCAACAGGGCACTGGAGGTACTGGCCAGGATAATAAGGCAAGAAAATAAAATACAAAGATTAGAATGAAAGAAATGAAACTCCCATAAATTGCAAAGAAACCTGGTTGTACCCATAGAAAATACAAAATAATATGAAAACAAATTAAGATACTGTGGTGTTAGCATAAGAGTAGACTAACAAACTAAAGGAACACACTAGGATCCAGAAACAGACCCTCACATGATCATCACTGATTTAGGAGACTGAATACAATGGGAAAAAGTGGCTTTTTCAGTGAATGGTGTTGGGTCAATTAGATATGTATATTGAAAAAAAAAATCATCCTAACCTTTACCACATACCATATAAAAGATCAACTCTGAAAGGATTATAAATCTAAGTATGAACTATAAAGTAATAAAGTTTCCAGGAGAAAACTTAGGAGTGTATCTTTTTGACCTTGAAGTAACCAAAGTTTCTTAAATAAGATATAAAGAAAAAGTACTAACCACAAAAGAAGCCACTGGTCAACTGGGTTATATTTTACATTTTGAAGAGCTTCTATTCATCAAAAGTCCCTTTGAGACAGTGGCAAAAGATATTTATGATAATATATTGGAAAAAGGACTTCAATCCAGAATGTAGGAAGAGACCCTAATAATCACTAAGGAAAAGGCAGTCAATTAAACAGCAAAATGGGCAAAAGACTCAAGCAAACACTTCTTTAGAAAAGAATATCAAAATTTCCCATTATATGAAATTCTAAACTAATCTACGATGTCAGGTGTTCGAATCATGGTTCCCTTTGCTAGAGAGGTGCAGTGACTAGGTAATCTGGGCATTAGCAACGTTTTATTCCTTGATCTGGGTATTGGTTACATAAGTCTTCTCAGTTTGGGGAAATTTATCAAGGTATATTCTTACCTGGGCACATTTCTCTCAGTGTATTTTACACTTCAATAAAAACTTTCCTTAAAAAGAATTAATTAACCACATTTGCTTCCCTCATCAGGCTCTTCCTCTAATTTGTCTTCTCTTATGTAAGTCATTGTGCTTAGTTCTCCTGATGTTTTACTTGACTTTATAATACAATTTTCATTTGAAAGGGTTCCAAAAACACCTTTACCAAAGCTGACATCTTAACAAGATGATAATGCCACTTACACAATATAGAAAGTTGCAAATACATAATGCTTCATCACTCATATAGCTGCAACTATTGTAAAAAAAAACAAAACTGTGCTATCACAGGCACAGCTGTTCCAAAACTAACATATCTTCCACCACTTCCCCGGGCCAGCTGGGTAGGAACATAGCAGGGAAGATGGCTGGTTACCTAGAGTAGTGTATGAGATGATGGAGGGAAATGATGAGATGATATAAACTATAATCCATTACGTAAAATAAAGTGTCACTATACCCATTCCATTTTATAGCTCAGAAAATATAGAAACTCACTCAGATTTCTCACATAGCTACAGTAAAGTGTGTTGGTTCAGCTGGGTATCAGGGTCAAGTGGACCCAGGCTATCTAATATGGCCGGACGCCCTCCCATGTGTTCTCCTGGGTCTCTGCTTCCAGTGATGAAATATGTGAAACAGGTCTGGCCAGTCAGAGAACCAAATTTCTCTGGCCACAGTAACTGATGCATCCAAGGTGGTCCAATCATAGCAAGGATACCTGTGTAGGAGGTACCAGGAAAAGATTCTCCTTTCTCTCTTTCCTACTGGGTTTGAAATTAGACTCTAAGACATAATTTAAGTCTCATGGATTAAGCCCCACACTTTACTCAATGACTAGAGTTTTTAGGTCAGTTAATACAGAAATGAAGACACCATGGAAATCATTTATTTAGACTTTTGAAGTTAACTTGGCAAAATCTTATCCTGTGAAGTCTGTGATCCCTTGTGGATTCCAGTAAGAATACTGGAGGGTGACAGCTAAGATCAGAAATGGTCCAGAATCCTAGACCAGTACTCTGGACTGTCTAACTGCAGCTGAAGTTATATAGTCTGGACCATCCCCCAAGATCTGCAGTCCATCCAAATATATAGTCTCTATAGTCTTATATGAAGAACTCTCTTCTTAAAAAAAAAAATACTTTTTAAAAAATGTTTATTTTTGAAAGAGAGAGCACGTGGGAGCAGGGGAGGGGCAGAGAGAGAAGGAGGGAGAGAGAGAGAGAGAGAGAGAGAGAGAGAGAATCCCAAGCAGGCTCCACACCATCAGCATGGAGCCCGGTGCGGAACTCCATCTCATGAACCATGAGATCATGACCTGAGCCGAAATCAAGAGTCAGATGCTTAACCAACTGAACTACCCAGGCACCCTTGGATGACGAGCTCTCTTCCCAAGAGGCAACTAAGGGCCAAAGTATAAACCCAGCTTACTTTGGCACTCATTCAACGAATATTTATTGAGCATACGCTGTGCTAAAAATTGAGTTAAACAAGACAGTGTCTGCCTTGATCTATCTTAAGGGCTTGTGGAAAAAGCAACAAAAGCAGGCAAGCATATAATATCATAAATGCTATAATGAAATATTATGGGGACACCTCAGAGGGGCATCTAATCCGGGCTTCGGTGGAGAAAGAGATATCTAATCCAAAGCTTCCTGGAGAAAGAGACATCTAAGCAGAGACCCGGAGGTTGTGACACAACCAGCCAGGTGAAGAAATGAAGACTGCTCTCAGCAGTAGGGACTGCAATATAGAACAGAAAGACAGAAGGACTGCACCAGGACTGCAGAGGGGGCCGCAGAGTGGAGAGTGCTGTGATGTGTTAGAGACAGACCAGGGGCCAATCGCAGAAATCCTTACCAGCCATGCTACGAAGTTTGGGTTTTAATCTGAGAATGATGGGAAACCGCTGAAGGCTTTTAAGGAGGGAAGTGGCACATACCAAGATTCACATTTTAAGAAATGTCACTCCAGATGTTGTGTGCAGAGTGGCCTGAGGGGGGGGGGAGGGGCAGGAGAGGAGGATGTCTCCTTCTGTCCCTCAGTGGGACCAATAAGAAGGCTGTTGGAATCACCCAGGTGAGAGATGATCATGTTCTGAACTGAGACACTGGCGGAAAGGTATAAAAGGATTTCAGGGGGATCAAGGAGGTAGAAGCAGCAGACTTAATATTTTATTGGTTCTTGAGCTTGCCTGATAGTCAACCATCAATTCCCAGGTGGCTGGCTAATCAAGATGATATATTCTATTACGGATGTTCAAACAGAAGGATTCTTACATCGGGTAGGGGACTTGTTCATATCACTCAGGATCCCTTTCAAGTTTGCAGTACCTTGGTCCTGCGCTGAAGACAGGAAATAGGCTTGCATCTTTATTTAGTGGTCTCTCGGATAACAGAAGTAGAGATCCTCTGTTGCCCAAATAGCGGTAAGACACTGGACGTTAAACGACAACAAAAAAAGCACCACTTATAATGGAGTTTCACTGTACGCTCACTTCACCTACTCTGAGAGAGAGAGAGGGACCAATTGAATATTTCAGGCAATTCTGCTCACTGCTCCCCCGAATGACCGCCTGCCCCCAAGGAAGAATGAGGAAGGAGCTGGTAATCTGCTATTCCTTCAGTCAACTCCGCTCCCACGGTCCCTCACTGGGAACAAACCTTGCCACTCCGCTTGTAATTCGGGTGCTCAAAGATAACCATTTTTGAATTTTCAAGCAACAAGCTTCCCCAAAATATAAGCCAACTACGTCATTCAGTTCTTAAGAGAAGAAAAATGATCTGTTCTGACATTAGAAAAATGGTTCTGTGGATTTATCGAGACAGCAGTATTAGTCCCCACTTTTAGACATTGTACTTTAGGTATACAGTGTAAGGAATTTTTGAGGGTGATGTTTCACCCACATGAAAGTATACCCTAGGTACTGGCGTCGAAACAGTTGAATAAGATTTGACTCCAGGAAAAGTAAATTAATGGAATACGCTATCCCCGAAGTCATAAAACCTAAAAATACCAATTTTCTAAATTCCAGGAGGATTATAAGGGAAACTAGAGGAGTTTCAGAACAACCCTAATATGATATTGTCCTTCCAACGAAACGTTGTTTCTCACAACTATCCAAGAGAAAGAGCAAATGGGGGCTTTCTTCATGGCCTTGTAGACGGAAAGATCCTGAACCATTAAGTTCCTGGGACCTCCTTTTGTGCAGACTGCTCAGGTAAAATGCTGATTCAGGGCTTTAATCTGCCAGGCAATTCCTCGGGTGGACCCCAAAATTATTTTTGCCAAACATCCCCCTGCCTGGATGACTCAGATGCTATGATTTCATTTCCAGTTAGAAGATACACCCTGGGCATATTTTCCTTTTCACCTCATTTTCCACAGTCCTTTTCTCCTTCACTCCTTCCCATTTTCTGATATAAATAAAGGACAAGACTTTGCAGTGATTAAGAGGCACACATACCAATTCTACTAACGTTGCTAGGCAACAAGGACCACGTCTGAGCTCAATGAATGAATTCTGAGCATTTGCAAGAAAGGAAGTCAGAGGAGCCAGTCAGTGAACTGTCTTGATAACTCTAGAGGTTAGTACTTTTGGACACACCTGCTCCTGGATTTGCCCGAGTAGGGAAAAGGCACACGCATGGTAAATCTTTGTGGTCTGGTCTGGTCCAAGATGTGTTTAAAATTCTCCTCAGTGGAAAACTGACACCATACGATATCATGATCATCAGCTCAAGAGGGAAAAGTGGGTAAAAATGGCTTCCGTCTGTATTTTCCCAGTTCAGGGCTGCATGGCCTGTAGCTTGGGCTATTTCCAACCAGGCTCCAGCCTGATCTGGGCATGTTTTCTCCCCCTCCTCCTCCAGTTCAGCTCAACTAGCTGATTAATTACAAGGGTATTTTCTGTCTCCTAGTCAGCAACTCCCATCCCCTACAATCAGCATTGACCCTCTTCAGTTGCAGTGAAAAATATAATTCTTGACTATAATTAAGTCTATTCCATTTTGTTCTTATTACAAAGCAATGCAGGATCATTAACAAAAAAAAAGCAGAACAATGCAGACACACAAACGAACATTAACATCCGTTACCCTGCTCACGAGAGACGGGCAACGTAAGAATCTTGGTGCACCGCGTTCGAGGTGATTTTCTGTGCATACACAGGTTTTTTTTTCTTTGTGACAGAACTGTATTACCTGTATACATAAAATCACAAGCTGAATTATGAATTCAACAACAGCCAACATAATTTTTAATGACTTCTCGACTGTACCATATTTAAACGTTTCCACGAAACTTGGAATAATTTACAGGATAAGTGACAAATTACCAGATGACTTTACTAATCTTATTGCTTCTTCCCACTTATTCCCTGACCTCACCAGGGCTTTATTAATTCTCCAGTCTTAACACCCCTATTTTCTTTCCATTTCCACTGGTATTACCCTACTGCAAGTCTCTTATCTGGCCACTTGCAGTGATGGGGTTAATTTTGGTTTTAAGTGTCAGAAACCCCAACTCAAAATGATTGAGGCAAAAGCGAATGTATCGCTGCCTGGCTGAAAGTTCCAGTACAGCTGAATGTATAGTGGGATCCAGGGACTCAAAGAAGGTCAATTGGACTTGGTCTCACTGCCTCCACCTCCTAGCAATTTCCTCCTTTTGTAATGGCTTCTTCCCTCCGTAGTTCCCCTAAAGGTGAACAGATGGCTGTCAGCATCTCTAAGCCTCTGTGTTCTCAGGGACTCCAGGGGAAAGAGCAGTCCTCTGATTGTATCCCGAGAGCCACTGACCGCACCCACCTGAACCAAACTCTTGTGGCTGGGGGTCAGGCACGCTGAGTGGAGCCCGGCACTCCGAACGGAGCTAGCCCGCTCTGGAGCCTGGGGGACACAGTTCACCCCTATCCAAGACGCAAGAGTCAAAGAGGGGCCGTTTCCTAAAGCAAAACCAGAATGCTGTTACCAAGGAAAGGAAAAATAGATACCGGGCGGTCGGAAACAAGAACCATTCACGACCATCTGCCTGTGTGCTCCATTTGCTCTCTCACAGCCAGATGCCAACCTTCTCCACCCGGGCTCTGTGTAGGCACCGTTATCAATCGGGTCTTTTCCTCTGGCTTCTGGTTGGGTTCAGTCAACGGGAGGCGTTGGCAGAAGAGCGAGGTCAGAGAATTTCTCCATCTCCTGCCTTGCTGAGCCGTAGGTTGGCTGGGTTCCTACACTGAAGACCGCAGCTCTTGTTGGGGGCATGTCTACAACGAGCTACAGACTCTTTGGGTCTCTCTCTAAATCTTGCAACCCTGCACACGCCTTTACGTTGTTCATATTCTCTTCCCTGTGGGACCTGGCCAGGTCCAGCCCGCTAACGGATTGCTCAGCCTATCCAGCCTCCTGCATATCATCCACCAATTTGTTTAACCTTTAAAGTCCTCATTCGAGAAATGGATATAAATATCGGAAGTTCAAGGTTAAAGGCTACTGTCAATTTAATAGAGATTACCAGTCAACTATTACCAGGCTTTGGCGACCACAAAAGCACACTGAATATTGTAATGCATGCGAGTGATTCCAACTGCTTTCAGATTTGGTTGAGTTAGTAGGGTGTACCTGGAAAATACCCTGTGAAGATTATCCTTAAATGCAGTTAAGCCAGCTTCCTTAGTAGGAATTGAAAGGAAAAGGAAAAGGAAGGAAGGAAGGAAGGGAGGAAAGGAGGGAGGGAGGAAGGGAGAAAGAGAAGAGAAAGAAGGAGGGAGGGAAAATGAAGCCACAGGGATAAAGTTATCACCTTAGATTTAGGAAACCCGGAAACTCAGTCTAGCTTTGCCTATGCCTCATAGTTGGTGGCCTTGGGACCACTGGGAGTCATTATCCTGACCTGTCAAACACTAAGATTAGACCAGAACATCTTTAAGGTCCCTTCCAGCTTTAACAATCTACTAGGCTCTTTTTTTTTTTAATGTTTATTTATTTTTGAGAGGGGGGAGAGAGAGAGAGACAGAGCATAAGTGGGAGAGTGGCAGAGAGAGAGAGGGATACACAGAATCAGAAGTAGGCTCTAGGCTCTGAGCTGTCAGCATAGAGCCCGATGCGGGGCTCAAACTCATGAACCATGAGATCATGACCTGAGCTGAAAGTTGGACGTGTAACCAACCGACTGAACCATCCAGGTGTCCCAACAATCCGTTAGGTTCTAATAAACCACAATTAACGATGCCTGCCAAATGAATGCACTTACAAACACTGCCAGCTCAAAGAAAATAAGGATATTTCACCAAGGAGGCTAAAAATGCTTCTTCTGACCAAGAAAGCAAATTCTTTTTGAAAACTAAACATTTAAGTTATTAATGGAACAGAAATCTAAGGCACTGACCTCGATTCAAAACAAAATTGTTTTTGTTCAGATTCTTGCAGGAGACCAAATTTTATGTACAGACCGTGTGGGACTATCAATAGGGACCTGCAGTGAAGCCCAAGGAAAGCACTAATGAAGCCAGCAGGAGCCCACACAGCCTGGCCATGAACCCAGTGCAAGATCAGAAATACGGCAGAAAATCTGCAGAGAGGGGGGAGTCCCCACACGTTGTGTAGTTTCCTCGTCCGGCCAAGATCCCAGAGGCTCTAGGAGGAAGAGCAAAAAAAAAGGCCAAAGCAGGAAATGAGCTGTAACTTGACAGAGTCAAAAAAGAAAACAGAAAAGCATGAGACGTATCAGGTCCAGGGAAGGAGCTTGGAGAATGTAGCCTGTTTATTCAGGAATGAGGCAGTTGATAATATTAAAAAGGATAAAAATGTTTCAGCTTTAGGGAGGCTTCAAAAACCGTTAAAAAGGATGGTGAACCACCATGTGGGAAAACAGACTGATAGAGGAGTGATGTTTGCAGTTGGGGGGATGGGGAGGGTACGAGTGGGGAGTGGTGGCTCATTCGAATCATTTGCTGACCTTGGAACATGTGTTCTAGAACTTCACCGCCCAGTATAGCAGCCACTAGATGTATGTCGTTATTGACCATCTGAAATGTAGCTGGCCCTCCTAGGTGGCTCAGTCGGTTGAGCATCTGACTTCGGCTCAGGTCATGATCTCGCCGTTTGTGAGTTTGAGCCCCGCGTCGGGCTCTGTGCTGACAGCTCGGAGCCTGGAGCCCGCTTCAGATTCTCAGATTCTGTCTCTCTCTCTCTCTCTGCCTCTCCCCCACTCACTCTGTCTCTGTCTCTGTCTGTCTCTCTCTCGCTCTGCCCCTCCTCCACTCACGCTCTGTCTCTCTCCCTTTCGGAAATAAATAAACATTAAAAAAAAAATTGAAATGTAGCTGGCCCAAATTCAGACATGTTGTATGTGGAAAATATACAAACCAGGGTTTGAAGACTAAGTACAAAAAAATATAAACCATATAGTTAATAATTTTATATTGATGGTACGCAGAAATAATATTTTGGATTGTTGGATAAAATAAAATACACTGTTACGGTTGATTTCACTCGTCTCTTTTTAGTTATTTTTAGCCTAGTTACTAGTAAATTTAAAATCACGTATGTGGCTCACATTTGTGGTTAGCATTATATTTCTACTGGACAGAGCTATTGTGTAAAGTCCCTTCCTGTCTCTCCAGGCTTCTGTGACACCAGGTCTGTGAAGATCTGACTCAGCCCTCGCTGTCCTTCCCATTGCAAGCAGAGTCTAGTTTCAGACTAAGTGAAAGAAAGCCATGTTGAGACTCAACAGCTGCTGTATCCCCACAATTCACACCCACTTGGGGAATATACACTTACTTAGAAGAACAGTCACCACCGCCTCTCCACATGTATACCCACCTACCATATACGTCCGCAACCATATTTGTCGGGGTCAGGATAATATCCATAAATAGGGAAGGAATATTTGCTGAATCATTAGTAACAGTGAGATTCACCTTTCTGCTGTCAACCTTAATCATCTGTTTGAACTAGGGAACTTCATTAGTGCCTGTTAATAAGAAGAGGTTCTTTGAAATTCAAAAGAGTGTTGGAATTTCAGGTCTCCCATTTCCTAGCAAGAAACCAGTTCACTGAGAGGTGCTTCTGGACCTCTGCCTGTAATCAAGAGTTCCAGGGCTGCTCAGACATAACAGAGAGTAAAACCCAAGTTTTTGTCTTGGGTTGAAAACTTCTAGCGTGCTCTACCAATTAGCACAATTGATTCTCTGGACTTGTGCTCCCTCCAAACCTTGGGAGCCACTAACTAGATCCTTCCAGCATTGTCAGTTCCGCTGGAACCTGCTACCTGGCACCCCTATTCTCAGCACCTGCTAATTATATCAAACTCCTGGTCCAAACTCCGATCTGTCCATGACGATACAATAATGTTATAGAAGGATGCAATTCAGATCTTATTTAAGCGAACAAAGGGGTTCCGTCACAGCTGAACTTCGAAGAACTCTGACTTTGAGGACAGTCTCCTGTATGCAAGAATTTTGGCCCCTTTATTGGACATCTGCACTTTTAGGCTATCATTTACCTTTTATTTGGTAAAAGAGCTCCATTTTTCTTTGCGGGAGCCATCTCATCCCTACGCTAGAGTCCATGCGGTTTGGATGGCGTTGAGCCTGTTCTTCCCCGTCTCATCTCCAGGCACGGCACATAATCTAGGCCTGCCAATTACCATTTTTACTTCCCCCGGAAGTTCCAATAGAAACGTAACACAAACCACAATGATTCGGAGATCGTCATGCGGATGCAAACTGGTCCAATGGTCTTTAATTCTTGGAATTTGTTGGCACTCGTGGGCTGGATGACCTTTGTTCTACCTGCATTTGAAGATGACAGGATGAAAGTCTGGACCTTCATGGCACTGCTACATGGTAGGGCCCCACTGAAGAGGACGACAGAGTAAAGAGACCAATTCCAAGAATACGGTTTGAGGTGCTGGTCCGGCAAGTTGCACTCTGACAGAGCAGGACCTTTCAGTTTGGTGAGCCAACAAATTCTCACTGTTGGTTAAACTACTTTGAATTTTCCCCAAACTGGAAGAATCCTAACATCACTCTTCAAATATTTAACCCACTACATGGATAATCTATGTTTTCCCTGTACTTCGAAGGTCAGCTTCTCATGAAGTCTCCCCTGCTGATGTAAGCACGTTCTGAATTTTCCTTTTATTTTGTCCTTTTCAACAAATAGTCCGTAAGGCATGCTATCATTACCGGATAATGATAATTATCTCACCTCGGAGATCTGGTCCCCCCAGAATCAAGAGAACTCAAAGGTCACTTTCCTATTTCATGCTGAGCTAGTGACAATATTCAACATCAAGTCATTCTTCCTGTTCATTTGGATTCTGTCCCAGCTCCAAACTCCTGGCTTCTGTATAGACCCTGAGACCCAGCTGCCAATTTGCATTCCAGCTTTGACTGGTACCCAAATGCATCCCTATGTTTCTGACTATCTCTTGTAATGACTGCCCCAAGCCTCAGTTACTCTGGGATCAGAGGTCTACCTGACCATTCCTGCTACTTCAGGGACTGTAGATGATTCCCTAGTATATTTTGAGAAACTTCATTAAGCACAGTAATCTATACAGTTTGAAATGTGCAACTTCCAGATTCCCCAGGGCTGTGGTCTAAATATTACCATTTGCAGGATTTCCCTGATGCCAGCTCTTTGTTATAACACCACCTTATGGACTAATCTTTCCATCGTGCACCTGTTATGTTTCCCCAAAGCCAATCTTATCCTAACAGATAAATTTGTCTTCAGACATTTCTCACCAAACTTCAGTTAACCTTTCCAAATATCCCAGCCAAGGCCAAACACCATAAAACCACCATGCCTCTTTACTTAGATTTTAGCATCTTATGATATCACTGTTATCATGCTGATGTACTTAGGTTACTCCTGTGTTCACTTACTGCCACATGCATTGTGGGAAAAAATTGCACTAGGAATCAAAACCTCTGGATTCTAATCTGGGCTCTGTCATATACCAGTAATGTGACCTTAAGCACAAAAGAATCCTTTTCATAACCTCACAAAGTTTCATTTCCTTTATTTCATACACTGGGTTAATAAAACTTGCCCTGATTTGCTGGATGCCATGAGAATTAGATAACAATGCAAGTGAAAACACGTTGTAAACGCAGAAATATTGTGTAAATAAATTATTAATACGAAGTCTTATCACCAGACAGAACTGTTATCTCATACACCTTCTTAACTACGAACAGCCACACATATGGTCAATAGTTGGTAAACACTTGTTGATTCACAAGTATATACTCCTAAAACTCCATTTTTAAAACAAAAGGAAAAAAATGTTTTCTGATAAACCAAGTGAGGGGTTAGCTTAGGAAAGATAAAGATGTGGAAGAAAAAGAAGAGGGAGAAAAACATGGGCGGTGAATGATAGAAGTGCTGGGCGAGTGGAAAGGCAAGAGAGAAAGAGAACGATGAGCAGCGGAGCCACTGGAATGCAAGATGACACCTGCCAGTAACACAGTGGAGGAGGGGAGGAGGAGGAGGAGGAGGAGGAGGAGGAGGAGGAGGAGGGGAAGGAGGAGGAGGAGAAGGAGGAGGAAGAGGAGGAGAAGGAAGAGAGGAAAAGGTAGAGGGGAATAGGAAAATGTGACAGAGCAAAAAAGGCATAGGTCATTCTTAAACCAGAGCTATCTGTGTGGGAAACATCTAGGGATCGAGAGGGAAGTGAACTCCTTGTTGCCCAGTGACTTTGGGTCAGGTAGGAGAGAACTGGCCATTTGGAGCCATCTGAAGGAGAGCCCAGCATGGAGTCAGCAGCAGGTGCAGACAATGCTCGCTCCATGGGATGAGATGGGGACAGCAAGTGGACAAAAGAAAAACTAGGGTGTTGAACAACGGCACAGAAACTGAGAGAAAGACTAAAGGGGAAGAAGGAGAACTTAACAGTCCATAAAGGAAAACCTTTTGCCAGACCTAACTATTAAGCTCTTGCCTAATGTGACACAGTCTCACTGTGGTTGTGCTTCTTCACCGAATACCTAATAATCTGGGTTGAATTTAACCAGTTACCTGGACATACTTAAAAAGAAGACTGGAATTTTCAAGCAGAAGCTGGGGGCTACTTTCTAGGACACCACGGTGGGAACTTTGATACGTGAGAGCGCCTTCAACTTTCTTCTGGCCTCTTAAGGACATTCCTGTGCTAGCATTCGAGATCCCCAGCTGATCTCGGTCATCTCTGAGGATGGAAAAAGAGGACAGAGGTAACGGAGCTAACGGGTTTCTGCTCAGAGAAGAGGGAGAATTCCTGGAGAATGAGACTGTCAAGAAAAAGAGAAAGTCTACCCAAAGGGACCTAATCTCCTGTGAGAAGCCCTGATCACAGAGCACACGGGACCCTCTCTCTGGGATGACACAGGCTCTCTTTCTCAGAGTAGGCTCTCTGTATTGCTGTGACACAACGCACTGTCTTCAAAGCCCTTAGCATGGTATTTGGAATAAGTGAAGAAAGTATTAGGAACTCATAGTTGTGAAATACTAGAACTAATAATAATAGCTGGCATAGTAGTAGACAGGGCAGATAAGTGACCGTGGTCTCAGGGCCGGGTGTAATATACCAGTGTCTGTCTGTAATATACCACAGCAGTCTAGTGGTGCAGAGGCGGCTGCCGAACAGCAGTCAGGGGCCGGAGCTCAGGAGGCAGACGTCCTAGGTTTGGACCCTTGGCTCCCCCATGTATTAGCTATGTGAACTTGGGCGAGTTTGACTGATCTTCCTATGTCTCAATGTTACTCCATATAAAATGCTGATAAGAGCAACTTCTGCATAGAATAGAGAGAGAGAGAATGAGAAAGTACTTACAAAAGGGTCTAGCTCGGCACCTGCACTACCGCTCAATGCCTGTTAGCTAGAAATAGCAGGAATGGTGGTGGGGGTGGTTGCCAAGAGGTACATCCCAGTACAGAACATAAAGTAAAGGGAGCATCCACCCCGTCCCTAAAGCTCCCGTGCCATGAGATCGGCAATAGCTTTCCTAGGGAAAGGCGAGGCCTTTTCAACCTCAAATAGGGAACCAGTGTTCCTTCCAACCTCCCATCTCCTCTCAAATCCCATAGCCTCAGAATCCATAATTACAAGTGAAATTCAGTGTGTGTGAGGGAGGGAGGGAGGGAGGCAGGGGATAGAGGTGGTGGCTGTTAATGTAGAGACAGGCCTGCAGTGATAATGAGATCTTGCCTATACAGTTACAGTCGAAACTTCCTCAATTTTAGTTACATTCCTTCCACGCTGTGATATGCCAGTGTGCTAGATAATGGGCACACGGTGTCCAGCAGAGAAGGTAGGCACATAAAACAAACAGTTACCAATTACAAACAGCTCTGACAATTACAAACAGTTGATGACAGCAGTTCGTACACACAGCCCCGGGAGGGTAGAAGGGACACAGGGAAGGCTTGGGGGTCTGCAGGAGATAATTGAGTTCGGATTTAAAGCGTGAGTAGGGAGTTGAGGAAAGACAGGGGATGGGCAAGGTCAAGCTTAAGCTTTAGAAAGATGGCCAGTCATGTGGCAACGAAATGAACTGGAGGCGGGACACTCCCAGTCGAGAGGGAGTTTGGCGATGGTGCCAATCACTCAAAAAAGAGATGGTGAAGTCTCATGACAGCAATGACAGGAAGGGTAGGAGAGGGTTGCAAAGTCAAGGTTACATAATTCTAAATAAAGCAGTGCTAAAATTAAGCTAGTGTAAAAAGGTTACTAGTTATTTTTTTCCCCCCACAGAGTAAAACCTCAGCAGTTCAACATTAATTGGATAGAAGCATGTCACAATTAATCAAATATGAATTACAGATTTTTTTTAAATATGACTAACTGCTTAGGCTTTTTCTTTTGACTAGATGAGATATTTTAAATACCTTTCAAATTCTCTGCGCTTAATTAGCAGCATTGGTCTTCCTGCAAAAAAGTAAAGTGAGGTTATTAAAAGCGAATTTTTTTTTTTCCTGAAGTGGATGGGACCTTTCTCTCTGCTGATTTGGTTCCCACAAACGTGCTTCCTGGATTACGAGAAAGCCAATTCCTCTTTCGCTAGTATGGGAAGTCACAACCCTGACCTCAGGCTGATTGCCCAGAGAAGTGATCTGAGAGGGCTATAAATTGTCTCAACAGAGAGACCGGCTGCCCAGCCCTTCTCCCTGACAACCAGGGGTGTCAAACTGGGAGATGCTAGCCCATCAATAAAACAACCATAAAAAAAATGACGTGTTTGAAGTGAACAGACAACCTTCCTGATTCTCAGGATCCCCTGGGGGTGCCTCAATTCGCTTTTCAAAATTTCATCAGCAGTGCCGCGATCAAATTCAGTTCAACCCCCGGACAAACCATCAAACTATCCCTTTCTAGGGAGAGGATCCGATCTTATCCTCTGCTAAAGTATCGAATTAATTGAAAGCTTTCAATAGCAAAACTTAATCTAAAATCCACACTAATTCAATGCACTATTTTCCAAATACTTGTGCACTCCTTACAGCATAACCCTCATGAGTCACAAAGAATTTGTTTACTACGAAAAAGACTGAGCTCAACTCTCACAACTGCACTGACTAGAAATCAAAGTACACTTCAGTACTTCCACGTTACCGAGAGAGACACGACAGGTGGCTTGCTCCCATAAGCTTTCTGAGTGTAGGAGATCAGAAGGGGCGTAGTTTCTGACTTTCACGCTAATTGTGCCAAAACTTCCTTAATCCTTGCGAGCTAAAAGAATGAGATGAGCGCTGAAGTCTCAAGAAGGAGGAAGCTTCATATACAGGCAGTCTCATTGATAGTACTATCTGGAGAGATACATTCATCTTTCCTTTGTCTAGATCATTAGAGCCTTGGGGTGGGGGGTCAACTTCTGTTCTGTTCTATTCATCACACAGAAATTTGGATCGGAATCTTTCCCAAAACCTTTGCCCACTGGGCTCCACACAAATTTAACCAAATTTCTATTGGATAGTCCACACAAGAATGTCTCACAGTTTTCTACACCTCAACCAGCTCCAAACCAGCCTGTTTCCATGCAACCCTACTCCTTCTTCATGGTCAACTTCAAAATGTCCTCTTCTTCTTTCACATGTGATTGGTCACTTCCTACCAGGAAGTCTACTTACTAACTTCCTCTAGAATCTGTATCCCTTTCCTCTACCCCCTGCTCTCTCAATCTTAGTTCTGGCCCTTCTGCCCCATCCCCTGGACAAGTGTTAAGAGTCTCCTAACTGAGGGGCTTCTGGGTGGCTCAGCTGGTTAATCGTCTGACTCTTGATGTCGGCTCAGATCATGATCTTACAGTTTGTGAGTTCGAGCCCTACATTGGTCTCTGTGCTGATGGCGTGGAGCCTGCTTGGGATTCTCTGTCTCCCTCTCTCTCCACCCATCTCTCTCTTACTCTCGCTCTCTCAAAATAAATAACTGAGACCCTGAGCCCCCACTCCTGACACCCACTGTAACTCAGGCTGCACTCAGCCAGAGGCATCCACCCAAAAGACCTGCCTCCCTTCTTCTGTGCAGACTGATCACATTCCTGGACCTTCCATACCTAACTTTTCTCATTTCCTATTACCAACTACTTTTCAAATGCTGCGCAGTTCTCCTCTTTTACGCATTAAAAAAATGACTTTCTGGTTTTATATATCTACATATACGGTCTCTCTGGAATTCAACTGTTGAAGGTTTAGATTGCAATAATTATAAATAATGAACAATGGTGACCTTTGAGATAAGGTGAGGCTAAAAATGTCAGCCAGAGTGTTGGCAGTGAGACCTTATTATAAATATGTGTCTATATCTGATATGCATAAGGGCATGATAGTATTGAACATTCAAAGATGAGTACTTTGTATAAAACCCTTTGCAAGCATTGAAATTAATAAAGCCATTATAAGTTGAGGAGCAAGTGAGTGGGCAGAGGAGAAGGGGGAAAAAAGATTATTCTTACAGTTCTTTAGAAATGCAAATAAGAACGTTGCCTGAACATCATTACCTGACTGATAAAATGTTAATCATGTAACAGGTATTTATTTAGAAACCTGTTCCAATTCCTTAATTGAAAAAAGATCTTAAATTCAACACAAACCTATTTGCTAAATGGTAATAAAACAAATTCCCAGGGAGAAAATAGCAGGTACTAAATGTCATAATACGTCTCTAAAATTGAAGATAGTCTTACCACTGTTTTCAAAATTAAAATGACAAAATAAACAATCTTCACGGTCCCAGCAGGCAGATCAAACTCCCTGACCAACTGGACTCTGGCTACAGAAGGCAATGTAACAGTTCAAAATGGCCTCTTTTCAGACAATCGGTATCTGTCACTCTAGTATATGGGGGAGTAGTGCCCAGACTCTCGAAAGGCATGCAAGTCAACTTTTAAAAACCTGGATAAGCCAAACAAATATGTCTGCCTGGTCTTCGGTTTGAGAACCCAAGTCTGAAAATGTCCAACGACAGACCCTCCATGACACAGAAATCCTTGCACAAGCAAACAAGATCCAGTGATAGACTCTGACATCAAACAAATCTGAGTGAAAATGCAGTCTTTACCTCTTACTGGAAATGTGACTTTGGACAAAACAACAATCTGTCTCTGCCTCACTGACCTCATATGTAATAACAGGGACCCTTTTGGTAAGTGTCTTAGTTTGGGCTGCTATAATGAGTCACCACAGACTGGATGGATTGAACAACAACCATGGATATCTCACAATTCTGGAGGTTGAGAAGTTCAAGATCAAGGCACCAGCAGTTGGGGTGTGTGGGGAGAACCCACTTGTGCCGTGCAGCTGGCCATTTTCTCACTGTTTCCTCACATGGTGGAGAGTGGAGAGCTCTCTGGGGACTCTTTGATAAGGCCACTAATCTCCTTCACAAGGTCTCCACCCTCATGACCTAATTACTTCCCAAAGGCCCCACCTCGTAACACCATCACATCGGGGGTTAGGACTTCATCAGATGAATTTCCCCGGGCACACAAACATTTAGCTCATAACACAAAGGAACCCATAGAGTTGTCGGGATTAAATGAGATCACATAGGTCATGTATAAGCATCTGAACCACTCTTGTCAAATGATCAAGGAGCAAATAACTAATTTAATGTTTTCCCAGTATTGTCTAAACCCATTTTTCAGATTTAGACACGTTTAATTAAGTAACATTTTCATCTAAATTACATACCCTTGAGAAAAAAGTTTGCTGTCCTTGGACAGTTAGACAACAAGTTGAAAAAAAAGCCGTGACTTGGGTTTTAGTCTCAGGTTAACACACTTGTTAGCTGTGTGGGCTTAAGAAAAATCACTTAACCTCTCTGAAACCCTTTGTATTTCCTTTGTGTGCTGGGCTTTGTGAGACTTCTAGAGCCACAAGCCCTAGGCAAAGATGCAGATAATGGAAAGGAGCTTGGAAGGAATTGCAAATAATTCTCAGTGTTGGTCATATGCTTCTTGAGTCTCATAACAGCTAATTCTTATAAAGAGGGACAAAGAGATTCCCCCTTACAAAGACTGAATCCAGGCGACCCTTCACTGCAGACCATGCTCTAATCCTATTAAGCACTGAGGAAATTCTGGCTGGACTGGAACTGAGAATCAAATAGATCTTGTAAAATGTTTTGTAAAATTAGCAACACCTCAATCCCTGCCTCGTTATTTGCACCCACAGATTTACACAGGTTCAAAGAAACTATCTAGAAAAATCTTTGTGAAATTTGAGATTTAAATTAAGATTGGGGATGTTTGGGAGGACTCCGAAAGAACCAAGCTGTGGTGAGGGATGACAAGATGTCATAAGAGAACGAACCAGATACGCCAGGGTTGACCGGGGCAAGGAACTCAGAAAGAGTGTGTGTGCGTGGCATTCTGAGAATGTGGATACAGTTGATAGTGACATTCATCAGGGCCCAACCCTTCTGGGTGCCCCTGGAAGATGAGTCTTGAGAAACGGAAATGCCGTATTGCCAATTTCTGACACGCTCCTGTCTCCAGCAATTCTCACACGGGACCCACTTTGATCAAGTAAGACACAGAATACATATTCTTCTCACTTTACATGTGTAATCATGTTGATTTTCCGTATCGAAAGGCCTCTGTTTAACCAGAGTCAAGGTGCAACCTTTGAGTCCCAGGGGCTAGTCATTCAGCAGGATATTATTCAGAGTAGCGCCTCAGTGGAACGTTATCACTGGAGGCTGCTCAGCTCGCTGGGGAAACAGAACTTCAGGGACACCTATGAGCACTCACTTTCAGCAGTTACCAAAGACCCAAAACACTTGGGCAACGTGAACTGGGCAAAAGACAGCTCCCTGCAGTCTAGCAGATGGAGACTCAGAAGCACTGAACTTCAGATGTTTACGTCATGAGCTCATAGGATATGGAGCCCAATGCATTAGGCTCCAGAGCTCTAAGTCCCAGAGGAAACCACGGTGATAGGGAAAAAGCTGTATTGGCCACTTTTAGGCACTCATCTCAACCAGAGGGGAGAAGCCCGAAAACTATGTGTTCCGTACTTCCTTTGCCCCTAGCTTCTGGTGATGTTCTCTAAATGGGAGGCTCAGAACGGGAAAGTGGATTGCAAAAGGGAAAAAGAACCATTTTTTTTTTTTTGCCCAGAATCTACAGGGGCCTTCAGCAGTAAGAACAGTAGCAAATGGTTCCTTAAGCAACAAATGCAATAGTACAGCCAGCTTCCAGAAGATCCGCGGCAGAAGCAGGGCTCACCTGACCTCTGGTGAACATACCCTGCTTCCCGCCCTTCCAGGGAGCTTTGTGACCAATTACCTGTATCAAACCTCCCATTGCTTGAAATAGATAAAACAGTCACCATTTTCTGGACTGGACACAGACAGATACAGAAGCAGAAAGCAACAAGTCAGAGGTGTTTTCCTCTACATAGAGATCACCAACCAAAGGGTTAGTTGCATATAAAGGACAACTGACTATACGGAATAGCATGCAAAAACGAGGGGTCAAAAAAACACAAGGAGACCGAGCCCTAGATACTTCAATTCCCAAACAGGAATGTGCCTAAGTTTGTGGAAGCTTCAGAGTAAAGCGAAAACAGTGCTGGACAGAGTGCAGAAGAGCAGCAGCCTCATCCCAATGAGGCCACTGACTGAGCCTCAAGACTGACGGTCTTCTATCACCTTTGGAAGCCTCAGTTTCCTCGCCACGGAATGGGCCCAATCAGGGACAGATAATCAAAAAATCTCATGGTCGACCAATTAAATGGAGACTGAATTTAAGCCATCGAGAAACTTACGTAGTGTGGCAATTGATTAGCAGTCCCGGGGATAATACAAGCCTACAGCTCAAGGTTACTGTGGTGACTAAAGACGACATGTACCGATTGATCCACGTGAACCATGAGTGAGATACTATGTTAAGAACCTCACCTACTCTGCTTCTGATCCTCACAAACACTCCATTCTCAGCTACCCAAGTGAAAGGCTCAGAAAGATTACATAATTAGTTCAAGGTCATACGGCTAGTAACTGGGGAAGCCAAGACTTGAACCTACATCATTCTGCTTCCCCAAACACCATACTCTGGCATCCTGGGGGCTGGCATCTTGCTGAAGTCCTTGCAGCGCCTGTACTTTGGAAGCTGTATAGTGTGACAAGCAAGTTAGCTTGGCTCCACATCAGCAGACTCATACCCTGCAAGAGACCAGTGCTTCCGAAATGTAAATATGCCGTCCTCCCTCCATCCTTCTCCCGGGCTCCAGCTTGATGTCCTCCGTGACCTCATGAGGCACAGGGAGTTTCACCACAGGGTGAGTACCCGTTAATATTTGCTGTGCTCCTCATCTAATCAAAAGGCCAACGGAATTATCACCATTTTATCAGTCAAGCAATAAAGTTGAGTATTATTCCCATTTCCATTTCTAAAGCAACATAAAAATAACCCCTTTTAAATGGTACCCACTCACTTTCTCCTTATATGCTAATGCGTGTCACAATTTCAAAGCCTGGAGAGAGATTTCCTGCAAAACATTTCACTGCCTTAAAGCTTCCCATATTCACAGCTCCAACTGCCAAGTTACAAACAGGAGTTAACTCTGGTTCCAAGTCAATTACCTATTGATAAGTCTTTAGGGCAGACGACTTGTATACATGGATTTCAAAGGCTATGTGGTATTTCAAGGCGTTAGAACGTTTGGCATCAGAGATTCTCACGTCACCCTCAGACTTCAGTGAATCATATGTATCCTCACCAGTATTAATAATCAAACCCAAAATCAACTCCTTTATTTTAAAAGTTGCTCTTTCTCTTTGCTAAATTCAGATCATCTCAACGAATTCTTGTAGTCACATTGATTTCCAGTTAATTGAATTTCCTCATTTGAAGTAATGAGTTGCAACTTAGCCATGAATTTATTAATCCAAAGCCAGCTACTCACCTTTGCTATGATTTTTAATTAATTCTGTCACATACGTACAGCAGGTGACGGCATTTACATCAGGACTATGTAGTTTATATTTTAAAATATTCAGCTTTTTGTATTTATTCAGACTTTCTGTGTTTTATACACAAGCCTGAAATTTTGATCTTCTGTTCAAAAATGTTTAGTGGCTCTCCAACATCAGGCGTCAAGCCGTACCGAGGGCAGAGGAAAGAAGGGTTCTCTCTCCCGCCCGGAAAACTGGTTTCTTTTTGGGTTCCTTTCTCCCTTTCTTCTTCTTTCCTTCCTTCCCTAAAGTGGCTAACAAAAATAAACATATAAAATATTGTTAAGGAAGTGAAGGAAACAAGAGGAAGTGACAAAAAGAGTTGGAAAAATAAAATAACGGCATGTCAGAGCCATAGTGAGTGCCTGGAGAGCTTCTGTTCTTGCTAGTGGTAATTATAAACTTGACTCTGAGTTTCCTAGAAGCTCTAGCAGAAGGAGAGAAATGCTACCATTTTTCGGGAACAATCTGGTAGTTAAAGCAAATAGCATGGGCTAACTCTGAAGTCAATCAAGTCAGTAAGTGATTCGGGGTATCACTAAGTAGTGTCATGAGCTTAGAGATAGCACTGGGGTAAAACCCCACCAGGCTCACTGCCCAAGCACAGGCCGGTGATGTTCTACAATAACTATTGATCGCAAAATCACCAAAGCCATTGTTTCCATTCTCTTTTCTTCATCCCTTCAAAAACAATGCAAGCTGCTTCCTCCAGGGCCCCAACAAGAAGCAAACAGACCATGACACAACATCGGGTGAGTGTCAGATTGTTTGGAAAGAGCTGCCTGCAGACCGCTAAATTTGTGAGATGTTATTTACCAAAGGAGAGGACTGTCAGGCACGTGCCTCTCTATCCGGCTTTTCATCATGAGTCTATCTATCCTACATCGACTGCTCTCTGCAATGGACAATGCTTAAGAAAAAATACTGAGAATGTTTCTCGTATTTCTTTTTTTTAATTTTTTCAATGTTTATTTATTTTTAAGAGGGAGAGAGAGAGCGAGAGACAGAGAGCAAGCAGGGGAGGGGCAGAGAGAGAGGGAGACACACAATCCAAAGCAGGATCTAGGCTCTGAGCTGTCAGCACAGAGCCCAACGCGGGACTCGAACCCACCAACCTTGAGATCATGACCTGACCTGAAGTCACTCAACCACCTGAGCCACCCAGGAGCTCTGTTTCTTATATTTCTAAAATCAGACCTAGTGTTTCTTTTTTCAGTCCTACCTTATAGTCCACAGAGAATATAGCTCATTGTATATCTCACTGATAGGGTTCTTTTGTTGCTGTACTAAATTATATTTATGCAATTGTCTTCTAGTTAGACCAGGAGATTCTTTTTTTTTTTTTTTCAACATTTTTTATTTATTTTTGGGACAGAGAGAGACAGAGCATGAACGGGGGAGGGGCAGAGAGAGAGGGAGACACAGAATCAGAAACAGGCTCCAGGCTCCGAGCCATCAGCCCAGAGCCTGACGCGGGGCTCGAACTCACGGACCGCGAGATCGTGACCTGGCTGAAGTCGGACGCTTAACCGACTGCGCCACCCAGGCGCCCCTAGACCAGGAGATTCTTAAGAACAGGCATGTACTGGGGTGTCTGGGTGGTTCAGTCAGCTGAGCATCTGACTCTTGATTTTGGCTCAGGTCATGATCCCAGGCTCGTGGGATTGAGCCCTGCATCAAGCTCTGCACTGAGAATGGAGCCCGCTTGGGATTCTCTCTCTCTCTCTCCCTCTCTCTCCCTCTACCCCTCTCCCTGCTCATGTGCTTTCTCTCTCTCTTTAAACAAAAATATATTTAAAAAGAATAGGTACTTATGTTAACTCTTCCTGGCACATGGTTTAGATGTTTAATCAATGTACATAAAACAAATGAAGAAACCCTCACTTGCTTGTATTTACACACGGAGCAATATTATTTAAATATCACAGAAATATACAACTGCTACAAAACAAATAGTATTAGAAGTTGGTCATATTTTGGCTATACGGCCTCCATCTCCTCTTCCTAACAATCACCAACTTCTTTGGAGAGCTTAACTTTCCTCCATTTTATGTCATCTCCCTGAGTGGTACCTGCTTCCTCTTATAAAAGCTGGACAAAAAAAAAAAAAAAAGCTGGACAGCATGCGATCACATGACTTAGCTCAGCCAATCAGCTGCCACCTCCCAGGGCTCTGCCTCTCAAGTAGCATACGGAAAAAGGCAATGGTTGGACATTATCCATGATGCAGTGATGTCCTGACCAATTCTTCCTAGCTCTATGAGAACTCCCAAAGTTCTTGTTTATTTGCAAGCCTGGTGTCCCACAGCATTCTCATCTTAATTATTTGACCCTGTACATACGTTGTGGCTTCCCCAAAATTACCTTTGAACCCATTAGCAAGTTAGTTTCCAATGCTTGTAGCCAAGAACACTCATAGGTATCCAATGGCATGGATCAAGCTTAATTAGCAAACCCAATTAAAGGAGACCCAGCAAAAATAAAGTGGCCAGTATGGCCAGAGAAAATACTTAAGTGTTAGACATTTTATTTAAACCTAGATATCAACTAGGACCCCTCTGTCCCTTGATACCTGGGAAAAATTGGCCAGAATCTCTTAATTCTACAGCCCGTAGAACTTTAAGATTTTCACTCTGATTTCCTGCCATGATTCTCCTGCCATGTCTATTCTTCTCCATCCTATGCCTTTTGAGTGTTCATTCTCATACACGCATTCTCCCTTCCAAACACACTTTCCCAGACAGGAATGTCAGCCCTCTCACTAATACACACATACGCATTCACGGAACGTATCTGTGGTCTAGTCGAGGCAGTGTGATTACGTGACCTTGAGCAGGTACCACTTTGTTCCTTAGTTACCATGCACTGCACAATGGGGATGACAATGACATGCGCCTCACAGGGCTGCCTAAAAATTAAATGGGATGTTACACATGAAGTTCACAGTGCATGTATGGTAAACATTCAACTCTCAGCTCCTAGCCAAGCCAGAAAATTTTCCTAAAGAACCGGAGCCTGGGAGAGGGCAGCACACACACCATACGTACGCACTTCAAACAAACAAACAAATAAAGATTCGCAACCTAACTTCCCTCAAAGTCCCTCACAGCCACCATGCCATTGGCTGGTTCACGCTTCTCTAAGCAGTGCCCCAAAGTCCTCTCTTCTCTGAATCTTTTCTCTTGTCGAAACTTTTACTTCCTTTTTCACCTATTCTCCTGTCTTCAGAGCAAGCAGAAAAATTCCTCTCCCGTACCAGGATCCTGGGCTCTTTGGCTCTCATTTTATGTGGGCACTTCACAAACTGAAGATATTTCCTCACCAAAATCATCATCATCATCATCATCATCATCATCATAATAGTGATAATTTTTGGTTTCTGCTCTTAAAATAATAAAATTTACTCTACCCAATTATGCCTAGAACATTGGTTTCCAGACCCTAGTCATTTGCATGTTACCCTTATAATTTTTTTCACCATCTTTTATTAATGAATATTTTTAAATTACACAATATTTTTCCTTAAACAAACTTACTTTTAGATTTTAAATGAATGTAGTTTAAAAGGAAACTATATTTCACCACTGTAAGTGCCAAAATAGTATTACTCACATGGTAAGAAGGTTACCTTGAAATAAAAATTTACTTAAAAAAAGATATTCATGTACCACCTAAAATCATTATGCATTACTGGTGACACATGCATCACAATTTGATAAATGTGAGCCTAAAATACGTCCTTTATTATGAACATCCAGAGGCTGGACTGAGGAGGGTATGGGTGGAAAGTCTGTGCATTTGTATGTTACTAACTGTGTGGGTGGAGAGTAGGCGTGAGTGAGGATGCGCATATGTCGATGGGATCAGGTTAGAAATGTGACAGAGAGGATGGTCCAGAGATACGATTCTGGGGAGTGATATCATCTTGTATCCTCCAGGATTGTCCCACAGCACCCGGGAGAATGGCTAGTGTTCATTTAATTGAACTATAACCCGCTGCTGGAATCCAACGCTGCTATAAATAAATGTTGAAACACTGGAAATGTTAGGGATCATAAAGTCTGAACTATCCAAAAAGAAGCTCCTTTTACCAAAGGAGGCAGTTTGAGACAGTGTCTGAAAGTTAAAACAAAAAAAATAAAAAAAATAAAAAAAATAAAAAAAATTTAAAAAAACACACCAAAAAAAAAAAAAAAAAAAAAAAAAAGAAAGTTAAAACAATGTCATAACTTACGATCGTTGATACTGCTTGCTCCCTTTGGGCTTTTAGCAAAAATTAACAACACTAAAATTGAGAGTCTCCAGATTCCGCTCTGCTTTGTCTGTACAAACAATGTCACAGACTTTTGGAGGGCAATGCAACACAAGGCACCAGCTTAAAATTCTGGGTGAAAGTTCTAAGACTCGGCCCCGAGTCAGTGTGTTGGGTAAGGAACCCAGTCCAGGGAGCTTCCACTGCAAGTGTAAAATGTTTTACTGCTAAATATACAGAGCCTTTGTGCCTATCTAGGTAAACTAGAACACAACCCTATTTGAAATATATGCAGTCGACCACCAATGGCTGGGTGATCAGCGAGTCTTTATTCAATATCCACCATGTGCCAGGAACGACGCATGAGACACATTCTACCCTTAAGGAATCCCCGGGTTTGGGGTGATAGTAACATCTCTGCAGCTTGAGTCACCAGAGTTCCTGTCAAGACATTTGACAGCTCCCTTTTATCGTGGCATTCTACTATATCAAACACAGAAGCACAGTGCCTCTCATCTACACCTGAAACAAGCTTTCCTATAGGTCTCGAGTGAAAGAAGCACGGCCCTCATGAGTGCACCAGGAACGTATGTTTTTTTAGAATGTCTTCCAGTGATTGATACGTACGGCTAAAGCTCAGCCCCGAATGCCAATTCGTAACATTTAAGCCTTACTGAATACAATTTTCTTCCACACTATTTGATTGTGCCAAATAAAATGCCAGCAAACCTTTAGAGAAAATCTTCCTTAGGAGCCATCCTATTATCTGATCTCCAAGAGTTGCAGGAAATGACAGGAAAACAAAATAAAACCGTTTAGCTTTATGTAGCTATACCATGCAGTCGTCACGTCACGTGATCTAATGACCTGGCTGGAAAAAAAAGAAGCGGGCAGACTAGAACCTGTTATGAAAAAGCTATTTGAATGCATATCTACAGTGTAGATGTACAGAGAGACATTCTTAAGCTATTTTTACCCTACTTAAATACATCTCCATTCTTCCTATTATAGAGATGAATATCTATTTTCATGTCGCACCATCTCTCATAATGCAGACTTTTAGCATAAGCACCTAGAAATATTTACAGCCATATTATATTTATCGTTTAGGCAGAAAGGAGGAAAGAACCCACAAATCATCAAACAGCACCACATTCGTGATTACACATGAAACACTGAAGAAAAGCCACATCTGGGGGCACCTGGGTGGCTCAGTCGGTTAAGCGTCCGACTTCGGCTCAGGTCATGATCTCGCGGTTCGTGAGTTCAAGCCCCGCATCAGGCTCTGTGCTGATGGCTCACAGCCTGGAGCCTGCTTCTGATTCTGTGTCTCCCTCTCTCTCCGACCCTCCCCCCGTTCATGCTCTCTCTCTGTCTCAAAAATAAATAAACGTTAAAAAACGAAAAAAAATTAAAAAAAAGAAAAAAAAAGAAAAGCCACATCTGCTGGATGGGTAACTCTACTACAACAGATTTTTCAGAGGCCTCGTAGTTCAAACGGCCATAATTTACGGCGGCATAATTACAGTCCACACAGAAATACAACATACCTCACATTCGCATCAAGTTCGTCCATTACAGGAAACACGCATGGGTGAGTCGGACTGCAGTGCCCACAAGGTCCTATAATGTGGAAATTAAAAAGAAAAAAACAGTTAGACAATGAGTTAATGTGAGAAAATAGAAGTCTATGCTGAGGGGAAGAAATTGCCAGATAATCATGGCTTCCTATTTATCACGACTTTTGTTTTGCAGAGTATCAGAAAGTATTTAGTCAACCATACTACAGCAAAGAGCTATTGACGTACTAGAGTATGACACAGCTGAGTACTGCAAAGTGGCTTTACCATTTTACTAATCTGGACATTAAAACACATAGGTACTTCTTTTTACTCCATGCTAATCAGCGTACTTTCTGTTCTTCCTGGAAACCCAGCTTATTTATGTGGTCTGCACTAGGACATTAGCTAATGAGAAAACAAGTTGCTACACTGTTATGATTAAAATGGTGTATTCCCTAAAATGGTCGGCCATCACGTTTCCTATGAGGATTTTCAGGGTTTTTTTTTTTTTTCTTTTTTTAACTCTTTTTTGAGGGTAGGCAATCATATATCCGTTTGAAAATAAAAAAATCTCAGGGGCGCCTGGGTGGCGCAGTCGGTTGAGCGTCCGACTTCAGCCAGGTCACGATCTCGCGGTCCGTGAGTTCGAGCCCCGCGTCGGGCTCTGGGCTGATGGCTCGGAGCCTGGAGCCTGTTTCCGATTCTGTGTCTCCCTCTCTCTCTGCCCCTCCCCCGTTCATGCTCTGTCTCTCTCTGTCCCAAAAATAAATAAAAAACGTTGAAAAAAAAATTTACAAAAAAAAAAAAAAAAAAAGAAAATAAAAAAATCTCTTGAGAGCTGTCTGCCCTGAAGAAACTCGATGGTCATGCCCATACATACACATTTCCGGAGGGGCCCATGATTCCTTGAAGGACACTGATGAACCCCAGGCTAAGAACTCCGACTTGAAAGGCAGTTAACTTCCAAACTACCCAAAGTTCCTCTGGCGTGCGCTCTCAGACCGTGTACACTTCACTGGGCAGGTCCTCACTGATCCATCAAGCTGGCCCTCTTCACTGACTGTAGTTTCCTTTTTCAGAAAAATTCCTATGTTTGTATCACATTTGATCCACACCACGGCGAATCAGAGAATGTAGGGGCAGAGCCTGATCCGCTTCTTTGGGGGTGACCCTAAGCTGGTCTCTTTTTTTCCTTTTAAGGTTCACCATCTACTTCTCAGTAAACAGACGGATTGGAGGAGATGATCTCCGGGTTCACTTCCAGCTCTGACATTCTCTAATTCCATCTGCTAGTTTTCTAATCGAATCTTATCAAGAAGAAACTATAAATCTACTTATCTGCACAACAGAACCACGAAACTCAGCCTGGGCCCTTGGATGCTTTGGTCAGGGTGGACCAAATACGTTTGCCTGGCCACCAGGAAGAGAACGGCAGACCTCCAGAGCTGGAACGGATGTAGATTTCTCTGGGTTTTTCAGTGTTTGTTCTTCAATGCCGCTAAGATTAGCGGGGACTCCCGTGGGCATTTCCTGGTCTGGGCCAGGTGTAGGGAGGACTCAGCCTCCAAGACTCTGAACCCCCTACTCTGACCTAAAGCTAAGTAGCTCTGGCCACTCCGATCTCTTTTACATTTTGAATCTGGAATAATCTTTTTTTTTTTTTTTCCCAAGTTTTATTTATTTATTTTGAAAGAGAGAGAGGAAGAGAGACAGAGAGCAGGAGAGGGGCAGACAGAGGTAGAAAGAGAGAATCCCAAGCAGGCTCTGCATGGCCAATGGGGAGCTCGATTCGGGGCTCGAACTTATGTATGGTGAGATCATGACCTGAGTCAAAACCAAGAGCCAGAGGCAAAACCGACTGAGCCCCAGGTGCTCCAGAATCTGGAATAATCTTGTATTGGAAATATTTGAGTACAAAGCCTTAACTATTGCAGTGACAGGGCTCTATCCTCCTCCCTCCTCTACCTAAAATCTTTCTTGAGGTGATCACATCCCTTCCCGTGGCTTACAATAAAAAGCATTTCAGGGATGCCTGGCTGGCTCAGTTGGTGGAGCGTGTGACTCCTGATCTTGGGGCTGTAAGTTTGAGCCCTGTGTCGGGTGTAGAGACTACTTTAGAAATGTTTTTAAATAAAATAAAAAGCATTTCAAGCTTAACTCTACAGTTCCCACTCCCAACACAAAAACCTCATCTTCCCCTAGTGTTTCCCATTTCGACCAATGGCCCCACATTTACCCAGTGACTCAGAACAAGTGACTCTTGTTCTCACACCCTGCAACCAAACTGTCAGCAAGTTCATCCTATTTCCTAACTGACCCCTCGTTCCAACTTCTTCTCATTCCCTCCAGAACCCGGACCCTGGTCCACGCCACCGTATCTTTTCTTCTGATACCGCCATCGCCCCACAACTGTGCTGCTGCTTGCTGCCCTCTCATCTCTCGTCCCCACAGCAGCCAGAACGCTACTTTAGTTTACCTTATTTTGTTTTGTTTTACATTTGTTTATTTCTCTTCAGAGCGAGTCAGACAGTGGGGGTGGGGGAGGGGCAGGCTCCTGGAGGTCAGCATGGAGCCCAACACGGGGCTTGAACTCACAAACCTGTGAGATCATGACCTGAGCCAGAACCAAGCATCGAACGCTGAACTGACTGAGCCAGCCAGGCGCCCCCCAGACTGGTATTGTGAACATGTAAGGCGGATCATGTCTTCCCCGAATAAAACTCGACTGTGTCTCCTAGTGTCATTTGGAATAAAATGCAAACTCCAGACCAACTAGATCCTACATTACCTGGCCCCACCCAGCTCCTCACCAAACTCAACTTCAGCCATGCCCCACCCCTGCAGTGCCCTTGAGCTCACTGGTTTGCTACTTTCCTTGGCCATAAAAGCAGGTTTTCACCCGAGGGCCTTTTCACTTGTTGCTTTCTCTCCGCTATTCAACTGTCACTTCCCCATAGAAGTCTTCCCTGATCGCCCGAGTAAAACTTCAACCTCATTTTCGAAAGGCTTCTATTTTCTTTATCGACTCTTTTTTTTCTCATTAGCACTGACATCATATATACTCCGTTGTTTCTTCATTAGTAATCGGTCGTCCTCACTAGAATAGTGTCGGGAGGACAGAGTTACATCTGATCACTGTTACATCCTCAGTGCCTAGAAAATTACCCGGCATATTATATCGTCTTCGTAGATACCTGTTGAGTCAAGTAAGTAGTGAGTTTCGCACATGAAGAAACTGAGGTTTAAGAGTTTATGGCTTTCCAACTGGGAGGTAGTCTCTGGACCACCCCAGGGTACACTATGGTCATTTTTAAAAGTAGGGAAAAAACCACCTCGTCTTGTTTAGTCACCTTTTACTATGCGCTCACAAGTGCCAACCACCGTCACTTTCCTCTTCTTCCAACCTCTTGTCCCTCCTGTTACAGGAAGAGACGGTGGGCCCGAGAGGTTAACGCACTTGCCAAAGCCACAGAGCCGGCGCTGGGAACAGAACCCAGGCGTGTGGCTTCCAAAACCCAAGCTTTGTTTTGTGCAGTTCTTGTCATCAGATCACACTTCCTTCCACTGGAAGAGAAGGAATCCCTCTTTCTCTGCAAACAGTGCTCTGAATTTCCTTTCTGGAACCCCGTTTCCCCTGCCTTGGTCCCAAGCTCCAGTGATGAGCACAAGAGCAGCACTGGCCAACCCAAACAGCTCACTCCCTGGCCACAATTCTCTCTAGGAAGAGTCTCTCTTTTCCCTAGTGTTGCCAGACCATTAAGACTTTCAGTTGGAAGCTACTGGTGGCATCATTGCTACTTCGTGGAGAGAGCTTGTCTGAGCATGAAGCTAACCCCAGGGAAAGCAGAGTGAACTTGAGGCTTACCACCCGGCGGTGTCTTAAGACGGTTTTGCACGTGAACTTCCCAATTATACGAGCCAACAAATTCCTTTTTTTCCCTCTTAAGCCAGTTTGAGTCGGGTTCCAGCCATTCTTTGTTACCAAAAGAATCCTGAGTAATACACCAAAAAAATCAACATTGTATTTGTATACAGATTAGAAGGAAGAAAAACTGGCAGTAAGAAAACCAGTTAAAGGCTGGCTGAAGTTCATCTGATTGAAACTGCATTTGAAAATATTACAACACAGGGAAAACCTTAGATATTCATAGCAATGTACATTGTTACCTCTTCCTCATCGGAAACCCAATGAGCAAATTGAAAATGATTGCCATTTAACAAGCCAGTGAGATGAGACAGCCTGCATTTTGTCAGAGAGTAACGAACAGTAACAAAAGATAAATTGGTGATTCGTATCTATCCTGATTTGATTAATCCATCACAGTCCACTATTTTCTACCATGCTCATCAGGGCTAACTAATCAGAACCGTGATTACAGGGACACTTCTTTTCTGGAAGATCACGTAGAGTAAGAGGGATGTGCAAAGAACATAAAAACGATGTTTTTATCTTACATACTCACACTTCTGGCTCCTTCCCAAAACACTACCTAGCCAATTAAAGACACAATCAACTGAGAGCATCTCCTATGCCTGTGTATAATTATGTCACTTCTAAAAGTCCTGCCGATTTGAAATTCAATTAGGCCACATATGCGTGTGTGCGTTTTAATGACAGTCATGCTGCACCGTTATCTGAGGGACAAGGGGTGATACCCCCCATATTGGTCTCCTTCAGAGAAACAGTCGTACATTGTTGTAACCAGATACAGAGCATGGTGAGCCTCAGGAAAGGGGTGGAGAAGAGAGTCAAACAGAACCTTCTACTAGGTGAAGTCCAAGTGAAGATCTCAGTATTCTCTCAGAGCTAGGTAGGACAAGCTCAAGTAACCAGAATGATTCTAAACACTTTATCTGTCACAAAAGTCAAACTACAGCAGCATACAACTCCGTCGGATTCTCTGGAGATTCTCTTCCTTGTTGGGTACATTGAGACTGGATCCTTCCTTGAAAAAAGGAGGAAGGGGCGCCTGGGTGGCTCAGTCGGTTAAGCGCCTGCCTCTCGGTTTCGGCTCTGGTCATGATCTCACGGTTTCGTGGGTTTGAGCCCCGGGCCGGGCTCTGCGCTGGCAGCACAGAGCCCGCTTAGGATTCTCTTTCTCCCTCTCTCTCTGCCCTTCCCCCACTCACACTGTCTCTGTCTCTTTCAAAATAAATAAATAAACTTAAAAAAAAAAAAAGGAGGAGAAAGAGGTCATCTTACTTATGCCACCCAATGCTCATTCCAACCCTTGGTTTTCCAGCTTACAAATTGTAAGTAAGTAAAGGACAAACCCAAAAGGTAAGTACACCCCATCTTTACCCTTGTTCCTTTACTCAGGATATCCTGAAAGATCGCTGTGGAACAGTCGTTAATGGTTAACAGAAGGTGTGTCGTTGCATCCCTATTATGAGAAGGGCTCACCTGGAAATAGTCCCTGCCCATGGAGTGAACGAGCCATGCGGTCTGGCACAGTGCCAACGTCTGCCAACCTGGAGCTCTGTCAGAACCTCAGCTTGGCTTTGCTACACTTTGGGTGTTGGGTTTTTTTTTTGTTTGTTTTTTTTTTTTAAATCTCTGGGTTTGATTGCATGGGCGGATATTCATGCATAACTGTGCATAGATTGACCACGTTTCTTCAGAGAGTATGCTCACACGGGTTAGACTTCTACACCAAAGGGCATATTCCAATGCCTTTATTTTGGACAAGTGTCAGAAATAAGTAAAACATTATTTATCTTCGTAGCCAAATTGAGGGCAGGAGCTTCACATAATGGGAGCAGCAAGCACCAGACCGGGAGTCACTGGGCATGGGTTCTCAGCCCAACCATGCTGCTAACTCACTGCTCTTATCCATGAGCGAGTCTGCTTACCAAGCTGGGTCTCAATTCCCCCAGGTGTAGAAGGGACCGGGTCAGCGGGTACTGGGCAGTGTGAGCAAAGGGGGAGATTTCGAGTAAGCAGAGCTTCTCAGAAGCGAAAGGAAATTTTGATGAGGTGAGTCGCCTGTCATGGGAGGCATTCAGGCGGCATCTGGGTAACCGTGTAAGGAGGTCTAAACGAGAACTATAATTTTGGTGACCGATAGGGTTTCTTCCAATAAAGCGGTAGGATTGTGGCAACGTCCGTATTAGTTCTGCCTCTCATATCCCCAGAAGAAAGACCAAGTGTCTGGAACCATTTCCCAATTTTAAAAAAGGATGCTTCCTCCTGGGCGCCTGGGTGGCTCAATGTCGGTTAAGTGTCCGACTCTTGGTTTCAGCTCAGGTCATGGTCTCATGGTTTGTGGGATCCAGCCCCCCATCGGCCTCTGCACTGATGAGCCTGCTTAGGATTCTCTCTTTCCCTTTCTCTGCCCTTCCCCTGCTCGTGCTCTCTCTCACTCTCCTAAAATAAAACAAAAATGAAAAAAATTTTTAAAAAAAGGATGCTTCTTCAATTCCCATATGTGGTCTCAAATACGATCGTGGACACCTCTGACCAGGTGGGACAAAAAGAGAGCAGTGCAAAGTGTAATCAAATAAGCCCAGATATCTGATATGAGTTAGTTGTCAAACTAACTCCCGTTGGTCTCATCGCTTCATGCCCTAACCTACCAGCGGCCATTTGTACCAAAACACAGTGTTACCAGGATCAGACACACAAGCTTTCCCCCAGGCTTCTGCATCCTTGGTGATCATGATGCCCTCGTAACCGTGACTGTGAACAAAATTCTTGGCTCATCTGAAAAACCGCAAGTGTGCAAGTTCTCACGACATGGAAGAAGAAAGTTCTCAGCTATTTACAGGGACTTTGTTTTGGAAAATACTAGAAACTTGTAGAACGCCGTTTCGGGAATTTATGTTATGTCAGTTCACACATATACTCTTCAAAAGAACTTCTCTTTGTAAATTAGTGCTGAAAAAATTCGTATGATTTGTTATCTAGACATCTAAATGGTGATGTGTAAGCCCTTAAGAGAGGGAGAGAGAGAGAGAAAGAGAGAGAGAGAGAGAGAGAGAGAGAGCACCTGTGTTCCAGGAGTCGGGACTACATTCGCAAGTGTCTTTCCAGGGATGGCAGTCAAAATGCCATTTGTACTGAGTCACCTGGAAAGATTTAGACCTAAATAAAAAGCCTCCAGCTGTTTCATTTCCTTAACTGAAAACCATACAGATGCCAATTCAATTATGCTTAAGGGACCACAGTGCAGATACGTACAATTAGGATGCAAAATGGCTTTTCACTTTTCTCAAAATAACTGAGAAAATATTCCTTCTGGATAAATACACTTTTCTCAGCTGGGAATTCCAGACCTTTTGTCAGAAAACTGATATTGAAAACAGCCTTTAACCAATGAAAGACTAGTGAGGAGGCATATCTAATCTACCTGTTGGGAAAAAATAGATTATAGGAAAAGTAAACTTCCATGCACTTCCACTTCATGTAGCACGGGAACAGAGTACATCTAGAGCGTTTCTAGAAATCAGATATTTTTTTTTTTAATTTTTTTTTTTCAACGTTTTTTATTTATTTTTGGGACAGAGAGAGACAGAGCATGAACGGGGGAGGGGCAGAGAGAGAGGGAGACACAGAATCGGAAACAGGCTCCAGGCTCCGAGCCATCAGCCCAGAGCCTGACGCGGGGCTCGAACTCATGGACCACGAGATCGTGACCTGGCTGAAGTCTGACGCTTAACCGACTGCGCCACCCAGGCGCCCCAAGAAATCAGATATTTTTAAAGGCAAACATTTCCCTCCCACCACCCCCACAAAGAATGTGACAAGGAGAGGGACTTTGCAAGAAACTAGGCCCAATGAAACATGGATCTGGATATTTCACGAAGAAAGAGGAAGAAGATTCAGGAGCCATTTGTATATTATACTTATATTATATTATATTATATTATATTATATTATATTAACAATACATTATATTATATAAATATATAAATAATTATAATCATATATATTAACATATAATATAATAATATTAATAATATCCTATAATACATGTTTCTGATCACTTGATTAATGTCTCACTCCTAATTTGGCCACAGATTCTATGAGAAAAGAGACACCGTTCGTGATCAGTGTTTGTCAAAGGAACGGCCTAACACGATAGGGAAGTTCCACTTGATAATTAGAAAAGGAAGTAGTCTTGTCTTTGGGTCTCCAAACGAGAGATGGGAGTCTCAGGAGGAGTCTGACACTCACTCTGAGGTACATCATCCGACATCAGAGCTGTCCAGTTACTGACCTGTGTGTCTGGGCAAGTGACAAGGTCCCCCTCAGTGGGAGGCTCGAACAGAAGCCGACAAGCCATCAGTCAAGGTTGAGGGGAGGAAGCAAGTCGTAGACGATTCTGAGTTCTGATGAAATCCCGGAATGCAATGAGAGCAGAACTACCTAAGAGGCTGTTTACCATAGAGCAGCTAGAGCAGCGGTTCTCAAGTTTAAGCAAGTATAAGAATCACCTGCAGTCTTGTTAAAACACAACGGCTGGGCCCCACCTCCACGTTCCCGATTCAGTAGGTTCAGGGTGGCAAATCTGCATTTCTAACAAGATCTCAAGTACTGCTGATGCTGCTGGCCTGGGGGCCTCTCTTTAAGGTCAAACATCAATTCCCTGAGTGTGGTTCCCATGTCACTGGAGAAAGCTCGTGGTCCTAGGCAGCAGGTGGACACAGCATTAAATGCTGTTGGATCCTATGGTTAAAAACGTGTCCTCCTTTCCTTTTCTATTTTCATCGCTGTGATTTACATTGAAGAAGAGAACTCAAGTGTTAATCTCTGAAACCTTCCTGACATTTGGAAATCTCCTTTTTATAATGAAAAAAGAACAGGTCTCAAGCTCACAATCTTTGGCTAGAAACACGATTATCTTCCTGAGGTCCTCCAAGAAGCAGGTCTGAAGGTGAGGGTTAAATAAATGTGCCCTGTTCATCTGGCAGGTGCAGAGACACCCTTGGCGGATAATGATACAGGAATGGAGGTGAAAGGCAGCCGATGCGGAATATGTTATTACGCCACAGAAGCGTCATCTCACGTGGAAGCTCTGGGAAACGGTGCAAATATGCCTCAGAATTCTCTGGGACAAGTGGGGAGGGCACTGGGGTATTAATACTCTCACGACCATCATTTATTGGTTAGGGGCTGTCCACAGGGGGACACGGTTTCCCAGGCACCTCCAGCCCACCGTGCTTATAAACACAGTGGATTACAGCAGACTGAGGGCAGCCCTTGCAAAAATGAGGCAGGTTCACCACTGGAAGTCAGGAGGTTGGATACAGAAAGGGTGACAGGGTCCGCAGGAAACTGACAGGACCGGTGTCAGTATCTGCTCCAACTGTGCAGCTGAAATCTGATACACTGTTTTGTGTGCGCGGTATTGGCTTTTACAGTTACCTTCTATTTCTTGCAGTTGGCACGCTTCCACTTACATTTTTGTTTCTTTGTAAAATAAACTTATTTAAGGAAAACTAATTGATCTAAAGAAAAGGGCTCTGCAGATAATGTGCCAGATGGCATGAGAAGGTGGCAAGAACCACAAAGGTAGTACTCAAACGACTGCAGTTTGGGAGACACCGGCATAGTGATGTGAGGCAGAGATTGGCACTGTTTTGAGGGCCGTTTGGTAAATATTTTAGGCTCTATGGAGCACAAGGTCATTATCGCAACTACTCAACTCTGCCCCTGTAGCAGGAAAACTGCCAGAGACAATACGTAAATGACTGAGCATGGCTGTTTTCCAATAAAAGGGATTTATGGACACCGAATTTGAATTTCACGTAATTTTCACTTGTCACAAAATAGTCTTCTTCTTTTGATTTTTTTTTTCCAGCAATTCTAAAAATGCAAAAACAGGGGTGCCTGGGTGGCTCAGTTGGTTGAGTGTCCGACTTTGGCTCAGGTCATGGTCTCGCGGTTTGTGAGTTCAAGTCCCACATCAGGCTCACTGCTGTCAGCCTGTCAGCGCAGAGCCCTCTTCAGATCTTCTGTCCCCCTCTGTCTGCCCCTCCCCTGCTTGCGCTCTCCCCCAAAATAAATAAATATTTTTTTTTAAAAAGTAAAAATCATTTTCAGCTCACAGGCCATACAAAAACAGACAGCCAGTCAGATAGTTTGCCGGCCCAATTCAAAGCATGGCCTTGGGCTCTGTCGTGGTTGCACTGATTACCAGGTATGCCCTTGGACAAATCGCTTACTTTTCTTAGCCTCAGTGGCCCCATCTGTATAACAGGGAGAAGCATAATACGAACCTCACAAAAAATAAATGAACATGAACACTAATAATGCGAATGGCCAGTGAGTTCCCAACGTAATTTGAGCCGGCTATTGTGACAGGGTGGCCTCTGGCTGGGGTCCTTGGAGGCTGGATGTTTCCCACTCTGCTTCTCCATGAAGGCAGCTACGCATCTGGGGACTGATCTGCCCCACTTGGGGGTGTAGTTACACACATCACTCGTCTTCTCTGCGGGACAGGCCCCTGAGAGCTGAGTCTCAGAATGCCCGGAGCGTCTTGTTCCCGCTCATCTCAGAGGCTTGGATTTGGGAGGACATCAAGCTAAAGTCTGTATTCCACCTAAAGAAAGTCTTCAAAATTCTTGTTTTGAACTTTGCAGGATTAATGCTGCGGACCACAGTGGCTCTCTAACATTAGACTCCCTAAAAATCACTTGCACAACTGCGGATCTGAGTGCCTCATTCAAAGCATCTCTGAATCAGTAGGTCCGGGAACCTGCATTTGAACAAGTGTCCCGGCCTTTCTGGTGCGGACGGCTCATGGAGAGCGCTTTGGGAAACACTGCAAGGATGGAGCGCAATCCACCCAGGTGAGTCCGTCCCTCTGAAATCCTCTTTAATAGCTTTTCCCATCTATGTAAATGCCTCCTTGGCAGAGAGACCTGGATTATAGTATTTGCCATGCATGCCAAGAGAAAAGTCTCCGCCAGCCTGTTTATTTCTTCTGTCCTCACTCTCTTCTATGCCTTCTGAACCTCCTGGGCTAGAAAACAGTTTACACAGAACTCTCCACTTCAGATATCATGTGCTGATTATCATATCCAATTAAGCATCCTAGTGCAATCTCAAAGGACATGGGCTATTTACAGCTTGGATGGAAACTGTCGAGCAGAATCCTTATCTCTACGGGACTAATCAGAAGTCACCTCCCCAAAAAGCCTCTGAGTATACTCTCCCACCAATAGTTCCTAAACAAACCCCTTAGGAAAGAGACCGATCTGGATCCACAGATTTTGGAGGGGGCCACTTAACTCAGAAGAATCCTGCTGAGCATGCAGGAGAGGAGCAGTGGCAGGTTTCTGTGACTGAGATTTCTTGAACACATTCTCACCACCAATCCCTCCACGTGCGTTCCCTCACTGCAGCTTCACACCGCACCCTGAAGGAGTACTGCAATTATACCCATTTCACAGATGAAGAAACTGAGGCATAGAAAGGAGACACTGTCCAAGGCCACACAAGGCAGTGGCTTCACAACACAGATCTTAAGTCACTAAGCTATCCCACAAAAGATCTCAGTAGCCTCCCCCCACTGCATCTCAACTTTTCGAGTCTCATTTTATTAACTAGATATTTATGTAGCTCCTTAAAGCCCACACGGTGTCTGCTGGCACCAGAAAGAGGCGAAGTGCTTTCACCAAGGCCTAACTTTGTTCTTAGCGCCATGTGACTCTGAGTTCCTCATTTTGCTTCTATGAGCCCCAGGTCTCCAGCTGTTCAGTGTGGTTAAGTTATCCAGCCCACCCGTCTTGCAGATCTGCTACTCCTCGTAAAATTCAAGTAAGATGACATATGTGAAAGTCCTCTGAACAGTGTTAAAAAGTTATCTAACGTGGTAATTCCCCAGCCTGTCATTGCCATAAATTATTTTCAATTTTGGAGAAGGAAGAAAGAGTGTACTCGTTTTGTACGATCATCTGTGTCAAAGATCAGATTTTCCAGAGATCTGGGTTAGTTTGCAAAGTACCAACGCGGCAGATCTTTGTGCAGCAAGGAAATCACTACCTCTACTCACAACGTAGACTATCGTGAGTCGATGCAATGGAAACTTCAAGAGCCTGAGCACCAGCGACCTGGGTGCTGGCCACCGCCCTGCCACTAACTGACCGTTGAGTCTTTCCCTCTCCCCTCCCAGGAGACATAATGCTGTTTGGTGTTCGAGAACGTTTTGGGAGGCAGACTGCCAGCGCTAGATCCCAGCTGCATCCTTCTGCAGGAGGTGGTGACTCTGGGCAAGTCATGTCAACTGTTTTGTTCTCAGTTTCCCAATGATACAAATGAGAAGAAGAAACAGACACTTACTTTGCCATCACCCAAATAATGGACTGATGAGTGGGTAGAAAGGTGGACAGACAGAAATATGACAAAGCAAGTTAATGTTGACTGTAGAACCTGTGTGGTGAGCGTATGTGTTCACCGGACAATTCTTTGAACTTTCCTCTTAACTTCCTGTTTTACAAAAAAGTGTTGGGAAGTTTAAAAAAAAAAAAAAAAGGCAACAATGAGTTTGCTACAAGAGGTGGATGAGATATAGCACTTTCAGCAATGTTCATAATCAGGGCTTGGCATGTATTACCGAGGTTGTTTACTGTATGGATAGAAGAGAAGGCACGGTGATGGATCCCCTCGACTTTGACAATCTGTGAGTCAGAATGTGTGCTAGGTGAGCGGGAGCCACGACACCCATGAGCAGAAGGAGAAGCCAGGCCACGCGGCATAGAAACCAGATGGACAGAGAGGAGCCAAGATGCAGCCACAGACACATCAGAAACCAAAAGGTATGCACAAATGGAAGCAGCAGGACCCCATGCAGAGAAAGCCTAGTATAGGGGGACCTTGAAAATAAAAGCAGGTCATCTGTGTCACCTGCTAAATCAACGTGTTTCTCTATCAGACATCCCTCTGGTAGGAGGAAAGCACCGGATATGAAGTCAAACCTGCGATCGAATCTTGTCTCTGCCACACTAGTTATTTCAAACGGGAGACCTTCATTCAAGTGTCCACCAGACCACGTGTACTGGGACTATCTCTGCCACTACAGAAGTGAGCCCCATGGCAACTAGGCTTTGGCTGTGACCTTGTGGCCCTGAATGGCTGGGCCAATCGGATTCGCCCTGTTGAGAATCGGAAGCAAGAGACACACTTTTGGTGGGAATGTGTCAGATTAATGGCAGAGCAATGAAGACAAGACCGTGAACTCCTGGAGCTGAGTTCTCCGCTGATGTCTTGATTCTCATCCTTCCTCGGGTCTAGTTCCTTGAATACATGAGAAAGCCTCATTATCCTTCCACTAATTTCCTATTTTTGCTTCAGCAAGCCAATATTGACTTTTATTATGTATAAACAAATATATGTATGTGTATATATATAAATATATATATACGTATGTGTGCATATATATATACACATATATATGTATATATACTTACTAATACCATTACCCTAACTAATGCAAGAGTTTTCTTCAAGTTTCCAGGCCTTGGTTTCTTGATCTGTAAATAAGAGAAATACGTTTTCTCTCAGGGTTTTGATATAAAAATCAAAGAAGCCCAGCTGTGTACAATTCCACAGCACCTGCTAAATATTCAGTAAACCTTATTTAAATCCTGAGTTTCTGAGTTTCAGAACTGCTAGACCTTCCTCAGCAAGTACTTAGAGTCACCTTGGAGTGACCTTGTTTAGGGGGAGGATGTGTGGTTGTGCAAAAAGAGGCAGAAGGTGAGCCAAGAAGAAGGAAAGGGTTGATGGAGCTCGGAATCTGGTTTGAAAAGAAACTTCTTCTGATTAAGATTTTAAAAATTTAATCGGTTATATATAAATGCTCCCACTGGAGTTTCACTGGGTTTCCTTGTTGCACTAAGGTCGATGTGAATGGAGAAATCAATGCAAAGCAACTTTGCAGGAAACAAAAGCTGGATGGACAGGTAACAAACCTTCCTCAATCTCAGAGGGACGAGTCAGAATGTATCTGGCAGCAGATAAGATATTGAAGGACTTTTCATTTGGATTATCCTGTGAGCAATGAGGGATCGTATCATTCCGACCAAAGTAGCTGTGGGGGTGTGCGAGGAGGTAGGGAGCATGAAAAGATCTAAGATCAGAATTAATCTAACCCAGAAGTACCATAGCTAAGAAAAAGCAAAGGCTTTTCTGAAATTCAAAAGGAGAGGCAAAGCTTTGAGGCTTCAAGGGAGACGTCAACTAGTCCTTAGCAGTGACTATTCTTTCAATTTTTTGTTCTATCCCATGGTTCTCATAAAATCAAATGCTTAGCTACCTTAAAAATAATATATTTTTCGGGGCGCCTGGGTGGCTCAGTCGGTTAAGTGGCCAACTTCGGCTCAGGTCATGATCTCACACTCTGTGAGTTCGAGCCCCGCGTCGGGCTCTGTGCTGACAGCTCAGAGCCTGGAGCCTGTTTCAGATTCTGTGTCTCCCTCTCTCTCTGCCCCTCCCCTGTTCATGCTCTGTCTCTCTCTGTCTCAAAAATAAATAAACGTTAAAAAAAATTAAAAAAAAAATAATAATATATTTTTCAAATGCTTGTTTATTTATTTTGAGAGAAAGCAGGGCAGAGAGAGAGAAGGAGAGAGAATCCCAAGCACTCTCAGAGCAGAGCCGGACATGGGGCTGGATCCCACAGACTGTGAGATCATGACCTGAGCTGAAATCAAGAGGCAGATGCTTAACCAACGGAGCCACCCAGGCGCCCCCCGAATAGTATTTTTTATTAAAAAATTTCAGGTGGGTGGGTTGTAAGCTTTATTTAGTTACATTGGTCTTAATCATGTGATCCTCAGACTGTGGTTCCTGGACCGTTGGCATCAGCATCACCTGGGAATGTAGTCAGAACCACAGATTCTCAGACCCCAACCCGGAAGCACTGAATCAGATACTCTGGAGACAGGGACCAGCCATCTGTGTTTCAACATGTCCTATGGATGATCTTGGTGCTCGCCAAGGTTGGAGAGCCACTGTCTTAACCAAACTGTGAAGCTTGCCAAACCAAGGCAGCTACCAAACCCGTGGATTTGTTGATATGGGGTCTTAGGGGAAGCGGGCAGCCTTCTCAAGGCTGGCCTTGGATTGTCAAGCTTAATAGTAATGGGTGAGCTAGTGGTGCTCACTCTATGAACGAGCCTATGTGACGGCCATTTACACTGCACTCGATGTCCTTCTGTCCAAATGTGTACCACCTTGTACTCCCTCAGTAGCACCAAAACAGCATGCGGAATGAAAGAATGAACGAGTGGGCTAACAACACAGAAGGAGGGGGTTGATACAGATCGGGCAACTTCAATTTTGATGAATAGAGATATCTAAAGTTTCCATGACGGTGAGGACTTAATGGAAAAAGAAATGCACAATGGCATCCAGCGTGTGTTCCTTTTCTCCATCCTTCCTTTCCCCGAACCCCCTCCTGCAACATACCCAACCCTGCCACCACCCTTCTCCTTCTGCATACACCTTGGAGCTATTTCCGAATAACCTAAATAACAAAGAGGGAGGAGAAGACCAAAAAAAAAAACAAAAAACAAAAAGGAGAAACCACATTATTTCAATGGAACACAGTCGCCAACCTGTCAGTTCCTAGCCTTCTTAGGAGCAAACTTGGTTCCATAACTGAACTAGAAGTTGTTTAAGATCATTTCCACCCTGTAACATCAAGATCCCATTCATGGAAGAGTTTAGCTTGGGGGCTCAGAAGGGACTCTGGAGTCAGACCCAGCGCCACTGCTCACAGCTCAGAGAACTCTTGAGTCTGTTATCCTACCTCTCTAATTTTGAGTCACCTCATCTCTACAAGGGGAGGGAATAAAAGTCTCTCTCTCATGGGATTCTTAATGAAGATTAATGAGATCATCCTTGTAAAGCATTTAGAACTATGCTTAGCACCAAACAAGGGCTGGATTAATGTGAGCTATTAGGATTATTATGATAATGTCTCCAAAATGCTTCTCAGCCTTCAGCAACATCTTGAGCATCTCCAGGCATAGCAACAAGGCAGTGGGAAACCACGAGGGATAAAGGTAAATGTGTGAGGGTGGTTAAGTTGGAACGGTGTGGAAAAAGCAGCTAGCAACGCAGAAGTTCCACTACTCATTAAAATACAGAAGTTCAACTACTCGTTAAAATACAGAAGGTATTTCCGCGCAAGGCGACAAGACTTGTGTTTGAATTACAACAGTGGTTCTCAGCAAGGGGGGTGGGTGGGAAAGGATCTGGTTCCCCAAGGAGACATTTTGGTCCTCACAATTGGCGATTGCTACTGGCACTTAATGGGCATCAGAGATGCTGCTAACCATCCAAGGACGCATAGGACAGTCCATCACAACAACAAAAAAATTGTCTAGCCCAAGATGTCAATAGTACACAGATCTGAGAAACCCTGAATTAGAATGTTGTGTGAAGTTATCTTAATAAGACTTGACACACTTTTTCAATTTTCAAAAAGGCAATGGCATGGAAGATTCTGGCACTTGATGGGTGGTGAGAATAGGTGACCTCTAGGACTCCTTCAGGCCAAAGGCTTGATGTGGGCTGTTGACCCGAAACCACAAATTTAAGTCAAGAGTCTGTTTCCACGCCTTTCCCCTTTGCTTGGCTCCTTTCCCTAAAGACACACAGAACTTTTTAAGAAGACGGATAGGTATTGGAAGGCAACCAGAAGTCATTAGGGGTAATATTTCTCACTGAAAGAACACCAGTGACAATCAGAGATTTACAAAGCTGGAAGAAACCTTAGAAACGATCTAGCAACGAGACCCCAGCTGAATTCTTCTATCACACTTCACAGATGAAGAAACTGAAATTTAGAAAGGCCAAGAGACCCGATCTAGGTCACGGAACGCTCCACCCCTCAGAAGGTCCAGACCCTTCCAAAGAACTTATTTCACCCATTAGTCAGACAGTGATAACGTCAAGGGTCTCCTCTGTGCACTTGCTTTGCGTCTTTTCTGCCATCGCAGTCCTCCTCTGTCCCTACCTCTGGAAATCCCGGAATGCGGGGTTCACCTGACAAAGCGGCAGCAGTGGGAATGAAAAACAAACAAAATTAAATTCAAGAAGGACTGAGGGAAAGCAGGTAAGACCTGCCCATGGATCAAGTTGACGAAGAGGAGGACTAAAGAGAGGACTTCCGTTCCCAGCCACCGTCACCTGGAGGGTGGTGCTGGTTCCATAACAGATGGGGAAGGTGGCTCTGGAGGTGGGGAGCAGGTCGCTTCTGCTGGATATCATCTGTGAACTCGGGGAAGGATCTGAGGGGAAGAACAGTGCCAGGGAGGTCCAGGAGAAGTGGAGTGGAAGGAAATACATTCCACTTGTTGGTTGTGAGGCCAGTGCGGCCCCCTAGTAGGACCGGCTTCAGGAATAAAATCCAGATAACTCAGAGGAACCAAGACTACTGTCTGCTCACCATGGGCTGAAGTGAGCACTCCCCCAAGGTCCCGCCAGCTCTCCTGGAGCTTAAATGGGGGTCTGCTCAACTCTGCAGTATGATCATACCACGGATATTTCCCCTGGGGGCGGGCAGTGAGGCCAACACAAGAGTGATAGGAATTTTTAAAAATGGCTCAAAATGCTGAAAACTCTCTTTACTTTGTACCGATTTTCTCCACCTCCTCATTTCCTGGGTGAAAAGCTGCTCCCCAGAACTGCAAGCCACACGTCCCCTGTCCCGACTTCTTCCTTCTTTCTAGGGCACTGCATCCATCACAGTGTCCTTTTCCTTCACCACCTGTGCTCACCAGCAGCACAAAGCGGATTCTCCCTGGCCACAGATGCTGAAGGTCCCCCCAGGGGACCAGGCAAACACCTGAGGGCACACCACCCCCCAGGGTCGCCCACAGAGGTAAAACCCAGGGACACATCCCAGCAATGTCTAGGCAAGAAGGGCAAGCTTTGTCCCAGGGTCCTCCCACCCAAAACCCACCTACAAAACATGTTCCTTTTAGTGGACCAAATGGAAAATCCAGCCAACCTTTTCTCTTAAGCTCGCCCTCGAGGAAGACGAGCTGGTGGCCACGACCTGTCCGCCTCTGCTGGCCACCGCCTCTCCGTATCAAGAGCCACTTCGTCCAAAGGCAGCCCACAGCCCAGAGCCCCACGCCGGCTAGGGCGCTGAGGGGAAACGCGCCTTCAAGTGGTATCGGGATTCTGTGAAAGGCAACTGCAGGAAGCTGGTACGGGCAGGGCCGTGGAAGCTTCGTGCAGCACAGCGTGCCCACACACTCCCGGTCACTTACACACACAGCCAGGTGGACACAAGAACATGCGTGCCTTGTCGCGTACAGACACACACACACACACACACACACACACACACACAAACACACACACACAGTGAGAGGGAGTCACAGTCTCTGGGTCACACATCCAGGACCATCCTGACAGTCCACACACATGTATCCAGTTACACACACGTTATGGTTATGGATGCGCTGCCCGTGCTACCTCTCTCTCTCTCTCTCTTTCTCTCTCTCTCTCTCTCATACACATACGCACACTCACACCTAGACAGTCAGTGGGCAAACAAGCAGTTTCACAAGTACTTACGCACACACGCGCAGGGCACCAGCCCCGACCCCACGGCGGTCCCACGCCGGAGACGCGTCCTGCACCACCGGCCACCACCCGCACGCACCCCCCCCCCCCCCGGCCGCCACGCAGCCCACCCCCCTGCGGCCGGGCGCGCTCTCCGGAGGTCCCCCTCCCCCGCCGGGCCCCCACCCGCACCCCGGGGGCCCCCCCCCCCGGGGTCCCGGCCCCGCGCGCCCGCCCCACCTACCCGCCGCCCTAGGCGAGGCAGCCAGGCGCCCGGCGCGGCGGAGCGGCCACCCCCAGCCGCGGAGCCGAGCTTCTGCCGCCGCCGCCGCCGCCGCCGCGCTCCTAGCCGCTTCCTGAGCCCTCCCCGCCGCCCCCTCGGGTGCCGGCTCCAGCCCCCGCGCAGGGAGGCCGGCGGGCGGGCTCGCGGCGCGGGCGCGGGCGCGGGGCTGCGGCGGCGGGGACCCCGACCCGGCTCACCTGGGCGCGCCGCGCATCGTCCTCCTCCCGGGCCGGCGGGGCCGCACCGCGCGGGCTCCACGCCCCCCGCCGCGGCGGTGGCGCCCCCGCCCCTCCTCCCCACCCCCGGCGCGGCGACGGCGACTGCGGCGGGGCGCACGGGGGAGTGGGCGCCGGGGCGGCCGCCGGGACCCCGCCCCTCCGTGCCGGCTGCAGGGGCCTCCCCCGCAGGAGCGCTGCCCCGGGCCGCGCCGGCTCCTGCGTGACCTTGGGCAAGTTGGTTAACCTCTCTGAGCGCCCGTTTCTCCGCTGGGAAGATGATAACTACAACCACTGAAGGCGCTGGTGGTGCCCCGTGCCGGAGGAAATACTGCCCCCGTAGAGCTTACTTCCTTCTCATGCCTCTGACTCTGCCCGGGGCACGGTTAGTTTGGGAGCAGGGCTCGGAGCGAGCTCCCTCGTCCCTGAGACAGAGGGCTCCCAAGTTTTCCGGAGGCAGCGTTTCGGTGGCCTGAAATCTTCGTAAGGCATCCTGCCAATGTTTGTCAGTCGGCCCTTTGGCTCTTCGCTTCCCTGAGCTGGAGGTAGCCTGTTCTAGCTCCGTCCACTGGTGACCTCGAGCACGTGATCAGACAGGGGCCAAACCTCTGTGCTCCCATCTGTAAAATGGGCGCCAGAAATTCACGAGCTGGGTTGAGACTTACCAAAGTTCCTGTCTGAGTGCACCTTGGCTGTTGTCATGATCTGTGAGGAACCGGGATGGAAGGCAAAACGTTCTTCTTCAGCTTATCTGACAAAGGCCTCAGATCCCAGGGACAAAACAATCCAAGAGTTAAACAAGTCATGACGAGAAGGCGAAAAGAGGGTCTGCCTTTGGCGAGACAGGTGAGGGGACGTCCCCGGGGGGCGTAATTCACCCACAGAAGGACCACTGTGGCTGCAGCCCGACCAGAGAAGCTGTGACAGTAATTAACCTCCTCCAGCAAATAAATCTTCCAAGATGCTCTTAAAAATTACTACCTTACAATGGTGAGCCCAACCCAAGTGAACTGGAAATTTAAATTAACCAACCCATTCATGCCAGAAACTCTGAGCTTTCTCGGCCTGTCTCTCTGTGGTTACTCCTCTCATTTCTCCCTTCTCTTCCAGGCCCTGTCTGGCTTCCTCATGGTCCGAATCTCTTGCCCATCTTAACTCAAATACTTTCTCTCTCTTCCTTCTCCCTTTTTCCATCTCAGTCTGTACATCTCTTCTTTATCCTCTTTGTGCCCTGTCTCTGTCTCCACACCTCTTGCTCTCAGCCCTTCCCACCCATTCCTTCTCTCCCTCGCGTGTATATGTCTTGAATCCTAATTCATCTTATGTCACAATTGGAAAGTGGCAAAGCTGTAAGTTATTTGTCTAATGATAATAAGATCCAAGCTTCAATGTATCACTATGCCACTTCCCTAAACCAAATACTCTTGATAAATGACACCATGATCCTGATACTCATGAGAGCACAGAGCCTGAGTCACCTCGGACACCTCTACCTTTGTTCCCCTTCTCCCCACTCTCCACTCAACCACTTGCCAGTTCCCAGAGTCTGTCCCCACTCTGCCACAGACATCTGTCCTTTCCTGCCTGTTCCCACTGGACTGAGCCATGTTTTTTTTCTGGAATCATGAAAGGGGTCTTCTGCCTGGTCTCTGCCCTCCAGCCCACCCTCCTTCTTCAGGCAGGTCCCAACGATGTCACTCTCCAGCACTAAAACCTAATGCCCATGGAAGACAGATATCCCAAAGACAGGTTATCCCAAAGATAACCACGTCCTAATCCCCAGGACAGGTCATATTTACCCCATATAGCAGAAGGGACTTTGCAGTTATGGTTAAGGTAAAGGCCTTGAGATGGGAGTTTATCCCTGACTGTACAGGTGGGCCCTTTTTTTTTTTTTAAACGTTTATTTATTTTTGAGACAGAGAGAGACAGAGCATGAACAGAGAAGGGGCAGAGAGAGAGGGAGACACAGAATCGGAAGCAGGCTCCAGGCTCTGAGCCATCAGCCCAGAGCCCGACACGGGGCTTGAACTCATGGACCGCGAGATCGTGACCTGAGCTGAAGTCGGACGCTCAACCAACTGAGCCACCCAGGCGCCCCCAGGGGGGCTGTTAAAAGTGTCCATAAAAAGTAGAAGCGAGAAGCACAAGAGAGGCACACGTCCCAGTGATGCGGTGTGAGAAGGACTTGCCCAGCCCTTACCGGCCTTGAAGGTAGAAGGAAGCATCATCCCAAGACCAGGAATGCGGATGGCCTCTAGATGCTGGGAAAGGCAAGGAAACAGATTCATCCCCTTTAAGTGTCCAGAAAGGAAGGCAGTCCTGCAGCCACCTTGATTTTAGCGCAACGAGATTCGTGTCAGACTTCAGAGCTAGAGAGCTGTACAATGATAATAAATTCCTGTTGTTTTCAGCCACTGAGTTGTCTGTTGCATTAGCAATGGCTAACGAATTACAGTGCATCTCTTTTATTTATGAAGGTAGGCGCCAGTGCCTTGTCTTGTTATTAACAGCAATCCTCCTTTCGGCCACCTTGTCCACCCAAAACCCTGTACGCCAAGGGGTCTGTTCCCCACACACCTTCTTTTCTTCTCTCATCAGTACTGGTGCTCACGACGTGCTCTCTGGAGCGTCCTCCTCCCGACACTGCCAGCCCTAACACTTTTCAGGGCGCGTGGGTTCCGTGGCGCTGTTCCTGATCTCTCCCTTCTTGGGTTCTCCAGAACTTCGTCTTTTACCAGGAGTATCCCACCTCATGTGGTGCTTCATGATGAGAGAGACGGGAACACGCGGAGGAGAGGACTGCAAGCACGCAGGTCAAAACTGCTCCTGGCTGTCTGTTCAGCACTGTGCAAACCGTTTTCATCTTTCGGCTGTAGCAGTTACCACCACACTGTGCTGTTTGCAAGTTTTCTGTGGGTCTCCACGGCACCTTGGGCGGTGTGTGCCTCCAGTGTGGCAACCAGGTCCTACCTCCCTTTCTTTGTCCTAGCCCCTAGCCCCATGCCAGGCACACAGCAGGGACTCAATAACTGCTTCTGAATGAATGGATAAAGAAAGCAAGTGCAGTGTCTGGTTATGTTGAGCGGACAGGGCTATTCTCTACTTAGTTGGGGTGATCGATAGAAACACCTGTTAGCAGTCTTAAATATGGTGCATTGATGCATAGCCTGTAACATAGACTTTTTTTTCCTTCGTTTTATGTTTACTTGTTTCTGTTTTGTTTTTGCTCTTGCTGAAGAAGTTCTCATAATAAAAGGGCTACTCTTTTTTTTTTTTTTTTTTTTTTTATCGGCTCCATTTAAAGAGGGCTACTATTTCAGGTAAAATCATTATAAACCCAGGAACTCTTTTTTTTTTTAATTTTTTAAAGTTTATGTATTTATTCTGAGAGAGAGTGAGAGAGCACGCACGAGCAGGAGAGGGACAGAGAGAGGGAGAGAATCCCAGGAGGCTCCTCACGGACAGTGCATAGCCCGATGCAAGGCTCGAACTCATGAACCACAAGATCATGACCTGAGCCAAGATCAAGGGTTGAATCCTTAACTGACTGAGCCACCTGGGTGTCCTTAAAGTCTTTGGCACAACAATTCTGCTTCCTAAAATGTGTCCTAAGGGTAATAAGCCTCTGTACACAGAGATTTACCTAAGAGGATGTTCACTGCAAGATCTTTCAGAAGAGTAAAAAAATTGAAAATAGCCCAAATGTCTAGCAATAGGGGATTAGCTAAATGTATTATCTCTACCATGAGATACCATCCAAGTATGAAACATGATTTTGTCAATTGATATTTATTATACAGAAAGATTTTTACAAACATTTTTATATTCTACATTATGCTTATCTGTATTTTCTAACTACCATAACGTAAGCATATATTTAAAAGTTAGGCTCAATTATTTATTTTTAATTTTTTTTAATGTTTATTTATTTTTGAGAGAGAAAGACAGAGAGAGACAGAGTGTGAGGGGGGTGGGGCAGAGAGAGAGGCAGACACAGAATCCAAAGCAGGCTCCAGGCTCTGGGCTGTCAGCACAGAGCCTGACGTGGGGCTTGAACTCATGACCCATGAGATCATGACATGAGCCACCCAGGTGCCCCTAGCCTCAATTATTTTTAACACTAGCTTTACCTCCAAAAAGAAAGTTACATAAAACTTCAGTATTTTTCCAAGTTCCAAGAAAACCTATCCAGAGATGAGACTCAATTCTCTGATTACAACAAAAGAAAAGTCACAAAAGACTTGAAATGTAATCTGGGCCTGTCTTCATTCCATTCATTCATTCATTCTAGAAACATTTATTGTACCATCTCAATTGCCTTCGGTAGCAATCAACAGAAAAAGACTCTCACTAACTTAAGCAAAAGGGAAATTATTAGACTACTATTCAAAGACTCACAGAATCTCTGCAATGCTAGGAGACAGGCTTGGAGAAGCAGTTACCCAGAGAGCTCCAGAAGACCACACAGCAGAAAATAAAGCATCTGGTTCACTGAGAAACTCCGTCGGGATCGGGCACCATTCCTCCTGACACAATGAATGGCCTCCGTCAGTTCTTCATCCTTGGGCCACTCACCCAAGTTCAGAGTCACTGGAACATACACCAGACTGGCCAAGCCTAACTTTGCGTGACCTCATTCACGTATTCTGAATCAGACATTAAAAAGAGGGAGAGCACTGGGTCCCTGGACCAAGACTGCATGCGATGGGAGAGATTTTATTTCCCCATTAAATTTGGGGTGCCATTAGGAAGGTAAAGTGGAGACCGGTGGCATGAAAATAATAAATGGCCGCCACAAGCCCCTGTAATGTGCCAGACGTCGGGCAGTTCCAGCTTCCAGGCCCGACTCCTCTGCCAGGAACCCTCCCGTGTGAATAGCTGGGAGGAGCTGCCAGGCCACAACCAAAAAACGCAACTCAGAGGAGATGAAGAAGTCTTTGATTCCATTATTATATTTATGAACTTGAAACATGTTATGTTTTTCTTTTGTTAATTTCTTCTAGTGCACAGAAACAAATATGTACTATTTTTCTCTTCTGGTTGTCCACACTTTGCTTGTCTGGTACAAATGTTCTATTACGTACTTACCACAAAACAGCCTGCCATGGAACGAATACCTTATCAGCACCACACTCTGGGGGTTCTCTTAAAAGTCCCAAAGCTTGTTTCAGGTCTGTTTTACCTTGAGTGTCTTCTACACAGAATGAAGCTGTGTGTGTGACAGAGAGAGAGACAGAGACAGAGAGGGAAAAGACAGAGAAATCTCCTTTGTTCAGAGAAGATGGAAATGAAATTCCAAACCCAAATTGCTGAAATAAATCAGTGCTTCCCTTGCTCTCGCAAACTTGAAGCCGGCATACCTTCCATCCACTTAATTGCTGCTAAAAATTTAAACAGTTGAACAAAGGGTTTCAACACAGCTGCAAAGGAACGGAAACCAAACTGTGAATACCTTTCCTATAACGAAGCCAGGGTGGCTGGCTTCATTTTCACAAACTCCGCGGAATAAATTAGACCCTAGAACAAGACACTGTGGCATCCACGGGCACGTGGAGTCCTCAGTTTACCTTATAGACAACCACTCTGTGTTGGGAAGCAACTTCTAACAAAACCTCCTCCAAATGAAGTTGCCAACACAGAAACTTCTGCAATTTGTTGTTTGTTAAGGGTCAAGTCTCCCAGTGAGGCCATGTTTCTTCTTATTTTGGACCACGCCCTGGAGGGCATGGTCATCTCCCACTCCCCAGTCCTAGACCTGACCAGCCGTCTAGTAGCTCAGACTCCCCTTTCCTGAACTCCGCAGCCCCAGCTCACTGCACCCTCCTTTCCTGATGTGCTCTCATCACGCTGGGCTTCAGAATTCCCATCACACACAGCTCCTTCTGGCCCAGGACTCGTGCTTACTGTTTCATAGAGCTGAAATGCTTCTCCTCTGGTTCAGCCTAAGTATCTCTCTTACAGAGTGGTTTCCTTTTGACCACTTATCCCCATTCCCACCATTTTCTGTCTTAGCCCTGTTTATGTCACTTACAGCCCTATCTCCCTCTGTAACTGATGCATTGATGCTATTTTTTTTTTTTACCTACTTACTTTCTGCCTCCCCAGTAAAGCATTATCTGCTAGAGACAAGAGACTCCACACTTCAGAAAGAACCTGGCTTAGAGTGGACCCTCGCTCCGTAAGAGATGAAAGAATGGAACTGTGAACCCGGCAGCTGGATTTGCGTTCAGAGCTCCCGTGCTTTCCAAGGGGTGGGAGTTGCCTAGGAACGAAGGGCCCTTGGGGGCCAAAGGAACCCACATCCTGGAGGGTGAAAGGATGACCGCTCACTTCTATGGGGAGGATGTGGCTTCGGGAGAAACAAACCCGGGTGCAGGAGGCATCCTGGATCAGAACAGGTGGTTCAGATGCAGTGACATCATATGTCTGCAGCCAAAAGCTGGATGGGGAGTCACAGAAGGAGGAGAAAAGCGTCAGGCTGCCTCTGACTGGGAAGGAGGTGCCCGGAAGTCACTCTTTTCTAAAGGGAATTAACAGGATTAGGCAAGAGAATATGAGACCACGTAAATTCAAGATACGGTGTACTTAATAACTTGCTATGTGGCAAAGTCTTTATGAACCAGCTGTTTGAACACTGAAAAGCCAACTGCCTGGAGCAGCAGAGAATAGAGGGTGATAAGGGGTGACCCAAGCAGAGTTATCGCGTCCTGATAAGAGGCTGTGGCCCTTTTTTGTGTTTAGCTGTTCTTTGTCCTCTAGTCTTCCTGATATTGTTGGGGTTAACCTGTTTACATTTGAAAAAGCCATTAACTAATTCATGTCTCATTATCAATAAGAATCAAGTAAATGAATAGTCTATCGGGAAGGCAAAACTAGAAAGTACAGCCTTCCAAGAAGAGCCAAATCAATGAGACAGATATCACGAACGTGACCTGCCAGGCAAAACTCTGGCACGGTTGAAATTTTACAATTTATTTTGGAATGTATATGTAGTAAGATTTGCTGGGGTGTTTTTTGTTTGTTTGTTTTTTGGGGTTTTTTTGGTGTGGAGTTCTGTATGTTTGGGCAATGGTATAGAATTATACGACCACCACCATATTCAGGATATGGCAAAACTAAGTTTTCACATAGGCAAAGGTTTTGGGGGGAGGGGTAGGTTTTAAATATTCTATTTAATGGGACATGTTTTACTAGTTTTGACTAACTTGGACAAGTCTCTTCCTCCTCCCCAATGCCCATCCTCCCCCACCCTATACCGGTTTGTCCCATGCATAAACCTGGAACCTTCTGTCCGGTAACTATAAGAAGATGAAGCTCTAAAGAGGGCAGAAGCTTGCAGCAAGAAGAAAAATGGGCAGATTTGGAATGGCCTCTCACCCCACCAGATTCCTGGGACTGGTTTGAGCTGTAGACAAAAGGAGTCAAAAGCAGAAACTAGCAGAAATTCAGAAAGGATTCGGGAGAGGCTGAGCATAAGTCGAGGCTCTGTGTTCAGCACCCAACGAAGAAAGCTGGGCTCAGACCCAGGGAGGAGGCCATGTCCTTGTACCCGGAGAGGCAGGTCATTCAGAGCCCCACCCCCAGCACAGGCTCTAGTGGTTTCATGAGGGTTAGTGGCAGCAAGGACCCATCACCAAGCAGCATCATGGGCAATGCAGATGATCAGAGCAGTCAGGGACACGCTAAGTTTGGCTGCCCTGTTTGGGTTGGGGGTTGCATGTGTGTATCCCCTAGGAGGCTCCCGCAGATAATAAGAGGCACTTACACTAGGATGATTAGCGGACGATTTGCACCATCATTTCACCTTTAGAGAAGGCCATCTGGGTAGCCAAGGGGTTGGCAAATATCTGTCCCACCAGTGCTTTACCAGTTTTCTTTGTGGCAGGCCCTGTGCTCCACCATGGGGGATATGAAAAATAAGAAGATAGATCCCTTTTTTAAAGCGTTCAGAGCCAACTAGAGGAGATAGGGCTAGACAGAGATTATTCCAATATATCGCAAAAGTTCATAAAGCAAGCATACACGGCAAATGGAGCTCATGGCTTTTGTTATTGTTGTCACAGTTTTACTATTACATAACAAATATTTATTGAGGGCATACTATTTGCTAGTCACTGGGCTGACAAAGGTTCAGGAACTTAGTACTGATATGACATGACATGGCTAAAAAAGGGCCAGAGTTGGGGCGCCTGGGTGGCTCAGTCGGCTAAGCGTCCGACTTCAGCTCAGGTCACGATCTCACGGTCCGTGGGTTCGAGCCCCGCGTCGGGCTCTGTGCGGACAGCTCAGAGCCTGGAGCCTGTTTCAGATTCTGTGGCTCCCTCTCTCTC